>NC_141873.1:583252632-583555663 GCF_056163025.1 Triticum urartu | reverse complement strand
CTTATTCTTCTTCTTTTCCAAAATGACATAGGTTAGTTTCATTTTACCTAAGTTCGCTCTAATATACTAACTTAGAGCTTATATGCTTAGTTTCCTATAGGTTAGCTCCAAAATAACTTATGTTAGCACAAAATGATCAAGTTTACATAATAAGCTTATAGTCTTCTTCTTATTCTTCTTCTTTTCCAAAATGACATAGGTTAGCTTCATTTTACCTAAGTTGGCTCTAATAAGCTTATAGTCTTCTTCTTATTCTTCTTCTAGTGTTCTTCTTCTTCTAGTATTCTTCTAGTCTTCTTCTTCTTCTTTTTCTTCTTCTTCTAACTTCTTGTTTATCATTTTGCAGATTTGATTTAATTCACGGAAGCTTGCATGGATGGAGTGCTTCTTTTCCCATTTGTGTTTTTATTTTGTATCAATGTGAAACTTTTGTGAATTAATGGATAACGGTGTTGGATGATGAACAATGTGAAACTTTTATAATATGTAACGATGGAACTATGTGTTGGCTATGTATGTATATATGATGAAACTTGTGTGTTGGATATGATTGTTATATGGATGCTTGTTGTATATATATGTGTTGAATATCTCATATGTGAAATAGTGATCTGAGATTAAGAAAAAAACAAAATTATTTTAAAAAAAATTGTTACTAATGACGCACTTTCATGTGATGCGCCATTAGTATACCAGATACTAATGGCGCACCTGTGATGCGCCATTACTAAAATATACTAATGACGTGGTACTAGTGACGCACCAGTAGTGCGCCATTAATAGGCAAAACTGATGCGCCACTAATAGCCATTTTCCTAATAATGTAAGGTCGCCGACGGAGGAGAGTTGCCGGAGAACTGCGCTGGAAAATTGGACTCTTCTGACGGCGGCTAGGCATCCAGCCGCCATGAACGAGAGACGTCTAAGTCAAATAATGTCCTCTGACAAGGAGTAGAATCTTTTGGCCAACCGTGTCTCCGCCGGGTGCGCATGTACACATATGTACGGTATGTACGTATGTGTTCCGTTTTGTTCCACGCGTTCCGTCTACGAGTCGGGTGCTAGACCAAGCCGATCCGACCGACCTCATATGTATCAATCGGGTGTGTCTAGGGCACATTTAGATGTGCTCTACTTATTGCACATCTAAATGAATAAATCAAACATAAAAAGAAAAAGGAAAAATAAAAAAAAATCCACACGAATCTCGACGTAAAATCAATGACATCAAACTTAGATGTGCGATACTTATGGCACATCTAGATGTGCTTTAGCAAAACTGATATCAATCAATCAATCAAGCCTTCCTATAAATACAGGACGAGCCGCCGATTCCTCCTCGATACTCCTAGAAGGCACCTCCGCCCTAATTCCTCCCCGACTGCCGCCGATTGAACCAACCTCGACACGGTCGGTCGACATGTACACGCTGCACGGCGACGTGCTAGTGGAAATCCTCCGCCGCCTCCCACCGCGCAGCCTCGCCGTCTTCCGCTGCGTCTGCAAGGCATGGCGCGCCATCGTTGATAACCGCCACCTTCTGCGTGCCGACCTCCTCCCGCTCTCGCTAGATGGAGTCATCTACGAGACGACGGACCTGGACACCCCTAGGCTCTTCGCCCGCCGCTCCACGACATGCAAGATCACGACGAGCCTCGAATACCTTGACACCGGCAGTCCGGGTTCGCCCTTGTATGACTGTTGCAATGGCCTTCTCTTGCTTCGTTTGCGGCGGTGTATTTACGTGGTCAACCCTGCGACGCAGCAGTGGGCAATCTTGCCCCCATCCCCACGTACGTTGCCGTAGTACACTCTGCCTTGTGTATGACCCTACGGCGTCGCCGCATTACGAGGTGTTATTGATCCCTCAGAATTTTTATCATCAACCGGGCACCATAGAGTGGCCACCGTCGTCATACACCATTCATATCTTCTCGTCAGAAACCAGATGCTGGAAAGAGCGGTCGTTTGTGCGAGAAGGTGATGCGGTCGGAACGGTTGCCGATGTGAAAAAATCTGCAATGAATTGGTTCTACTCCGCCTACTGGCAAACGGCGCTCTATGTCCACTGTGACTTAGAGGGTTTTATTTTGAGGTATATGTACTTACACCACAACCACAATATATAATATTCTTTTATTTACTTTTCATGCCAATATTACTTTGGTAATCAATATTAAAGAGGGTTTGATTTTTCACAGAATAAATTTATCGGGTGATAATAAGTACCAGCTAATTAGGTTGCCAAAAGGAAACAAAGAAAAACCTCGTTTAGGAAAATCGAAGAAAGGGGTGTATTGTGCATCGTTCCATCGGCAGTGCAAATATAAAATTTGGTTCCTTGATGAATCTTCTGGCCAGATGGAGTGGCTACTAAAGAATGAAATCAATCTTAAGCCAGCTGTGGCAAAATATTCAAGTTTGCAAGCAAAAGATGGACCATGGATCTTACAATCGTTTGATCAAATGGAGCGGTTGTTCAAAAAAGGTGTCAACCTCGTGGATGATAATGGCGAAATACTGTCAAAGGATGATTTCGAATGGGACTCTGACGATGAAAACACTATTGGTTCCAGAGACTGGCCTCGAGATTCCGACCATAAATCTCCCTATTTTGAGTGTCTTGGATTTCATCCTTACAAAGAAATCATCTTGTTCCATTGGTTGGATAAAGCAATTGCCTACCATTTAAATAGATCTAAGGTTCAATACTTGGGCAAGATGTTAAACACGAGCACATATATAGACATGCCTTTTGCATATGCCCCATATTGGACGAGGGACCTACCTGGAAGCAACTAATACCAATATATAGCACGAAGATGATCTTGGTCTTTTTAGTATATGATGTGTAGTGAGAGTACCTTATCATTATTATTTTACATGATGTTACTTCCATGTGAATTTTATATTCATGTTCAAGTGATGTTTTGTGCAATCGTAGCACCCAGTCCGTCACCTCCCGCACTATCTGATCTGTGCCAAAACCATGGATCAACCATGGATCTATGGTCCCCTCGCATTGGCACTACCGTTGGATCAACCACCTTGTGGTAACTCGCTAGCTCATACCAGCATTGCCCGCAGTCCCACCAACGCGCGATTTTGCTCAAAACACCGCATCCCTATGCTTGCAACATTGGCTCATTCCCGGGCTCGTCGCCTGAGCACTCGGCGGCAAGTAGGAGCCACCCTTGCAACAACATAAACCTAACTTATCGTGGCCTGGAAGGCCCCGTGGCAGCACCATCCACATCATCTTCTTCCCGCACCAAAAATTGTCGGAAGGAAGACGAGGGATTGACTAAAATACTAGTACATGCACAAGGGTCAATAAGAGAGCGACATTGAACGACCGGTGAAAGCTATTACTAATTAAGTTAATATTGCCACCCAAAAAATTTCATCAGTAGCGACAATGCACGAGAGATCGATCGATAAACACTAGCAAAACAAGCACACAAGATACAGTATGCCCTTGTCATACTTAACTAGGAAAGTATAACTATCAGAGAATACATCCATGACCGGTATCTCGACACTGCTGTTAGAACCCTAGTTGAGAATTTGAGATGCACAAGGTCCATCGACGAGGAGGGGGTGATCGCGGGGGGTTCAGTGGCTCAGGCACCACCAGACCAGGTTGTTGCTTGGCTTCTGTTGCAGGTAGTTGGCATCTGCCTGAAGGAGGATGCAATTAGCCTGGCTAGTTCTAATATATACCACGGTGCCTGCTTGCATACTACCATTACCAACTACTTTTGTTTGTCATAAATGGTTAATTTTGAGGATATATAACAACACCATGAGGGGTACATTGAGCTGAACATATCCCTATCAATATAGTCCTCATATATATATGCATGATTTGATTCTTATATTGGCTAAAGCAGGCCCCCTTACACTGAATTTGCGATGGCTAGATTGTGCACTACTCCAGGTCCAGCACGACTCAAACTATGGGGTACGTATGTAGTACGTTGACAGCGCCGACCTCTGCGTACATCTATGAAGACGTCGGCAGCGTCCCGTCCTTGGCCTTGGCCTCATCAACGTACTACGTGCCAACTGCCAACGTACTACGTTTTATTTGTTCAAGTGTGCGTGCTATGGCTACCCGTACGTGAACAGATCTGTTCTCTTCCCGTTGCGTGTGGCACGGAAGCCTGATTAACTTGACCTATACGACTCGACAAGGTGGTAGCTAGCTTTTTCGATAAAGGACGCTTTTATTATTTCAAAATGTAGCATCAAAATGATACAAAGTATTAAGAATATCATCCGGTCTCTGCATAACTAGGATGCACACAGCCAAAAACCAGTAGTCTGATAAACAGAAAGATAAAACACCGACAATTCGGCAACAGTAGAGTCCATAGACCGACACTATGCCTACATCGAAAGAGATGGTAGACCGAGCCGGAGATTATGCTGCCATCCATGTTGGGTAAAAACCTCCGTAGCCATCTGCTCCAACAGCGTACACACCGCCTTGAATAGCGGTTGGTACTCCGCTCGTTGTAGCATACACCACGTACGAAGCGAGTGCATACAACGGAAAATAACCTGCAAAGGAGAATCAGTTTTGTTATTAAAAACAACATCATTTCTACATAGCCAAAGCGACCATAGTAAGGCATACGCTCCCACCCTTATTAGCGTTTTGTATGCATTTGAAATATCGTCCAGCCAATGACCAAAAATATTGGCAACACTTGTGGGCGGATACAAATTTGACGCCATTTGGATGGCTGACCACATAGAATGCGCAAACTTACAGTGAAAAAAGAGGTGTTTAATTGTCTCGTCATGAGTACAAAAACAACACTTCTTACTTCCCGACCAGTTGCGTCGTGCGAGGTTGTCTTTTGTTAGCACAACTCCCCTACCGAGATACCACATGAATATTTTGACTTTAAGTGGTACCTTCGCTTTCCAAATTTTTTTGTTATTACTCACCGGTACCTTAGAATGCGTGAGTGCACGATACATAGAGTCTACTGTGAAAGACCCCGATGTAGTAAGGTTCCAGCGAAACACATCACGACCTTGTGTCAGGATAATCGAATCCAGACGGGACAATAGATTATTCCATGACATAAGTCGGGTGCCAATCAAATCCCGCCTAAACGAAATATTTGGCGGGGATGAGCTGAGCACTTGCGCAATAGTATTATTCTTATCGCGTGCAATGTTGTATAAGGCTGGGTATTGTTCTCGGAGGCTAGCATTGCCTAGCCAAATGTATTCCCAAAAATGAATCTCTGACCCGTCCTTTATCGCGAAAGACACAAAGCGAAAGAGATGTTTCTTTGCCGCCATTAGGCCGGCCTAAAAGTGTGAGTCTTCAGGTTTCCAATATACCTGAGACACTGCCTTTTGGCCTATATACTTATTGTGATGCATGGTTTGTTAAACACCATCCTCAGTAAGAAGTTTGAACAACCATTTACTAAGTAGGGCCTCATTCTTGACCTGCAGGTCATGAATACCGAGGCCGCCCTGGTCTTTCGGCCTACAAACCACACTCCATTTGGCCAGCCTATATTTTTTCTTTTCACCATCTCCTTGCCAAAAGAACCTGGACCTAAAATAATCCAATCTTTGCAAGACCCCCTTTGGGATCTGGAAGAACGAAAGCATATAGAGGACCATGTTTGTGAGGACAGAGTTTATTAAAACCAATCGTCCTCCAACCGAGAGCAACTTGCCTTTCTAGCTAAAAATTATTTAAAATAGGAAAATGGAAACATGAAAGAAAAAAAGAAAAAGAAAAATATAATTTAAAAATAGACCATCCGGATTTTAGAAACATACTCTCTCCGTTCCAAAATATACCGTGTCCTCGATTTCTGTGCGTCAACTTTGACCATAAATTTAGGACACCGATATCCACCACACGTGTGGCATAATAGGCATTCGCCCACACACCGTGTGTGGCATGAGCAGGGGGCAACCCACACGGGCTGTGTGTGGGCGAACAGTAGAATTGCCCACACATGTGAGCGCAGCTACTTCGTGCCACACGTCCAACAAGTACTACTCATCCCCACCACGCACGTGTGGCACAAAGCAAATATGCACATACGTCCTGGCGCAGCTACATTAGGTACCCGCGGGATGACGATTTAGTTGTCATCCGGGATAGCAGATGTAGTTATTTGGGATGGCAAATATGGTTGTAAAAGCATGACAACTCTTTCTGTTTTGGTTAACTATAGTTGCCATGTCTAATTTATGGTAGTTGTCGCGTGTAATCAAACCATAATTGTCTTGTGTGATTAACTACTTGCCACATGTGGTCAAACAATAGTTGCCATGTGTGTTTACCTAGTTGCCACGTGTGGTTAATCACAATTGCCATGTATGTTTATTGATTGCCACGTGCGCGCAACTGTAGTTATTGTCTAACCAACGATTCATAGTTGCCATGTGTGTTTGCCTAGTTACTTTGTACGCGTAACTGCAGTTGCCATCCAACAACGTATGACTGTCGTGCGGGCGAAAAACAGTTCACCCACACGCGCGTGGACTAGATGGTGACTGTGTGGACAGAAACTAGTTCGCCCACACAGCGCAGCTGGCAACCACGTGCTGTGAGGCGTGTGGGTGCCCTCTCCAACGCACACACACCGGCCTTGTCGTACATGGCACGCGAAAACTGCCTCGGTGTGTCAAGATTCGTGCAAACTTAACTGGACGATGATTCAGGCGTGTGGACGAGTTGCAATATTGCCACACGTGCGGGCGTTAGTGTTTTCGTAAATTTAACCAACGAGACCAACTACGGTGGGAGCAAAAATTAAAACTCACAAAGCGCGGGCGCACTATATTTTAGAACGAAGGGAGTATATAACAAAATTACTTACACTAGGGGCTCCTTTGATTCAAAGGAGTTTTATAGGATTTCTGGAGGATTGAAATACTTAGGATTCTTTTCTATGTTGGTCCTTTGATTTATAAGATTGGATTTCATAGGAATTTTTTCTATGGAATCTTTTATACTACATTTTATAGGAAATCTAACATCCACTCCAACCTTTTTTTATAATTCCTTTGTTTTTTCTGTGGCATCAAACATTCATGCTAATCCTATAGAATTCAAGTGGGCATGCCACTCCAACCCTATATTTTTCCTATTCCTACGTTTCCAAAATCATACGAATCAAAGAGGCCCTACATCTTGAATATAATGTCAGTAGCGGCTTTCCGTTCAATCCTGCCCATGCAGACCTTGGAGCAACAAGTGCCAGTTACATCCGTCAGAACAACATGAGTGCCTCTTCGAAGTCTTACACACGGTGGTCGTTGTGTTCGCTCCAGGGCCACCAGGAGAGTACGTTCTCTAGTCCCAAGCTAGCAAAGAACTCGTGCATTACAAATACCCATCCGTGGGAAACGAAGATTTAATGCAACGGCCTCCTCTTGCTCTAGAACTACTTGGCCATCAATCCTGCCAAGCGACAGTGGGTTACTTTCCCTCGCCCGATATGCGTGTGCTAGTGCTCGAGAAATTTCTTGCAAATGCTGCCACCATAAGCGCAAGTACAATAAGTTGATGTAGGTGGGTTGTGAGACTTTAAATATTCTACACATTAAACACAGACAAAAAAAGTATATTTTCGATGAGTTGAAAGTGAGAGAAGAGAAGCATGCTACAAGTTTAGAGCCAACTGCACGTGCTTTTATAGACTTTGTAAGAGAGAGATGAGTTATATATCAGTAAAGTAGAATATATTTATATCTAACTACTATATGTTGACTATAAGTTTGGCTATAGATAATGACAACATTACATTGCCAGAAGCTGACTATACTATTAAGCAGCCTGCTCTAACTGCCACGTACATCGTCTATTACCTCATGTGCCTGCGCACTACAAGGTGTGACTAATTAGTTAATCAGTTTTGCTAAAGCACATCTAGATGTATCATAAGTATTGCACATCTAAATCCTATGGCATTGATCTTATGCGGAGATTCGTGTGGGATTTTCTTTTGCCTTTTTCTTTTCCTTTCTATACTTGATTGTGTCATTTAGATGTGCAATAACTATAGCACATCTAGATGTGCCCTAAACAAACCCCATGCATGTGTGAAGAATTAGTTTTTTAGGGGAGTGTGAAGAATTAATTAGATAATACTCTTATATCCGTGAAAGTCACTTTTCTCAATTTTTCCTATACGTATCTTCCCGGCAAAAAAGAGTGCCTATACGTATTTGTATTGGTGTTTCCGGGATGTGTTGCCCAAGCCCCAACTCAATTCGGTTAGTTAGTTATGCTGCTTTTTTAGGACCATTTGCACTTGCACGTTTCATGTTTCGCCCTGTGATGAATTGGCCAGCTTGCATGCATGCATGCATGTAACCGTAGTTACTGAAACGAGTTTTACCGATGAAACTTTATGGAGTAGAACACACTTCCGTGCGTGTGTTCGATTTCAGTTCATTCATAAGAAGTTCCGTTTTGTTCTGTTCCACGTGGCACGCAAACGTGTACGAGTCTGGGACTATAACTACAAAAAGTCGATCGATGGCAAAGCCCTAATCTCGCACCAACATCTCAACACCTCCTCGTCGTCCTCGACCGCCACCGGCCGATCGACCGGATCTTGCCAACAGATAGATAGAGGATCCACATGGACTCTCTGTGCGCGGACCTGCTGGTGAGCATCCTCCGCCGCCTCCCGCTGCGTCTGCAAGGCCTGGCACGTCATCGCCGACGATCACCGCCTCCTACGCGCCGACCTGCTCCCGCTCTCGCTCGACGGAATAATCTACTGGACGACCGACACCGAGGCCCCGAGGCTCTTCGCTCGCCGCACGACGGTGCGCGACATCACCGGCCGTCTCGGATACCTCGATCACAGCCCCATGTACAACAGCTGCAATGGCGTCATCTTGCTGCATGGTCATGTGGTCAACCCCGCCACGCGGCAGTGGGCCCCGTTGCCACCTATACCGTGCACGTGCTCGCTGCCGCCGTATGGCGGCTGCGCATGCCACCGTGGCAACCGCTACATCGTGTATGATCCCACGGTGTCACCGCATTACAAAGTGTTATTCATCCATGATACTACTTCGGATCACGTACCACTTACCACAGGCCGAATGGCCACCACCTTCGTACATCATCCGCGTCTTCTCGTCAAAAAGTTGTGCTGGAAGGAGAGGCCTTTTTTTTTTGTGCGACAAGGGGATGCCGCCGGGACGGTTGCCGATATGGAAACAGCTCCCTTGTATTTGTTCCACTCAGCCTATTGGCAAGGAGCACTCTATGTGCCTCGCATATATGGTTTCATTTTGAGGTATTTGTACTCACTCCCCCATCCACCCTTCATAATCTCATTTGGCTTTTCTTACAAATCTTGTGTGGGTTTATAAGTTTTCAAAGGGTTTTTTTTTTACTTTTGCAGAATAAACTTATCTGGTGACGGATACCAAGTAATTAGATTTCCAAGAGGAAACAAAGGAGTAACTCGTCTAGGAAAATCAGTGAAAGGGGTATATTGTGCATTGAATCATGGAATATCCAAATGTGAAATTTGGTTCCTTGACGAATCTTGCAGCCGGATGGAATGGGTGCTGAAGAATGAAACCAATCTTCAGCCAGCGGTGACAAAATATTCAAGCGTGCATGTTGAAGATGGACCATGGATCTTACAATCGCGTCGTCAAATGGATAAGCGGTTGTCGAAAAATATCGCTAGCCTTAAACTCGGAGACGGTAACAACGAAGCCCTATCGAAAGATGATTTTGAATGGAACTCTGACGATGAAAACATGATTGACACTGCAGACTGGCCTCGAAAATCCGACAACAACTGTCCTCATTATGAGGGCCTTGGATTTCATCCTTACATAGAAATCGCCTTGTTCTGTTGGTCCAATAAAATAGTAGCATACCATTTAAATAGGTCCAAGATTCAATATTTAGGCAAGACGGCACACATATCTGCCCATATGCTAGTGGCTTGCACATATGCCCCATCCTGGATGAGGGACTTACCTGGAAGCACTTAATGCTATTATGTACCAATATTCTCCTATACTAGTCACAAACTATTGATCATTTTCTCTAATATTACGTCTTGTAGTGGTGCTCATGTCGTACGGTGGAATTAAGTCAACTTGCCACTTTTTTGTTAGTTTCAAGGCACATTGTTCTTAAGTAACTTGATTTGACTCCTCGATAAGGGTCATTGGTGTGTTTTTTTCTGTTTTTTTCAGTTCATTACACAAAATGTAACAGTTTTTCTATGTTACAACTTATTGTATTGATCGCATAAAATGGGAATTAAAATCAGTAGAGATTGTTCCAATAGATGTACTTTAATAATAATAATAATAATAATAGACAATTTATGTGTGGTGCTTTCTTACTAGCTAGTATACTTTTTAAAATATTGTCGACAAATGAAGTGAATGGGTCTACCTGTTGCGTTCCGATAAATGGTTTGAGAGATAGATTATTCTTCTGGTTTTGTTTTTAAGTTATCGGGAGTATCTCATTTTGGAAGGATATAAATTGTGAATATGTGATGTACATCCAACGTGGTAAAAAAAAAGTTATGTGAGTATCTCGTTTTGAAGGACATAAACTATGAGGTACACCGAGCATGTTAAAAATAAATTTTCCTTTTGGAAGCGTTGGCGTATACCACTAAACCTTCTGATAGATTAATTTTCCATGTGGCCGGCAGATTTACCTTAAGAGATTATTCTTAGAGAGCACGCCCGATTGTTTATTACACTCTCTTCGCTTCAAAATATACAGCGCTTCGGATTTGTCATTAACATTGGCTCCAAAATATCCTACGAAGGAGGCGGTGTGATCCTTTGTTATCACCAAGGGCGCTTCATGGCCGGAGTGTGCCATTTTGTCTTGTGCCATTCTCAGCTGGCAGTCAAGATGGGACCTTCTATGGTTCTGTAGAAGACTGATAATCAATGTATTACTAGGAGCCTGACGAAGGAGGAAATAAACAGGTCGTCATATGGTCTGCTTATCGAGGAAGTTAAGGAGTTGGTAAGATCCAGTGAGAGGGGTTCAAGTTACAATGGGCACGGCGATCTGTTAAGAGCAAGGATGTTAATATAGCCATTTGTTGGCTACATCTAATTGGCATGTCGTCATCCATAGCCATCTAATTGACAAAGTTTCTTGCTGTTTGTGCTGCAAACTGGCTCTTAATTTGTAGTCTGTTTCTCTTCACTCTTCTCTTCTCTCTTCTCCAACTCAATAACAATATAACATTAACACTCTTATAGCATGCTTTCTGATGAAGCGGCACATTGCTTGGCAAAAGAGGGGTGCGGTAATAAATTTTTAACACTGTGATTGCTGAACTCTGTGACATATAAGACCATAGGTTCTCCACTAAAAAATAAAAAATAAACATTGGCATGGAAATTAGGTCAATTCCAAACAGAATTTTAATTACATGAATTCCGTACAGAAGTTCATTCGCATCTAGAAGGGGAGAAAAGAGTGGGTTTTCAGGGTAAAAAGAGTGGCTGTCGTTGTTTAAAGAAACAGAAGGAGCCCAGTTGGGCTGGGCCTCCTGACGAGCTTTGTTTGTTTTTCCAAGACTGCTCAGGGAGATTATAAGATGGGGCCCATGTGTGCTCAATCTGGCTACTGGTTTGAGTGTCACGGCCAGAGATGCAGATCCTGGAGCGAGTAAATAGGAGATTTTAAATTTCAAATAACATCTTTGAAAGTGGACTAAAAGGAGCACTTTCAAATAGCACCACTGAAGACGCCATGACCAAAATCAACAAAAAAAATCTCTAATGATGTTTCATCACTATTATAGTTGAGTAGAATTCTTATCTCTGTGATGCCTATGATAGAGATAACAGTAACAGTAACAAGAATCAAGAGGCAATGCACTACAGAAATGAAGGATTAACAGAATGCAACACGAGGAAGACGGGCATGAGACCTTGTTGATAAACTATATGTGCAACTATATATAGTCCGGGGGTTTATTGAGGTCAGCTTATGGTCATATCATGTTTAAGATTCAGTTTTTGATGGCAAGAGAGATGATTTATTCCTATGAAGCTTAAACGTGAACAAAATAAGGTAGCAGATTGGTTTGCGTCGTACAGTTGCACTGAACGTAGCACTACGGTATGGCTACAATTAGGACCACCATGTATTGAGGAGGTTCAGCCTCTCGATTGCAAGCCTATTACTGAGGAATAAATTTCTTTCACCCTGCAACATAAAAAGATTTTTAAACGCTATGAATATATAAGACCTCAGGTTCACGACTAAAATACTCTCTCAAATAAGGTCAATTCCAATACAAAAGTTCATAGGAATTTAAAATTCTTTATATAAGACACCAGCATGCAAATAAGGTCAATTCCATACAAAAGTTCGGTTGCAAATAAAGTTCAAAAAAAAAGTTCGTTTGCAAATACAGGGGAGGAAAAGAGTGGGCTTTGTAGGGTACAAATAGTTTGTTGTTTACAGAAACGAATCACTAGGCATCAAAGAAATCAGGCCGAAAGGGTCAAGGATCATAGTTGGGCTGGGCCTGCTCGTGAGCTTTTTGTTTGTTTTTCTAGACTGCTTGCGAGCTTATAACATGGCCTGGCCCATGTGTGCTCAATCTGGTTTCTGGTTTGAGCCTCCCAGCCAAAGATGAAGATTGTCTCAAAAAAAAGGCAATTTTAAATTTCAAATAACATCTTTGAAAGTCGACTAAAAAGAGCAATTTTAAATAGCACCACTGAAGACGCCATTACCAAAATCATCAAAAAAAAAATCTCTAAAGAAGTTATATGATTTGATCAATAAAAGTTGAGTAGAATTGTTATCTCTTTCATGCCTTTGATAGACAGCTTGACAGTTAACAAGAAACAAGAGGCAATGCACTGGAAACAGGAAGTTGTGTGCTCAATCTGGTTTTCTGGTTTGAGCCTTCCAGCCAAAGATGAAGAATTTTAAATTTCAGTTTCTAAAAAAAGGCAATTTTAAATTTCAAATAACATCTTTTAAAGTCAACTAAAAAGAGGAATTTTAAGTAGCACCACTGAAGACGCCATGACTAAAATCATCAAAAAAGATTATCTAAAGATTTTATATGATTTGATCAATAAAAGTTGAGTAGAATAGAATGGTTATCTCTTTGATGCCTTTGATAGACAGCTTGACAGTTAACAAGAAACAAGAGGCAATGCACTGGAAACAGGAAGGATTAACATAATGCAGCACGAGGGACCTTGTTGATAAACTATATGTGCTGCTATTTATATAGTCAACCCTTGTTCCAGGATCACAGCAGGATCAATTCAGAGGCTTAGCTGCATGCTTTGCCTATCCAACCGTGACCCATTCAACCATCCATACAAGTTGGAAGCTAGTAAGCTACTACTCACTAGTTAATTTAATATAATCATGCCACCCAAAACAATCATCAGCGGTGACACAAGAGATCGGTCGATCGACGCTACCAAAACAAGCACACATGCTATAATGTGCCCCCTCGTCGCCCTTCAGTTGGCTAGGACTTATCTAGGAGAGAATAAATATATGTGGCGCCGCTATCTCGACACTGTTGTTAGAACCCTAACTGAGATGTAGGCGAGGCACATCGATTAGGATGAAGTGATCGCGGGTGTCTCCAGCGGCTCCGGGACCAGGCTGTTGCTTGGCATCTGGTTCTGGTCATCCCAGACCAGGCCGACCTCATACTCGGGGACGTACTCCTGCAGAAGGTACATGGATGTTGTTAAGGGTTTAGGTTATCGACAAGTCTATCATACAAGCAAGCAGACTGTATAAAGACTTCACAAGGAAGCTCCAGTTTCAGAGTTGGGGTGGTAAAAACTGATAAATAGTAGAGTTTGGGTCTGACCTCCAGCTTCATCACTAGCTCCTTGGCTGTTGGGGCCGAGATGATGATCTGCCTCGCCTCCTGGGTGATGAAGCCTTCGTTGACGGCCACGTCGATGAACGACAGCAGTGGGTCGTAGAATCCGTCGACGTTCAGCAGACCGACCTGATACGCGATTGCGGGAAAGACATATACCAGGAATAAGTACAAGTAGTGACAGAAGAATGCAATGCATGATTCGACAGTGTTGATTACTGAATGATCCACTCTCACCCACAGAATCGTATCTGATATCAACAGACATCTAAATAGCAAAATTGGCAGGCCTGAAGATCTAATAATAGCGACGGGAGGGACATAAGATAAATGTAGAACTGACTGTTGTGTTTATCCCCTCAAACATTCAGCATTTTATATTGCTAAGCAATTATTCAACAGCGAGACAGCAATACAGGTTTCTTCTACATATGACACATCATGCCTTTTTTACATCCCAGAACATTGCTTTGATAGCTGTATGGGAATATTCATAAAGTGTGCAGGATTATCCTATTAGAGGAGCGAATATTAAAGTCAGGAATGCAGATCTCATGCCTTCGAGGTGATGCTGATAGCTCCTTTGATTAAAGTCTTTACAATAATTTGTTGCCATGAGGGTGAAATTATTTAGTAGCCACATGTGAACAAAGGTGGTAGGATCAGATCACAACGGCCCTAACGATCGACATTATGATAAACAAAGAACGCGTTCATACCTAGCTACTAAAATAGTGTGGGTTGACAAAACATATGCAGACAAGCACATCATCCCCAGATGATTGGGGTTGTATGATTTTTGTATGAAAAGCACAAAGAATAGAAGCTAGTTCTTACCGGCTTCTTATGTATTCCTAGTTGTGCCCACGTGATCACTTCAAGCAACTCCTCCAAGGTTCCATAGCCGCCTGTCAAATTAACTGAATTGTCAAACTCTACAGCACAGTATTAATCGATTTATTCCAGATTTTCTCGATTGTAGAAGAATTGGAGCGGGCTATTGAATTTTTACCTGGTAAGGCAATAAAAGCATCAGCAAACCGAGCCATTTCGGCCTTCCTCTCGTGCATGCCAGAAACAGCTCTAACTTCCCCTACAGGATCCCCAGTTACCTACAGGAGCAAGAATCAGGGATTGTAAGGAACCAAGCATTCAGAAACTTTCCAGGAATAACACAAAGTATAAAATTGACTAGTATATCTAATTAAAATTTCCAGGAATAAAGATCTTAACTGGCAAATTAATCAAGGCTAGACTAAGTAGTAGTAGTAGTATATTGAAAAGCAGGATAAAGACAGTCATCACAACATATACAGATTGTGAGATTGATAAGGCCTCTTTACAACCAGTAAAGGTGGAAACTAATTGCTAATCCATATAATAAACACAAATATCTGCCTAAGAAGAGTGCAAGTTAGTACTCCATATATAGTTACTTATAGCTGTATTAATAGCACTTTTAATATGTCTTCTTTGCCAAAAAGGAACAACTTAATATAATCAAGCTACAGTAAGAAGAAAATCAAACTACATTAGATTCACAAATACATGGTGATGCATCATCATTCATCATGCTGAAGCTGAACAATAAATATCCTGGCAGCTACTAGCTTGCACACCCAGTCAAGGTTCAGAAGTGGAGAGTAGACCACAGCATGCAATGGCAACAAAATAGAGGTTGCAGCCTTTGACTCACCTCTCTGGGCATGAGTGATCTTGGGATGATCCTGGCAGAAAAAAAAAGAAAAAGAAAGGGGACCAAATGAGAGCCACATTAATTCCACCAGTCCAAAGCAGTCAAACAAGCAGTAGTACTACTACCAGAGCAAAAGGTTGATCTTACTTTCCCCATGTAAAGCTAAAGAAACTGAGCAAGGCCTACTAGAGGCACAGCTATCTATCTACACATACACATCCACAGCTAGGCCTTTCAAGAACTGGACAATGCATAATATAAATATATAATATAGCCACTGCACAAGTAATACTTCTGATCTACGTAGTAAAAAGCAGTATGAACTTAAAGGTGGCAATAATGTGATACTACAGTACCAGTCACCCAGCTGCATCTTGCAGCAGCTGGGCAGGGCAGTGAGGCCCCAGCCCCCAGCTCCCCACCCCATGGCCATTGAGGGCATGGAAGCAACTGCCCTTTCGAAAAGGATTGGAAAAGGAGCTTCCATTCCTGTGAAACGCGACGCGACCGGCATGGCTTTGCCCCAACGCAACTGGCATGCGCAGTGCAATGGAGCCCAGCTGCACCCTTCTGCTGCACAAAGCTTCCACAAGGCTGCCATTTTTGGGGCAGGTGGGAGCTGAGCTGAGCTGCTGGGTCAGGGTCGGGGGGCAGGAGCAAAGCACCCAGACCGAGCAAGAAGGCCAGTACGCCATAAAGGCAGTGTATGCACCGAGCGGGGAAAGAAGAGGTACAGCGTGTGTAGGTGCGTGTGGGCGGGGAGACAATGCGGGCAGAGGTCGATAGTGATGGTGCGATGGGGGGTGGTTAATGGTGGGATGGGAGGAGTGCTCACCCGATGACATGGCGGCCGCCGGCGTGGACGGCGTGGGAGACGAGGCCCATGAGGCCGATGGAGCCGCCCCCGTAGACCAGGTCTATGCCCCTCTCCACCTGCACACACACACACACACACACACACACACAACGGAGCAGTCAGGCACATGTATTATAGTTACATGTTGTTCACAGCAGAGAAGCAGGTCAGGTGGTGGCATTGAATCCAATTGAATTGAACTTTGATGTGCATGCAAGCAAGCAATCATGGCAGGTTTCGTTTGGGCATTTGGGCAAGCAAGTGAGGTCACTCATGGCAATGATGGTGCATGGATGCCATAACGCCAAGGGGAAATTTAACAGCAAGTGAAATTAATGGCCGCCGGCCGGCGACGGCGAGCCGGACGGCGCGCTCCTCCTCCATGATGACTACTCCATGAACGGCATGGTTCTCGTCCGCTTCTTGCACCCACACTCGCTCGCCGTATGATCGATCATGCAGGAATGGTGCGGCTCCCCATGACCGCGGCAGTACGCCCAGCCCACCTACCTTGCGAGCGGGCAGCACCCCAATCCCATGACCTCCAGCGCGGAGGATCCCGTCGATCGTGCGCCTCCACATGGATCGATCGGCCCCAACCGAAGTCGACCAACCAAATCGGGAGAGATCGACGGGAAAAGGAGGCCCCTTTTTCTCTCCTCCCCGCGAGCGCCAAGAGGAAAACAATCAAAGAACCCGAACCTCGCAGGCCGCGACGGACAGAGTCGAGCCGAGCCGAGAGCCGAGAGCGGGACGGCGGCGAACGGGGCAAGATGTGGACAAGGCGGGGCTAGGCAAGGTTAGTTACCATCTCCTTGCCGAGCTCGACGGCGGCGTCCTGGTAGCTGGCCTTGCGCCCCTTGGCGCTGCCGCAGTAGACGCAGATCCGCCGGAACCGCGACGCCCGCCGCTCCGGCTCCACGCCGCCGTCCTCCCCGACGCCGCCCACGCCGCGGCTCGGCTCCGGCGGCGCCAGCTCGGGGCCCATCTCCATCTCCGCGGCCGGCGCGGCCCCGACGGCGAACGCGGGCTGGCCCACGGCCACAGCCGCCGCCGTGAGGCTCATGGTCGTGGCGAGACGATCGCGTGCGTGCGTGCGTGGCGGCGGCAGCGGCGCGCGCGAGAGGGATTTGTTTGTGGGGAGGGGAGGGAGCAGGGGGGAGTGGGAGAGGCTACGCGGCGAGTGATGGGGGAGAGAGGCCCTGCGAGGACGGGAGGCTATATAGGCGCGTGGCGTGGGTCCGCCATGACCTAGGGTTGGCTTCCTTCCTTCCTTCCTTGTCTCGTTCGTGGACACGCTTTGCTCCCACAACCCCTTTCCATTCTTGTTTCCTTCCTTCTTTACAACTTCTCACTGCTTTATTTCTTTGTTTTTATCTCCTACTTTTGTTTCCCTTTTTATGTTTCCCCTCTACAAGCATCTTTTTCCTAGTGCACATATGTATTTTTCCCTCTATATTTATAATACACTAATAGACCCCTCAAGAAAATAAATGTCTCCTTGTTCAACCTTCGACGATGGAACTCAAGTCCCCGCCTACTCTTATATGTTTAATTCCCAACAAATACATGATTCCAAAACTAGACTTTTCAATAGACGGCTACATGTCTTTTTTCATATTTACTTATGCCAAAAAGGTCCATCGGGTTGTCTTGTCCGATGCAGTTTTGATTGGTCGGAAGGCGAGACGGATCGTGGGTCTGCTTCTCGTGCCAAATGTGTCGTCTTCATAGTACGTTCATTTCTTTCTTTGTTAGTTGCAATGTTGACACGACGAAGAAGATCATGATGCGGGTGGTGTTTTAGCTCGATGGTTCACGTCATCTATGTCGAGTGACTCGTTGTTCCGATTGTTTCTCACGTCTGGCATTAATTCCACCTTTTTTTTCCCTGAAAGGTGATTGGAAACTTGAAAGCCAGGATAAGTTGTGTCATGAGTCATGTAGGGCGGATGGGGAGAGAGGTGGCGAGCCCATCCATATAAGCGTGTGGTTGAGTGTGTGGGCCCACCCATGCCTGTCTTATTTTGCCTAGATTTGGTTGTTCCTTGATTCATTATGTCATTCACGTGACATGCTTTCTCGACATTTTCTTGTACGTGAGTTTTATTTTCATCTTCTATTTCCCTTTTTGTTATCCTTCTACAAGCTATATTTTTTCCTTATTTCTTAATGTTTATTTGGTTCTACTTTCCTTTTTTTAGAAATAAGGGGATTTTGGCCCCCGGTTCCATTAAGAATGAAACCACGAAGTCTTACATCATACTCCCAGCCGGGGCATGTCTCGCGAGAACAGTTCAACATAGAATGGAAATCTAACTACGTTTGGCCTCCAGCCACCCTAATCAGACTGTTTATATTACATTAACGACGAGGTTCTTAAGAAACATCAACAGCTCCTTGGCATCAACTCTGGTTCCGTCCCATGGGCAGCGCAACCTGGCCAGATTGCCTTGTCACGAGCAATCAGCATCAGCCTCGCCATCTTGATCTGCTCTGCGACATCACCTTTCATCTTCTTGAGCGGCTGGGTCGGAGAGCCAGGCATCTCCAGAGGCGTGACTGGGCTTGATGTAACTTGAACTTTTTTCTTCAATGGAAAATCCAGCGCCCGGGTAGTGTTAAGCTTCCAAGGATCCTCACCCGTTTTCAGTGACAGATTAGCCACCATATCTGTTTCACCATCATTCACCCCGCTGTCAACTGAAAAGGGGCTGCAAGAATGCTGGACACCCAAAGTGAGATTTGCTGAAGCTTCTCCAGCGCCTCCCCTTTGTACAGGATCATCCACATTTTGAGAGTTCTCCAGATTAGCCACCATATCTGTTTCAGGTCAGACCACACAGCGTTGTTAAACACATGATTATTTCTAGTTTTCCATATGCTCCACAAGACACAAGCCACAAAAGCATTCATAGTTGTGTGTTTTTTGTTAGCCGGCCAAAACCTGGCAATGGATAGATAATTTTCACCTAAGTTAATGGAGAAGAATTTTGAAATATCACTCCAGATTTTCTTGGCAACTACACAATCAAAAAAACAAATGATCGACCGTTTCATGCTCCAGACAGAAAACACATTCTGGGGGTTTTTCAATCCCCCTTTTGAGCAGGTTATTTTTGGTCATCAACTTGTTGTGTGCTAGTAGCCACAGGAATACCTGCACTCTGGGTGGAATTACCAGGGACCATATGGAGGGGATATAAACAGGCGTCACACCCCTAAAATTGATAATAGCATAGAGAGAGCTAGAGGTGTAAATCCCTTTCGATTCATACTGCCAAATCATAGCATCATCCTCCTCAGAGAGGGGAGTTTGCCTTATGATCTGTTCAAGACAGTACCAATCCTCCATCATGGCAGTGGTAAAGACTCTCCTAAAAGTTAACTTGATATTCTCCCCATCCCAAACCTCAGATACTGTCATACATTGTTGGTGACAGATAGAGTACAAGTGCCAGAACTGCACAGAGAGGGGTGAGGTCCCAAACCAGATGTCTTCCCAAAATCTGATTTTTGTCCCACTCCCAATTTTCCATCTATACCCAAATTTCAGTGCTTTTGCAGCCCACATCACACCTTGCCAAAAAGTTGAGGCTGATTGTGGTCTGCTAGCAAAGATATTAGGGGCATTTCTAACATACTTATTATCTACAATGGTCTTCCAGATTTTCCCATCATCTTGAGAATATCTCTTAACCCAGCTCCCAAGCAAACAGAGATTTACATCCTTAATATTTGGCACTCCTAGGCCTCCATGTTCTTTTTTCATGCAGACTAAGTGCCAGTTAGCTAAGTGAAGCTTCCTATTCCCCTCAAAATCACTCCACAAACAGTGTGCCATCTGGCTATTGATTAAGTCTAAGGCCCATTTTGGGAATTTAAAGAAGGATAATAGGTATACTGGAACACTTGCTAAGCAGGCTTTGATCAGTGTAAGCCTAGCTGAATAGGAAAGTAATTTCCCTCTCCACCCAGCCATTCTTTTCAGGATTTTGTCTATAAGTGGCTGGATGTCCCCCCTTCTCAACTTATCATAGTGTAATGGAATCCCTAGGTATTTAATGGGAAAAGTACCTACAGTACACCCAAAGATATCAGCAAACGTTGCTACCTCCCCCTCATCTACTCCTAGGGGGATTAGCTCACTTTTAGAATAATTAATTCTCATACCTGAGACATTTTCAAAACAAGTTAGGATTTTTTTTAGGTTGGCTGCTTTTGTTTTATCATCATCCATGAACAGGATAGTGTCATCTGCATACTGCAAGCAGATGACCCCTCCTGGGATGAGATCAGAGCCCAGCCCTCTAATCAAGCTATGTGAGGATGCTTTAGCAAGCATTCTAGTTAATACATCTACAACAAGGTTAAAAAGTAAGGGAGAAGCAGGATCCCATTGCCTTAGTCCTTTGTTTGTTATAAAGAAGCTACTCTCTACTCCATTTACCTTGACACCCACTGACCCCATATGAGTGATTTGATGGATCCATTTAATCCAAACAGGGCCAAAATTCCTTAAATGCAGGATGTCCATCAGAAAGTCCAAGTTGACTTTATCAAAAGCCTTCTCATAATCTAGTTTGAGCACCAAGCCTGGGTTGTCAGAGTGGTAAGTAGAGTGCAAGACCTCATGGGCAGTTACAACACTCTCTAGGATGAACCTCCCTTTTATGAAGGCTGATTGATTATTGGAGGTTAGAAAATTCATAATAACAGCAAGCCTATTGGTTAGTACCTTGGTGAAAACCTTAAAGATGCAGTTTAACAAGCTAATTGGCCTAAACTTTTTCATACTGGTGGCATCTTCCTCTTTCGAGATAAGAGTTATCATGGCAAAATTGAGCCTGTAGATGTCTAAATCACCAGCATGAAAATCCTTAAACATTGCCATTACATCTTTTTTGATAATCTCCCAAAATTCCTGGAGGAATAGGAAAGAGAGGCCATCTGGCCCAGGGGCTCCATCAGAGTAGGAACCAAATATGGCCTCCCTCACCTCTTCCTCAGTAAATGGAGCTTGAAGAGCTTCATTTTTCTCATCTGAGATTTTCTCCTCAATGGAGAAGAAATTTTGATTTAAAGAGAATCCAAATCTATCTTCTTTTTTAAAAAGATCCTTATAGAAATCAGAAGCTATTTTTAACATCTCATTGATGTCAGATGTGGTGCCATTTGGCCCTTCTAAAGCATGTATCAGGGTCTTCCTCCTTCTTTGATTGGCTACAGAATTAAAGTATTTGGTATTTCTATCTCCCTCCAGGATTTCTTTTTCTCTAGATCTCTGCCTGGCTTTAGTTTCTTCCTTCATCCAGATGGCCTGAAGTTCTTTAAGGATGTTCTGCATTCTATCATTTTCTACATCAGACAGATGTGTAGTTTCAGACTTGATATCTAGCATATCAAAATCTATAGTGAGCTCATTCTTCTTTTTCCTAATATTAGCTTCTAAATTTCTACTCCAGCCTCTAGAGAATTTTCTAAATCTCCTTACTTTTTCCTGCCACACATCTATAGGTTTAGTCATCTTAACTGGAGCAGCCCAGTTTTTGCAACTAGGTCTTTGAAATCTTGGTGTAGTAGCCACCATTTCTCAAATTTATAGCTGGATGTTCTAGGGGAGTCCCCCATGCCTGAATCCCAGAGCAGGGGAGTGTGATCACTGCCTGTTCTGGGAAGGGCTTGAGAAGTGCTCAAGGGAAGCAGAGCATCTAGCTCAGTAGTGCAAAAAATCCTGTCAATAGTAGACATGACAGGATCACCCTGGTTATTAGCCCAGGTGAACTTCCTACCCGACATCCTAATCTCTAACAGACTCCAGATCTCTATCCATGCATTGAACTTATCAGCCCAATGATGATTAATATTACAATTATTCTTGTCCTGTTGATATCTAATCAAGTTAAAATCTCCCCCTATTAGAGTAGGAAGATGTTCATCTACAAATAATCTATGCAGTTCTGAGATGAAGTCATCTTTTCCTTCATCATATGGGGAACCATACACAGCTACCACTCTAAAGCAAACACCACTAGTTTTAACTTTAAGATCACAAGAAACTGAAAAATTGAGGTGGCTCCATTGTAGGATATCAAAGATATCCACATCTACTCCAACTAAGACACCTCCTGATGTTCCCACTGCAGGGAGGTGGTGCCATTGGAAGTTTTTGTTGCCACTAATGGATTTCAAGAAAGATGTAGATAACTCTTCTTTTTTAGTTTCCTGAAAAGCTACTATGATGGCATTAGTTTTATTGAGGTTGTCAACTATACATGTTTTTTTCCCATGTGTAGTGATCCCTCTAATATTCCAGAAGAGGCAATTCATATGAAAAGGGCTTTCTTAGGGTGCTTGCCCCGTCCATGTTTAGAAATTTTAGACCAGATCTCACTCTGATCTATTAAACTAGAGAAGACTCCTTTTAGCCCCACAGGTGTACTAGGAGACTCATTTATATTATCTGGACATTTTTACCCCCCAGGTCTGTCCATGTCATGATTTACAGTTCCCTCATTCTTCTTATTAGTACTGTTAGTCTTCTCATCCCCCCCCCCAAGTTTGAGCCCTTCAGGCTCTTGGGGAGCATGGTGCTTGGCGACTATGCTAGCATAAGAAGCTTTTGGCTCAACAATCTCTACCCCTATTTTTTTGCTATAGAGATGAACATTGGGTCATTAAAGTCATCAAAAGGGTTGGTTTTGATAGTACCTTTAAAGTTTCCTCTAGGCTCTTCTAGGTTTTGCACTTTCTTAGACTCCATAGCAATCTCCAGCATGGTCCTGCCCCCAACATCCACCCTTGTGCTCTTTCTTTGTGCCTGGACAGGACCCCATACCTGGGGAGGAGCCAAATGTGGCCCCTCTGGGAGGCTTGGGCTGAAGACCACTTCATCTTGTTCACTTTCTTCTTGCATGATGTTGACCTGATCATCAAGCATAATGTTATTCTCTTCCTCCTCATGTTCCTCACCTTCCAAGTCTTGCAGCAGTTTGAAGCTCTCATCCAAAGAGATAGGGTCATGCAGCTGGTGCAGGTAGTGCAAAACATTCTGCCTGACTTGTTGTGAAGCTTCAGAGCCAGTACTGCTCCCTCTATTTGAGTTGGAGGGAGTTTTGGGGGCTGAGTTAGAGCCTCCAGCTCCACTCCCACTGTTGGTTGTGTCTTGAACTTCATGTGTTTTGTTGGTGTTGTTATCTTCATCCAGCAGGTCCTCATCTTCCCCATCTTCTACTGGTGGCTCTACTACAATCTTGATCCTGTATAGTTTGTCTCCAATCCCAAAAGTTCTTTCAGAAGGGATTTTGGTGAAGTCCTTGCATCTGATCTTGATTCTCACCACTTCGAAGAAGGATTTGAAGTTTCCCTACCAGTCAACATCTACCAATTCTCCTAGGACTGAGGCAAACTGCTCTAGTACTGACCATTCAGCCCAGCTAGGTGCAACTCCCCTCAGTTGTAGCCACACCATTTGCAGTTGTGCATGAAATTCCATCTCACCTTTCCACTCTTCTACATTGACTGATACACCTTCAATTTCAGGCAGCCCAAAGTTGGGCTATCCAGCCACTGAAGCAACAGGGATGTGTGGTGGAAACTTAACTAGGAAGGTCCAGTTGTCAAGTAATCTAATGTGCCATGGCCAATTGGTCTTGTAGATTGCAGAAAAGTTGTGAGCCAGCTCCTCTTTTGTGACCTGTCCAGATTCCACATAGACAATGCCCACATTCCTCCTATTCCCCACATGTTGCTCATTTACATCAGGAACATCCACTTTGAAGAACCCCAGACCAGATGCTGCACTCCCAATATATTTGGCACTGTTCCTAGGTTTCTTCCTCACTGGGCATTCATCGACCTTGTGTGTCACCATTTTGCAAATGAAACAAGAGGGGGGGTTGGGGCACTGAGCTTTGTGATGTCCAGGTTCACCACAGGTGTAGCATGTAACATCACTGTACTCAGTCTCTGCAGTTTCTTTGGCCTTGCCAGCAAATTTGTTCTTGCTTTGTGGCTTGTTCTTCTTCTGCTACTGGGGATAGCTATTGTTTCCTTTGTTGTTCTCACTACTTTTCTGCCCTACAATCTGCTGCCCTTGTTGGCCTTGAGTCTGTGCCTGGGTTGGAGGCAGTCCTTGATACTGCTGACTCTGAGCCTGCTGCGTTTGCTGCCCCCCAACAATTCCTTGCATCTGACCCTGCCCCCAATTCCCAGGTGCCCTCCACTGATTCATCATAGGTGGTTGCATGAAAGGGCCCGGAAACCATGGGGGCGAAGGGCCTTGTAATCCAAAGTCGAAGGGGATCTGTTGCTGTGGGCACCCAAACTGCGGATCGAAATGCTATGGCCACTGATTCTGACCGAAATCCCCTCTCTGAATTTGATCAGGTTGAATCTGGCCCTGGTGACCATCCCCAACTCTCTGAGATCTGCCCACCTCACGCTTGCCACGGCCGCGCCCCCGGCCCTGAGCTTCAGCCATCTCCACAAGGTTGGAGAGATTGGGAGGATCTCCCTCCCACACACACTCTGAGATGGATAATTGCTTCGCTGGTGGGTGGTGGTGGCCGGGATCTTTGGCTGGGTGGCAGTTGGCGGCGGAGAGCCTGCGGCTGAGGAATTGGGTTTTCTTGATCCAGACTAGGACGGGGGGCTCTTTAGGGTTTGGGATCGAACCACTCCCCCACAGCTGTCCATAGTATGCTGCGATGGCGTCTTCTCCCTCACGTGGATGCTCCAGCTCAGCGCCCTGGGTCTGCCTCGGAGCCACGTCTCCTCCCCTGCTCCCACGCTCGCTGACTTGTGGGGTATGACCAACCTTATCCACTGCAAAACAGAGGATCTCACCTACCGTGGTGACAAAATCCCGCTCCGATGAGTGGTTCATTAGAGGACCGCCGCAGCACCGCCTCCGGCGAGCACCGACCCCCCTTGATGGCTCTGCTTGGAGATCAGCAGCACGCCGGAGCGGTGTGTCGAGATTAGAACAATCCTGATGAAGTCCGACATCGACGGGGCCTGCAGGGCGCCGAATCATGGCGGCGGGGGTTGCAGGGACCAGAACGCCCGCCATTTGGCCCTGCTCGCTGGTGAGGGCGAGCTTGGTTGCGCCCGCGCCCAAGCTATCACCTCCTCTGGCTCCAGCATCGTCGACGGCATCATCTCCCTCATCTCCTCCTCTGTTGCCTCCACGCAGATCCTTGTAACCAGCTTGACCAGCGAGTCGCCGCGGGTTGGCAGTCTCATCGTCCTCCGCATGCGCTCCCGATGCATCTCCTCCGCCCTCTCCGCCCTCACCCAATGCATCTCCTCTGCCCTTTCCGCCCCATCGAATCTCGCTCTCCGCCCTTCCTCGCCCATCTCGCCTGACGGGGAGAACTGATGGAGTCCGAGCCGCGCGCAGAGCGGGCGCCGGGAGGGCCGGGGTGGAGGGGAGGGTGTAGGGGGGGGCGGGCCGAGGTCGACGACGGCGAGATTCGTCGGATCTGGTGGTGGCGGTGGTAGGTGGAGGGGGCGAGACACGACGCGAGAGCGCTCATTTCAAATCGGGCACCCCTCAAGTGATTGTTATCCTGTCTAGATGCAATCATTCTCTACTTTCCTTTTCCATTCTCCATTCTGTTTTCTTTCTACACTCATTTTTTTCCATTATTAATTTTTATTCTATATTAGTACAATATATCTCACTAATGGATCCCTCAAAATAATCTCACTAATGGGAAATAGTTCGGCCTTGGACAAGGGAACTTAGTTCCACCTATTCTTATAGTGAGATACTCAAAATGATGAAGTATAATTTTCCATTATGTTTTCCTTTTTTTTCTTTTTCCTTCTACAACCATCCGGTTTTTCTCTAGTCTATATGTGTTGGTTCTCCATCTATACTGGTACTAGTAGAAAAATATATCCCAGTGACAGATCAAAACGAAAACCTCGCTAATGCAAAATGTCTCCTTGTTCGGCGATGGAATACATCACGCCTACGTTTAATTCACAATGAATACGGTTTTAAATTAGCACATCGAAAATACTATTCAATATTAGACCAGATGTCTTTCTTCGAAGCTTCTTACACTAGTAGGGCAATGAGTTGTCTTGTCCGATGCTGTTTTGGTTGGCTGGGATGTGAGGCAGATCATGGGTCTGGGTCTCAAGTGTCTAGTTTTGGGCGTATAGTCCTTTTTTTTTCTTTGCTAGTAACAAGTTTGACACGACAAAGAAGACCATGAAGTGTGGTGATGTTTCGCCTGGATGGTTCCCGTCCTCTATGTTGAGTGACCCATTACTTCGATCGTTCCTTTTTGTATCTCTTTGTGTTTTTTTTTGTTTCTATTTGCTTTTCTGTTTTTCTTTTTGTTTTTCTTCTACAACCATCCATTCTTTTCTCTATGTGTTGGTTCTCCTTCTATACTAGTACTAGTAGTACAATATATCCCACTGACGGATCAAAAAGAAAATCTCGCTAATGCAAAATGTTTCCTTGTTTGGCGATGGAATGCATCACGCTTACGTATAATTCACAATGAACATGTTTTAAATTAGCACAACGAAAACATTGTTCAATAATAGACCATATGTCTTTCTTTGAAGCTTCTTGCAGTAGTAGGGCATTTGGTTGTCTTGTCCAATGCGGTTTTTGGTTGGCTGGAATGTGAGACGGGTCATGGGTATGTGTCTCAAGTGTGTAGTCTTGGGCGTACAGTCCTTTGTTTCTTTGCTAGTAGCAAAGTTGACACGGCGAAGAAGACCATGAAGTGGGTGATGTTTTTCCTCGATGGTTCTCATCCTCTATGTCGAGTGATCCATTACTTCGATCACTCCTCTTTGTATCTCTTTATGGTTTTTTCGTTTATGTTTTCCTTTTTCTTTTTCTTCTACAACCATCCATTTTTCTCTCTACTCTATATGTGTTGATTCTCCTTCTATACTAGTACTAGTAGTACAATATATCCCACTAACGAATCAAAAAGAAAATATTGCTAATGCAAAATGTCTCCTTGTTCGACGATGGAATACATCACGCTTACGTTTAATTTGCAATGAGCATGTTTCCAAATTAGCACAACGAAAACATTGTTCAATAATAGACCACATTTCTTCCTTCGAATCTTGTTACACTAGTAGGTCATTGGGTTGTCTTGTCCAATGCGGTTTTGGTTGGCTGGGATGTGAGACAGATCATGAGTTAGCATCTCAAGTGTGTAGTCTTGGTCATACAGTCCTTTCTTCCTTTGCTAGTGGCAATTTTGACATGACAAGAAGTCCATGAAGTGGGTGATGTTTTGCCTCGATGGTTCTCGTCCTCTATGTCGAGTGATCAATTACTTCAATCGTTCCTTTTTGTATCTATTTATGGTTTTTTGTTCCATTTTCTTTATCTGGTCCTTTTTTTTCCTTTTCTATTCTTCCTTCTACAACCATCCATTTTTTTCTCTAGTCTATATGTGTTGGTTTTCCTTCTATACTAGTAGTACAATATATCAAAATAATGGATGAAAAAAAACCTCGCTAATGTTTGGCGATGGAATACAACACACTTATGTTTAATTCGCAATGAATATATGTTTTCACATTAGCACAACTAAAACACTATTTAATAATAGACCACATGCTTTCTATGAAGCTTGTTACAATAGTAGGTCATTCGGTTGTCTTGACCTATGCGGTTTTTGTTTGCTGGGATGTGAGAGGGATCATGGTGTGTATTCTTGGTTGTTCAGTCCTTCGTTTCTTTGCTAGTAGCAATTTTGACATGACGAAGAAGACTATGAAGTCAAGTGGGTGATGTTTTGCCTCGATGGTTCCCGTCCTCTATGTCGAGTGATCATTACTTCGACCATTCCCTTTTGCATCTTTTTATGTTTTTATTTCTATTTTGTTTTTTGTTTTCCTACGTATTCCTTCTATACTAGGAGTACAATATATCTCACTAATGGATTAAAAAGAAAATATCACTAATGCAAAATGTCTCCTTGTTTGGCAATGGAATACATCACGCTTACGTTTAATTGGCAACGAATATGTGTTTTCAAATTAGCACAACGAAAAGACTGTCCAAAAATAGACTGCATGTCTTTCTTCAAAGCTTCTCATGCCAGTAGTTCGTTGGGTTTCTTGTTCAATGCGGTTTTGGTTTGCTGGGATGTGAAGTTGACGATGGGTCCATGTCTCAACTGTGTAGTCTTGGTTGTACAGTCCTTGTTTCTTTGCTAGTAGCAATTTTAGCATGACAAAGAAGACCATGAAGTGGGTGATGTTTTTCCTCGATGGTTCCCGTCCTTTATGTCGAGTGGTCCATTACTTCGATTGTTCCTTTATTTATCTCTTCTTGGTTTTTTGGTTCTATTTTCTTTTTCTGTTTTTCATTCTACAACCATCCATTTTTTTTTCTCTAGTCTATATGTGTTGGTTTTCTTCTATACTAGGTGAGCCCTGCCTCTAGCTTGGCTAATTCTTGGCAGAAAAATTTGGTGAAATAGAGTGGCAAAGTTTTTTTTTGCTGACTTGTTTAGGTGAAATGTTTGGGCGGGTTTTTACAGGGATTATATAGAAGAGTTTCAATGTTTTTGCAAATGTTTTTTTTTGCAACGTTTTTTCAAATTTCTGGCACTCAATTTGTTCAAAAATTACTAAAGGTCATGCCAAAAAAAATTCAATCTGACAGTTTTTTAAATTACTTTGTAGATATGTCTCAACAATATTGGACCGTGGAATCTATACTGAGCGTGCATGCTTGTAGAGGAAGGTCAGCCGTTACGAACGAACGAACGTGCGAGCTCCAGGAAACGCGCAAGGCACACGGCGACACGAGGCCCACGGGCAGCCGGCACGTGCACTCTTTTTAATGATTATATTAGTATAATAATGTGCTACGCGCCGAGATGACGATCAGTGTTCTAGTAGCTCACTGACACGGCTAATCAAGGCTTTTGACACCATCATATGATTGATTAGTTGTACTCCTGCTAATCGATTATTGTAACCCCTAAAAAAAAAGTAACCGATTATTATAATGTGTACTACTGATTTGCTTCTCTAGCCCAGACAGCGGCAGCTCCCGCGGATTACCTTTTGGTGCTCATCCTTTTGTCCCTTCCCGTGTCAACTCCAGCTCCAGCTCTAGCTCTAGCTCTACTCTGTCTCTCTCCCTCTCCATTGTTGAAAGCTCACCACCATCAACACCATGTACCACCATAGGAAACGCGACGACCTAGGAAGAAGGGACGCCGCCCTACAAGAAGAAACATCGCCATCTCTCAACGTTTGATGGGGGTTCGTTGCTTCAGGAAACGAAGATCGTTGCATGACGTTGTTGTGATGAGATGCACCGCAACTGAGCCGTACGTACGTACGCGCGCATGCTTGTCCACACTGCTGGTTCAGCGTTCACATGCATACCTCCACCACTACGTTGACATGAGCCCACTGCCCCATTCAGAATAGAGATCCTTAACGAAAAAGTGTTCCCGAGAATAGAATATCCACTCCGATAGTAGTTATATACTGTCTCCATCCAGAATTAGTTGTTTGATCCTCACATGTGCTATGTGCCGAGTTATTTTGCTTGCATGCTACTCCCAGGGACACGCTGCCACTACTCCGAGAAAAAGAGTTCATCACTCGATCGAATAGTCACATGTAATCTTTACACGGATAGGGGACCAATCCATCGACAATGATATCAAGGCCGTCATCAAATGCTATCCTGTATATGTCCGCTAATAAAAGACAATTTGAAATTCAAATAAAAGTCCGATCCATAGCGCCCGCCGGATCGCATCAGCACCGGATTACATTCCCGACCACATTCAAAAAGAGGCAAGTATGCTTAAGTTTTTAATGCCCAATCGCAAAAGCATCTGGCAGTCTGTGCAATCTGACCCTCCTCCTCCTTCTTCGGCGCCGCGTAAGTAGCCTCGGCCTCCGCCTTCTTCTTCGGCGCCTCCTCCTCCTCCTCCTTGTCCGCGGAGTGGTACTCGTCATAGGCCGACTCCCCCACTTTTGGCATACATGCGAACAACATGCGAGCACTCATCTGCTCCCCGCCCGCCGTCTATGCCCGGACAAGCTGAGGCGAAGAACACTCCAAGAAGAGCAGCGGCGCTTCATTGACGTCGACAATGAATAGCACAGTGGCGGCTATCAGGGACTGCCTACCCAGCTGCTTGGTGGTGTGGAAGTACAAAGCCTTGTAATGCTCCGGCCATGGCGGCGTCTGTAAGGCGGGCGAAACCATTTGCGCAACGTAGCCACGACCTCCACCTCGTCGCGACCAGCACGCTAGCCGGCACGTCCGCCACCAGCGCCCTGCTTCTTGAGGCTCTCCTCTTTTGCTTCTTTCGCTTTCAAGCGGCGATTTTGCCGCGTCGCCGAGTTGATCTTCCAAGCGAGCGTGATGTTCGGATCCTGCAACACCTCCACACGCCCACCATCTCCAGCAGGTTCTCCTCCGGTTTGATGCGGCGGCGGCGCGAGGGAAAAAGAGAATGGGAGAAAAGGCCATGAATTGGGTGGAGAGCGGCGGGACGGAAGAATAGAGTGGGAATTTTGCTGCAGAAACAGGGCGGACAACTACATAAGTGCAGGCCCCACCTGTCTTTTGGGTGGGCCAAGGGTGTCGGAGTCGTATGTATCTGCTGTCTGGACTCCCGCCACCACCCGAGCATAGACTCATCACGCCGAGTGACACGGATATCCTATATATCTGCACGTTTCTGTTTTCATTTTTGTTTTTCTTTCTGCTACAAGCATTTTTTTTCCAGTGTACATGCGTTAATTTTCAATTTATATTACTACTAGTAGGGGACAGTATATATCACTAATGGATCCCTCGGGAAAAGAACTCACCAATGGGAAACATCTCCATGTTCGGCCTTGGAAAATGGAACTTAAGTCCCCACTGTTCTTATATATTTCATTTGCGATAAATATGTGATTCCAAATTAGACTCTTCAACAGATGGCTACATGTCATTTTTCATATTTTACTTGTGCCAAAAGGTCCATTGGGCTGTCTTGCCCGATGCGATATCAGTAGGCCAGAAGGCTAGATAGATCATGGGTCTGCATCTCATGTCAAGTGTGTGGTCTTCGTATTACGTTCATTTATTTCTTTGCTAGTGGAAATGTTGACACGACAAAGAAGACCATGATGCGAGTGGTGCCTTGGCTGGATGGTTCCCGGCATCTATGTCGAGTGACCCACTATTCTCATCGTTGCTCACATTGGGCACCTCAATTTTTTTGCCGAACGGCTGCTGGAAACATGAAAGCCAAGATAAGGTGTGCCATACGCCGTCAAGCGAGATAGGTGGCGAGACAATCCCTATAGGCGCGTGGTTGAGTTTGTTTGTTCCTTCTCTCGCAAAAAATAGAGTGTCTATTCTTCTTTCATTCTACCGCTCAACATTTCTCTATTCCGGTGGTTTGTTTTCTTTTTCTATTTACCTTTTTGTTATCCTTCTACAAGCATCCATTTTTTTCCTTACTTCTTTTTCTATTTCTTTATGTTTTTTGGTTGTATTTCCCTTTCTTGTTTTCCATTTTTTGTGTGGCATTTTGTTTCATTCTACAAGCATCTCTATTTTCTAGTGTATATGTTAGTTTTCCTTCTATATTAGTATAATATATCTAAATATGTGATTCCAAATTAGACTTTTCAACAGGTGCCTACATATCTTTTTCTAATATTTGCTTATGCCAAAAGGTCCATTGGGTTGTCTTGTCTGATGCGGTTTTGGTTGACCGGAAGGCGAGGCAGATCATGGGTTTGCATCTCGTGTCAAGTTTGTGCTCTTCGTGTTACGTTCATTTATTTCTTTGTTACCAACAATGTTGACACAACGACGAAGACTATGATCTGGACAGGGTTTTGGCTCAATAGTTCCCATCATCTATGTCGAGTGACCCACTGTTCCAATTGTTAGTCACGTCTGACATTCCAACGTTCTGGCCAAAAGGTGATTGGAAACTTGAAAGCCAAGCTATGGTGTGTCATGGGTCATTTAGGACGGATAGAGAGATAGACGTGGTGTGTCATGGGTCATTTAGGACGGATAGAGAGATAGAGGTGGCGATGCCATCCCTATAAGCATGTGGGACACCCATACATGTCTTATTTTTCTATGGTTTGGTTGCTTCTTGATTCTTTCTATCGTTCGCATGACATGCTTTGGCAACACCTTTCTGTACCTGAGTTTTATTTCCATTTTTTGTTTTCCTTTTCGTCATCCTTCTGCAAGCATAATTTTTTCCTTATTTATTCTTCTATTTATTAATGTTTATTTGGTTTGACTTTCCTTTTTCCATTTTCCATTTTGTTTACTGTCTACAACCTTTTTTCTATTGTTAATTTTTATTCTATATTACTACAATATCCCTCTCTAATGGATCCCGAAAAAACACTCACCAGTGGGAAATTGTTCGGCCTTCAACAATGGAACTCAAGTTCCCACCTACTCTTATATGTTTAATTCACGATGATTATGTGTTTCCAAATTAATGGAGGAGAGAGAGAGGGGGAGTGAGAGAGAGAGAGAGGTAGGTGGGAGGAGGAAGAACCCCTCCTTTTATAGTGTCTCTCCAAATCCAACCGTTATGTGCAGAAATGCACAAGAACGGTACAACTGCTAGGGGCAGCGGTAACCGCCTAAGGTAGAAACACACGACTTCAACACTGGGGTGGTACAACTGCCCGACCTACCAGCTGTACCGGTTATTATGCAAATAACTGGAACAACCATTCAGGCACCGCCTTGTTCCGCTCCTCAAACCCAAGAGGAATCACCTTACTCACGGTAGTTGAAGCAGTGTAGAGGCTGATACAACCACCCAGAAGACGTCCTCCAGTAACCGCAAAGTCCAGGGCAGAACAACCGCATAGCACACCAGAAGTACCGGTTAAAGGATGATCAACCAGAATTATCGGCCAGCCAACAGTGGAGTACCATTGCCAAACCCGTGGGAAATCACCCCTCAGGCGGCAGTTGAGCCGGTGCAAGGGCTGGTTGTCGCTCGCACAAGGAATGTCACAAATCGCAATCACCTATGGAACAACCGCTCTGGGGCAGCTTTTCTACATAGATTAGATACGAGGCTCTCTCCTCGAAACGGAAGGCTATATGGTGGGTGCAATATGAATTTGTGTACGTGTTTGATTCGATCGTACCTTCCGATGCGAACCGCTTTTAATAGTATGGATTTCCTACCACCAAAGAAATTAAACTCATCGGAAATGTTGTCTTCGCTCTTTTCCATCCGGAGGGGTGCCCAACCGTCTTGTGCCTAATAAAGTATACATGCGTAGCTTAGGCACACGTTTATTCCGCAAATTGCATTGTTACCAATGCCAAAACACTTAAGGCAGGAACTGCCCTTTCAGTAATGTCTCCTTGTTAGGCCTTCGAGGTTGGAACCCAAGTCCCCACCTATATTTCGAGACAAAGCATGTGTATGTTTAATTTGCGACAAATATGTGTTTCCAAATTAACGTAGCGAAAAGAATGTTCAATAAAAGACTAGATGCTTTTCTTCATAGCTTCTTATGCGAACTGGTCCATCAAATTACCTTGTCCATTGCGGTTTTCATTGGCCAGGAGGTGAGATGGATCATGGGTCCATGTCTCGTTGCAAGAGTGTAGTCTTGGTCTTACCTTCCTTTAATAATATGTTAGTAGTGATGTTCACACAGCGAAGAAGATCATGATGCGAGTGGTGTTTCATCTTGATGGTTCCCGTTCTCTATGTCGAGTGACCCATTGTCCGACTGTTCTTCTCGTTTGGCACACCAACTTTGTTACCATGATTGGAATTATGAAACCAGTATGAGGTATGGTATAGGTTGTGTAGGATGGATAGGTAGAGAGGTGGTGATGCCCTCCATATAGGTGTGTGGTTGTGCCCGTGGGCCCGTCCATCCATGTCTAGGCTTGCCTAGATTTGGTTGTTTTCTTGTTTCCTTCTCTCTTTGGTTGGACATGCTTTTTCAACATGTTTCAATCATGTTCTAATTTCCTTTTTGTGTTTTCTTCCAGTGTTCTTTTTTACTTTATCTTGTTTATCTCTATGTCACCCAACCGTTGAAAAGTATTTCCTTGTCGTACGCTCTGATGGCCAAACTAGCGTGCCCACCAATCGATTCAGCACAAAGCGCATAAACATATAGTCGATTTAAGAAACCGTTCCACAAACAGCTATGGATCGTTCTTTGGTGGTCTTTGTCCCATGCATTTGGAAGGGCGAACAAAGAATAAAGCATGCTATAAGATGGTTCCAGCGAGAGGTTTTAAGATTTGGAGATCTTGATTCAGTTCTTCAACTTGTCAGAGCTGCCTCTGTGTTTTTCAATTAAAATTGACTTGAACCCAACCGCGGTGGATAATCGGATATTGTCTTTTCTTTGCAAATAATAGTCGAATATCGTCTGGGGGAGTATTATTTTTAACATGGTCCACACAAGGCCGACTATTTCAAAGTTGGCTTCAAGATAATCAACATCAGTTGATTTGTTTTTTGAACCATAAACCATAGAGTAATTGTTCTACGGTATTTTAATATATTAAATGTAAAGTAAAAGTACGATAGATGTGGTAAGAAGAAAGAAGCAAAAAAGAAAAAAAGAAGCTCTAACCAAACAAACCAATTCCTGCTCTAGGTATCCATCGTGGTGCGTCGGCCGATTTTACCAACCGTTGGAGTGGAATCCATCGTGGTGCAAAAAAAATAATATATAGACAGGAGACTCTCTGCACTGATCGTGCATACTTGTGTAGAGGAACGTCAGCCGTTTCGAACGACCGTGTGAGCTCCAGGAAACGCGCAGGGCACACGGCGACACGAGGCCCACGGGCAGCCGGCACGTGCACCCTTTTTATATGGGTTGTATTAGTTCATTTAGTACTATAATAATGTGCACTACACGCCGGGATGATGATCAGTGGACTAGTTCGTTCAGTGACACGGCTAAGGCTTTGACACCATCACATGATTGATTTTTAGTACTAATAGTTGCTGTTGGCATTGTTTAGCGTAGAGTTCCGGCCAGGTCGGGATAGCTCCGGCATGAACATCGATTATTGTAATGGAGTAGCACTAGCCCAGACAGCGGCAGCTCCATGGGATTACGTCTGCTGCTCATCATTTTGTCCTTTCCCAAGTCAACTCCAGCTCTAGCTCTACTCTGTAGTCTTTCTCCCTCTCCGTCGTTGGTCATTGTTAGCTGACCGATCTGATCCCTATCACTGGTAACCGATATGAGAGCATCGGATTCCGAGAAAGCACCTTTCGTCCCGTTTTATGGAGGAGAGGTGAGTCGAGGATGACACCTCAGGGGGAAACCGGATACACGGTGCTCCGAGCAGAATTGACCAAGGAACAAATGAGGCCTCCTCCCCGAACAACGCCGCCCTACACGGAACGTCGCCATCTCTCTTTCGTCCCGTTGTTGTGATGGCAACTGAGCCGTACGTATGCATGCTTGTTCACACTGCTGGTTCAGCGTTCACATGCATATACTCCACCAATACGTTGACATGAGCCCATTCAGAATATCCTTAAAGAAAAAGAGTTCGTCGAGAATAGGATGTCCATTCGAATAGTATATATGTAGTTTGACCCTCACATGTGGTATAGTTCTTTTTAAAGGAGGTTGAACCCCTAGCTTCTGCATGAAGTATGCACACAGTCATTTTCATTATATTATTTAACAATGCCTTACAAGATTAAACATCAATCCTTCGGAAACTCTTTTCTAGGCAAGAAAAGTCACTTCACCTACAAGCTTGATGATAATGGTGGCTATGATCAGGGCCGCTTGCCCTGACCTCAACCCTACCAACATCATCTAAAACTGAAGCACCGGTACATCAAACTATTAGCGCACATCGCATGCCCACGCTCCCGAAGTCGCCGCCATCGTCTTCCACGAATCCATCTTCGAGGCGGAGATCAATGAAATGACCATGGCAGGCCTGACGCCATCACAACGTCAGACAGCGCCCGCCCTGCGCTCGTACATCATCACGAGTGTGTTGCCGAGACCAGGCTACACCACAGCGGAGAGACTCGCCATCTTCGAATCGAAAGACCAAACCACTCCACCTCAGGACCACTACAGTAAGCAACTGCTCCAAAAAAAACAATGCCCCCAAAAAGGGAAAACGGTGCCACATGCCCATCGCCTGATCCAGGAGACAGATCTATGGTTTCCCCAAGAGCACCCTAGGCGGGAAGACGGTCGTTGCAACAACGATGCCTTTAATAAGTAACGGCGCAAATACGCCGCCATCATATGCCATGAGCAAACTTGGCATGGTTTTCACTGGCAACCGCACCTTCTCGGACCCGCAGTCGACTTCCGTTCCGCAATCCCCAAAGGCCTGTAGATCTCCTGCATCAACCGCCGTAGAAGCCGAAGAAAGCTTCGGCCGGCACACGCCTCCAGCGACGAACCCACGTATATAAGATCCCTTGACCCCCCCCCCCCCTCCCGACACCGCCACATGAAGCCGCCTCCTGGCCGGCCATCCCCGACAGAGGTGGCACCGCCGCCGCCGTGTCTGGAGCTGCTGCTCCGGGGGCCTTGCGCCATACCTCACTCATAACCTCTGCTGAATCCACCATCCCTGTGATGTCACTAAAGTGCTGCCGCGCCGCAGGGAGGAGCGGACGCAGGAGGAAGATCTCGCACCACCGTGCACTGCCCCTCCAGACACTAGCACCACGGCCACGAGATGCCACATCCACGCCGTCCCTTTCATTGGCGGCGCACGGGCTTGCTAGGCGGCCACCTCTAGGGACGACGAGGAGAGGAGCGAGGAGGAGGTGGCTGCGCGGGGGATAGGGTTGGCACCCCCTGTCACCCCCTAGAGGAGGCGACACAAGGGACACCTAGTTTTGTTTCTGTTCCAGGGGCAGAGTGGCATCAGAAATACTCCTGGCTTGTTAGGGATGCACACAACATTTTTAATATGAGGACTATGATAAGTCCTTAAAGATTACTTTTAAATGAGAAACATATGGTATTCCTAATAGCGAAAATGTGCTAAATTAATAAGCTGCATGCATGTTACTCCGAGGAACACGGTGAACGTCTCGTACTCGTACGGCTGCCGCCGGCGAAGTTCTCTCCGTGCATGATGCGGTTAAATTTCGTGTTTTGACCCTTTTTTAAAACCTATTCGAGATTTGACCTTAGTTTGATTTTTTTTTGAGATCTGACCTTTTTGCTACCGTCAGGGACCATGGCGGTAGGGTAGAACAACCTACCGCCAAGGTCCCTGGCGGTAGGGTTGCATGCCCTACCGCCAAAAACCTCATAAGTATTGAACACAATGCGTGCTCGTGCCTACCGCCAAACACCTTGGCGGTAGGGTTGTGCATGCTACCGCCAGCCAGATTGGCGGTGGCGATATTTCCTACCGTCATAGACTCTGGCGGTAGTAAAAGGGTCAGATCTTAAAAAAATTTCAAACTAAAATCAAATCTTGAATATGTTTCAGAAAACGGTCAAAACACGAAAATTTGCCTCGCCGTGCATGATGCCTGTCGATCGTCTCGACCCGGCCAGCGTAATGTCACCCCCCTGCCGTCTTAATTATTGCCGGAGCTAGCCCCGACAGGGGACAATGGTATGACGTCGACGCGGATGCAAGCGGAAGAGATCCAAAGTATGCGTGCACTGCTGACAATTGACAAGTTGACATGTCGCACGCGTACGGCCGGCGGCCCGCCAACAGCGCAGCATGCACGTGCCTTCGCCGTGGTGTCGCGCGCGCCGTCGTCGAGCAGCCGGACGGTGCATGGGCACGGCCGCACCCGGCCCGTACCGTATGTGCATAGACTCATCACGCCGTGTGACATGGATATTTATCTGCACGTTTCTGTTTTTCATCTTTGTTTTTTGTCTAGTATACATGCGTTAATTTCCTATCTATAGTAGTGCCTTATAATTCTTTCACTAATGGATCATTCAGGGGAAACAAATCTCACTAATGGAAAATGTCTCAATGTCGGCCTTGGAAAATGGGACACCAGTCCCCGCCTACTTTTATATGTTTAATTCACGACGGATATGTGATTTCAAATTAGACTTTTCAACAGATGGCTACATCTTTTTTTTTTCATATTTGCTTCTGCCTAAAAGTCCATTGGGTTGTCTTGGTCGATACTGTTTTGTTGGCGTTCATTTATTTCTTGTTAGTACAATGTTGACACGACGAAGAAGACCATGATGTGGATGGTGCTTTGGCTCGATGGTCCCTCCCTCTATGTCGAGTGACACACTATTCCGATCATTGCTTACGTCTGGCACGCCAACTTTTTTGCCGAACGGTCATTTGCAAAATGAAAGCCAAGATAATGTGTGTCATACGCCGTCTAGGGAGAGGTGGTGAGGCCATCCATATAGACGTGTGGCTGAGTGTGTGGGCCCCATCCATCCATGTCTTGTTTCGTCTAGGTTTGGTTCCTTGATTCTTTCTCTCGTTCATCCGACATGCTTTTTCAAAACTTTTCTAACCCTGTGTTTTTTTGTATTTTCATGTTTTTCTATTTTTTATCCCCCGTACAAGCATCTTTTTCCCTTACTACATTTTGTATTTATTTATGTTTATTTGGTTTTTATTTTCTTTTTCTATTTCCATTTTTATTTTTATTTTTTCTACAAGCATCTTTTTCTCTAGTCTACACATGTTTGTTTTCTTCTATATTAGTACAATATATCTCACTAATGATCCCTAAAAACCCCAGTAAGGGAAATGTCTTCTTGTTCGGCCTTAGAGGAAGTAATTCAAGTCGCCACCTACTCTTTTTGAGACAAAGCACACATATGTTTAATTCACGATGAATATTTGTTTTCAAATTAGCGCAAAAATAGACTAGTCAGTAAAAGAGTATTGTCTTTCTTCATAGCTTCTTATGCAAGCAGGTTCATTGTGTTGCCTTGTTTGCCAGGAAATTGGTTGGCCGAGAAGCGGGACAGATCACGGGTCTGTGTGTTGTCTCAAGTGTGTAGTCTTGTCTTACATCCTCTCTTTGTTTCTTTCTTTCTTTCTTTTGTTAGAAGTGATGTTTCTATGACGAAGAGGATCATGATTGATGGTTCCTATCCTCTTTGTTGACTGACCTATTGTTCCGATTGTTCGTCTTGTCTGGCACTCCAACAATTTTACCGAGCATTGATCGGAATTACGAAAACCAAAATCAGTTATGTTATAGGCCGTGTAGGATGGATAGGTAGAGAGGTGGTGAGGGCCTCTGTATAGGCTTGTGGTTGAGTGGGTGGTTTCATTCATCCATGTCTTGGCTTGCCAAGGTTTGTTTGTTTCCTTGATTTTTCTCTCTCTTTTGTCTATTTTGTTGAAGTTGCTTTTCAACACTTCTCTATCATATATTAATTTCTTTATCGTGTTTATTTCCCCCCTCAAGTGTTCCTTTTCATTTTCTCTTGTTTCTGCTCAGTTTAAAAGGAGGGCTATACATGCATGTGGTTGCGTGCTTGGGTCCGCCATGGTTGGGGTAGGGTTGGTTATTACCTCCCCAGCTGGTTCGTGGGAGTGGGACACTTTGCCTTCCCTACACCTTTCCACACTGATTTCCATCTTTCTTTTTTTCTAATTTTTTGTTTCCTTTTCTTGCTTTTATTTCCGATTCTCTTACCCCCCCCCCCCCCCCCCTGTCAAGCTCCATTTCTATATGTTACTCTGTCTTTTCTGATTTACAATGGTCGCGCATATCAACAAATTTGACCAACATAACAGGAATTGTATATAACAATAAAAAAACGTAACATTTGAAGTTTCTAATGGTATCATTTTTGTGACATATAACTCATGTTATGTTGTTCTAATTGTCGATCTAGGGATGAGTGTGGTCCATACAATCTGAAAGGCGATAGTAGTTATATCTCATCACTAATGAAACTAGATGATGCCCCGCACGTTGTTGCGGGAATATTTGCAATATTTAAATGAGATTTTGATTATATGGAACATGAATTATTGAAACAATAGTTTTTGAAAATATATAAGAATTAAATGTAAATAGCATAATAAAATGGAATTTTACATGCATGCATGTTGTAGTGGATTTTTAATATGCATAGTTGCATGTTGAGGTGGGCCTTTTCTTATGCATGTTGAATGATGAGGTGGCATGCTTGCATGTTGAGAGAAATATCTTAGTGAGGGCTATCTATTTAGATATAGAAGATATGTCGTCTAGTTTGACACTCTGGCAATGGAACTCAAGCGCACAGCTATCAGTACCAGATAAATCACACATACATATGTTTAATTCACGACGAATATGTGTTTTTACATTAACGTGAATATGTAACTACTTTCACGAGCGGATCCATTGGGTTGTCTTGTCTGATGCAGTCGCTTTGGTCGGCCGGGAGGCGAGACGAATCATGGGTCTGAGCTTCGTCGCAAGTGTGTGGTATTGTCTTACATTCATTTTTTTCCACGCAAGAAAGAAGGACTCGCTGTATATACCGAGGGTGCAGTGCATTCTATGTATTCTAGAAGTCGATGACGAGGCGCTTATAATGACTATGTAAGTAAATCTCAATATGTTATGCCGGCTCGGTCTCTTAAAGATGCTCATAACAATAGTGTGTGCGTAATGCGTTCATAAGGATAAATGTATGCGTGTACGTATGAACGCTTGTCTTTATACTGTGTTCAAAAGAAAGAAGGCGTTGACAAAAAAATGTATTCTAGAAGGCATTTATATTTACGTTTGTGCGGTATGATTAACGTCAGGCGTTACGAGCGAACGTGCGTACGTGCTCCTGGAAACGCGCACGGCACATGGCGACACGACCTGGTGCTCGTGCACCTTTGTTTGGGGTTATATATTAACTAGTGCGATTAATAATAGTGTGATGTGCACTAGGGGCCGAAGAAAAGATAATGAGTGGACTGGTTAGTTGGTGACGGACACGGCTACGGCTTTGACACCATCATCAAATTGATTACTACTCCCTTTTTCTTATAATATATAAGGCTATTCATAGTGGGAATAACTTAGCTAGTAATATAAGATACTTCAAGAAAATTTTGCTTATGTGACATGTAGTTAATGAGAAGTGGTAACATAATATGTTACTGTAACATAGCGCTTCCCAAGACAAGATGAGTTTACAAGCTAATAAATGAAGTCCTCTATGACACTACTACTATGTTACTTTGCATTATGAATCCTTTTTTGATTCATAGGATAGGATTATCATAGGAATAAAAATCTTATAGGAAATGAGATGATATGTATCTCAAATCTTATGGGTAGGAATAGGAAATAAGATGTCATTTTGGTTGACTCCAAAGAAATTTTTTCATTGAATTTAGATTTTTTTTATTTTCCTATGAAATGTGAGGGATAGGAACCAATCATATGTAGAATAGGAATTCATTTCTATGAACCAAAGGGCTCTAAAGGAAAAAATATCCTATAAAAATCCTATCCTCTAGAATTTCTATGAAATTCCTCTAAACCAAAGAAGGCCTGAACATAGTAACTTAGACTAGTGTCATATGCATGACACTAATATAAGTTACTCCCCACTATAACCAGCCTAAACGTTTTCGACACTTGCTAGTTGTTACATTAATAATTGCTACTTGTTACATTAATAATTGTTTAATGTGGAAGCGCCGTTAGGTCGGGATAGCTCCGGCATGGGCTAGCTTTGAGGAGCAGCAGTAGCTTTGCTTCCCTACCCCAAGCAGGAGGGCATACGTTTTGCTGCTCATCCTTTTGCCCATTCTTTTTTCTATAAGAGCATTTCTCCATTCCCAATGCATGCATCGCCAGTACTAGTACATGACCGCCCTCTCGCTCTCTCTCACTGATGATCGCTGATCAGACATCAGACATCATTGAAAGAGGTCGGTGCGTGACGTTCTTTTCTCTGCCACACTTTGTTACACCTCATTTTAGACAAGTTTAATCAAGTTAGATGAGTGTTTGATTCTAGCCACATCTAAGATAAGAATTTGTTTATGAGTAATGAACCACACATGGCATAGACATAAAAAAACGTGGTAAAATTTTCTTAGACAAGCCAAAGTATGACTAACAATTTGAGCAACTTAAATTAGACAAGTGTGATAAAAAATAATGTAGCAACGTAAGATAAATATAGTCACAATCCAAACAGCTTATGCTACCGCCACAAAACGGAGCCGTACGTATGTTCATACTGCTGGTTCAGCGTTCGTTCACATAGTGATAGTATCATACCCACCACCACGTTGACATGCATCTGCCCATCAGGAATATATATCCTTCCAAACCAAAGGAAAAACGAGTCCACCATAATAGGATATCCATTCGATCGAATAGGTAGTAGGAGTACAAAACATGCGGGTCCTTGTCTCCGAGGGACACGCTGCAGCACGTCCCGTACTCGTACGGCTGCCACCGGCGATGCATGTGTAATGCATGTCGAGATCGCAGTGTCTCGCCTGCCGTATTAACTATTGCCGGAGCCATGCCCCCGACAGGAACAATCGAATGACGTCGTGTGGTCACGACGTGCGGCTGGTAGCTAGCTCCGGCGCGCATGTCCAGCGGCGGCCGGCCGGGATCCATGCCATCGGGGAAAACCAAGCATTGCCCAAAGTTGACATGTCGCACACGTACGGCGGCCGGGCGACCGCACGGCATGCATGCATGCGCCTCCTGGCTGCCCGTCGCTGAGCATCCGGACGGTGGGCACGGCCGCACCGTACGTGCATCGACTCTTCATGGCCGTGCGACACGGAAATCATATGTGTTGCTCTCGTCTGTACGCCGACATCATGTTGCTTAAGAGCATCCCCAGCCGTTCGGCCTCTCAGAGCGCCGAAAAAGAACCGTCAGGGTGTGAACCAGCGCTAGATTGGCGTGTGAGGGCGACTCCACTCTCGGTCATCGGCCCACAGGTCGCTGCGGGCTTGGCGATATTTCATTCAATTTTTTGCAAACTCGGCGATCTTTCACGAACTCGGCGAAATTTCATTGAAATTAATGCAAAAAACATAAAAACATGCAAACTACGCCTACTACTACGCCAAACTACGCCTAGCCATTGCGCCCGCGTCCATCGTCCGCCATCTACATGCCGAGAAGTCTGTAGAAGCGGGTGTAGTCGTCGTCGTCGTCGCGCGCCTCACCGGAGCCGCCGCCGTCCCTCCTACACCCCTGGCCAGGGTCGCCGATGTGCGGTGGGGCGTTGGACGGCCCGGCCTCGTCCTCCTCGTCGTTGTCAAGGACGATGACGCCGCCCTCCTCGCGCCCGCGGCGCCGGGCCTGGAGCTCCGCGTATGCCGAGCGCTGCCGGAGCACCTGCTCGCGGACGTAGTCCTCCCTCGCCCACTTGAGGACGGCCTCCTCGTCGAGGGCCACCATGTCCGTGTGCTCCGGCTTCACCGGGAGCAGCCCTGGCTCGGTCTTCTGCCGGACCAGGCGGAGGGAGTGCGGGGAGGGCCTGAGACCCTCGTTGATGACGAGGGTGCCGCCGCGGGTGCGGCGCTGGAGCGGCGTCTCCTCCGGCTCTGCCTTGACAGGATGGAGAGCCGGAGGAGAGCGAGTCGGAGCCCGACGACGACGACGTCCCTGGCTCCATTCGGCGCGGCGTCCAAGAGCTGCCACGCCAGTGAGAGAAGGACGGCCGCGTCGGGTACTCGAGGCGCGGCACGTTGCCAGTCTCGATGTGGTCGAGCACGACCTCGAGGGTGCAGCCTGGCACGCCCCACCACTCGTGCCGCCCGTCGGTGTTGAGGTGGCCGCGGGGGATTATACCGTTGATGGAGATGATCTGCTCTTGGCGCCGGCACTCGAAGTACATCGTCCATAGCGTTTCGCTGTCGGCGGCGTACCTCGGTTCGTTCCGCTGCTCCTCCGTCAGGGACGAGCGGATGCGGTCGATCTCGGCCCGCCGAGCCACACCTACGGGCACCAGCAGCACCGGGATGCCGCTGGCGCTCAGCCTCCACGCCCCCGGCACACGCATGTCCGGGGGCGCCGGACACTCGGTCTCGTAGAGGAGGCGCACCTCCGGCTCTTGGAGATGGCGGCGGCCGAAGCCGTTCGCCGCCGCGCCGTCGCCTAGAAACCTCTCGGCCATTTGTTCGTCGGCGGGAAAGGGGGAAGAGTGCTGCTTTGTGCGCCGGAGAGGGAAGGGGAATGTGAACTGTGGCATCGACCTGCAGGGAGGTCTCCTTTTATAGCCGCAGCGGGGCGGTGAGAGGCTGCATGCCGGGCGACGCGTGGTGGGAGAGGGCGGGACGCGCGTCGCGGCGCCTTCACTGCGCCGTCCATGAGGCATCAATGGAGGCTGACCGGCGCGGTAGCGCTGCAGCCTTCACATTGATTCCCGCGGGAACCAAGGTGATGAGGACGACGACGCGGCGTCTCGCTGACTCGGCGAACCCATCCACCTTCGTGCCAAAATCGCTCGCTCCGGCGCCTCCGGGCGCTCCCAGCATGCCGGGTTCGGCCTGAGTCCGCCGGCGCCAGTTTCGGGCCAAACCGGCGAAAAACGGGCTCCTGGGGACGTGACTGAGCCGATTTTTGGGCGCCGACGCGGAAAAATCGCCTGAAGAAGGCATGTTTGAGACGCGGCCGGAAATGCTCTAATGTGAGTTGCCAAGCGCCCGTGAATGCACCAGCGCATTCGCAGACGGTGACCGGACATACCCTAAATTTTATCTCAAACAATCATAGTGAGCATTTTTTGTTGCAATTTTCATACAAATCCATGCAACGACATGATGGATGTAAATTACAACCACCAACCACTAAACTACTCGACCTCATAGTCAGAGATGTTGATGCTGGAGCCGCTGGTTTTGTGTTAATTGGCGGCTAGGCGCACGTCTGGCTCGTCCTTGTCCTCTTCCTCAAGCTCGGTGAAGAGCTGGTCCATCTTCGCCGTTTGCCTACACCTCGTGCTCCGACTCGAGTGACTCGAGGAGGGTGATACGTCTCCAACGTATCTATAATTTTTGATTGCTCCATGCTATATTATCTTCTGTTTTGGATGTTTATGGACTTTATTATACACTTTTATATTATTTTTGGGACTAACCTATTAACCCAGAGCCCAGTGTCAGTTTCTGTTTTTTCTTTGTTTTAGAGTATCGCAGAAAAGGAAAATCAAACGAAGTCCAATTGATCTGAAACTTCACGGAACTTATTTTTGGAAGGAAAGCAACCCGGGAGACTTGGAGTCCACGTCAAGGAAGCTTCGAGGAAGCCACGAGGGAGGGGGCACGCCCTCTGTTGGAAATATGCCCTAGAGGCAATAATAAATTGATTATTATTATATTTCCTTGTTCGTGATAATCGTTTATTATCCATGCTAGAATTGTATTGATAGGAAACTCAGATACATGTGTGGATACATAGACAACACCATGTCCCTAGTAAGCCTCTAGTTGACTAGCTCGTTGATCAATAGATGGTTACGGTTTCCTGACCATGGAGATTGGATGTCGTTGATAACAGGATCACATCATTAGGAGAATGATGTGATGGACAAGACCCAATCCTAAGCCTAGCACAAGATCATGTAGTTCGTATGCTAAAGCTTTTCTAATGTCAAGTATCATTTCCTTAGACCATGAGATTGTGCAACTCCCGGATACCGTAGGAGTGCTTTGGGTGTGCCAAACGTCACAACGTAACTGGGTGGCTATAAAGGTACACTACAGGTATCTCCGAAAGTGTCTGTTGGGTTGGCACGAATCGAGACTGGGATTTGTCACTCCGTGTAAACGGAGAGGTATCTCTGGGCCCACTCGGTAGGACATCATCATAATGTGCACAATGTGATCAAGGAGTTGATCACGGGATGATGTGTTACGGAACGAGTAAAGAGACTTGCCGGTAACGAGATTGGACAAGGTATCGGGATACCGACGATCGAATCTCGGGCAAGTGTCGTACCGATAGACAAAGGGAATTGTATACGGGATTGATTAAGTCCTTGACATCGTGGTTCATCCGATGAGATCATCGTGGAACATGTGGGAGCCAACATGGGTATCCAGATCCCGCTGTTGGTTATTGACCGGAGAGTCATCTCGGTCATGTCTGCATGTCTCCCGGACCCGTAGAGTCTACACACTTAAGGTTCAGTGACGCTAGGGTTATAGAGATATTAGTATGCGGTAACCCGAAAGTTGTTCGGAGTCCCGGATGAGATCCCGGACGTCACGAGGAGTTCCGGAATGGTCCGGAGGTAAAGAATTATATATATAGGAAGTGCTATTTCGGCCATCGGGACAAGTTTCGGGGTCACCGGTATTGTACCGGGACCACCGGAAGGGTCCCGGGGGTCCACCGGGTGGGGACACCTGCCCTGGGGGGCCACATGGGCTGTAGGGGGTGCGCCTTGGCCTATATGGGCCAAGGGCACCAGCCCCAAGAGGCCCATGCGCCAAGAGTCAAAGGAAAGGAAGAGTCCTAAAGGGGGAAGGCACCTCCGAGGTGCCTTGGGGAGGAGGGACTCCTACCTTGGCCGCACCCTTCCTTGGAGGAAAGGCCAAAGGCCGCCCCCCCTCTCCCTTGGCCCTATATATACTGGGGGAAAGGGAGGGTAGCAACACCTAAGCCCTGGCGCCTCCCTCTCCCTCCCATGACACATCTCCCTCCTCCCGCAGCGCTTGGCGAAGCCCTGTTGGAATCCCGCTACTTCCACCGCCACGCCGTCGTGCTGCTGGATCTCCATCAACCTCTCCTTCCCCCTTGCTGGATCAAGAAGGAGGAGACGTCGCTGCTCCGTACGTGTGTTGAACGCGGAGGTGCCGTCCGTTCGGCGCTAGGATCATCGGTGATTTGGATCACGACGAGTACGACTCCATCAACCCCGTTCTCTTGAACGCTTCCGCGCGTGATCTACAAGGGTATGTAGATCCACTCCTCCCTCGTTGCTAGATGACTCCATAGATTGATCTTGGTGACACGTAGGAAAATTTTGAATTATTGCTACGTTCCCCAACAGTGGTATCAGAGCTAGGTCTATGCGTAGTTTCTATGCACGAGTAGAACACAAAGTAGTTGTGGGCGTTGATTTTGTTCAATATGCTTACCGTTACTAGTCCAATCTTGATTCGGCGGCATTGTGGGATGAAGCGGCCCGGACCGACCTTACACGTACTCTTACGTGAGACTGGTTCCATCGACTGACATGCACTAGTTGCATAAGGTGGCTAGCAGGTGTCTGTCTCTCCCACTTTAGTCGGATCGGATTCGATGAAAAGGGTCCTTATGAAGGGTAAATAGCAATTGGCATATCACGTTGTGGTTTTTGCGTAGGTAAGAAACGTTCTTGCTAGAAACCCATAGCAGCCACGTAAAACATGCAAACAACAATTAGAGGACGTCTAACTTGTTTTTGCAGGGTATGCTATGTGATGTGATATGGCTAAAAGGATGTGATAAATGATATATGTGATGTATGAGATTGATCATGTTCTTGTAATAGGAATCACGACTTGCATGTCGATGAGTATGACAACCGGCAGGAGCCATAGGAGTTGTCTTTATTTATTGTATGACTTGCGGGTCATTGAACAACGCCATGTAATTACTTTACTTTATTGCTAACCGGTAGCCATAGTAGTAGAAGTAATAAGTTGGGAGACAACTTCATGGAGACACGATGATGGAGATCATGATGATGGAGATCATGGTGTCATGCCGGTGACAAGATGATCATGGAGCCCCAAGATGGAGATCAAAGGAGCTATATGATATTGGCCATATCATGTCACTATTTGATTGCATGTGATGTTTATCATGTTTTTGCATATTGTTTACTTAGAGCGACGGTAGTAAATAAGATGATCCCTCATAATAATTTCAAGAAAGTGTTCCCCCTAACTGTGCACCGTTGTGACAGTTCGTTGTTTCGAAGCACCACGTGATGATCGGGTGTGATAGATTCTAACGTTTACATACAACGGGTGTAAGACAGATTTACACACGCGAAACACTTAGGTTGACTTGACGAGCCTAGCATGTACAGACATGGCCTCGGAACACAAGAGACCGAAAGGTCGAGCATGAGTCGTATGGCAGATACGATCAACATGAAGATGTTCACCGATGATGACTAGTCCGTCTCACGTGATGATCGGACACGGCCTAGTTGACTCGGATCATGTAATCACTTAGATGACTAGAGGGATGTCTATCTGAGTGGGATTTCATAAGATGAACTTAATTATCCTGAACATAGTCAAAAGGTCTTCGCAAATTATGTCGTAGCTCGCGCTTCAGTTCTACTGTTTAGTTATGTTCCTAGAGAAAATTTAGTTGAAAGTTGATAGTAGCAATTATGCGGACTAGGTCTGTAAACTGAGGATTGTCCTCATTGCTTCATAAAAGGCTTATGTACTTAATGCAACGCTCAGTGTGCTGAACCTCGAACGTTGTCTGTGGATGTTGCGAACATCTGACATACACATTTTTGATAACTACGTGATAGTTCAGTTAAACGGTTTAGAGTTGAGGCACCGAAGATGTTTTGAAACGTTGCGAAACATATGAGATGTTTCGAGGGCTGAAATTGGGATTTCAGGCTCGTGCCCACGTCAAGAGGTATAAGACCTCCGACGATTTTCTTAGCCTGCAAACTAAGGGAGAAAAGCTCAATTGTTGAACTTGTGCTCAGATTGTCTGAGTACAACAATCGCTTGAATCGAGTGGGAGTTGATCTTCTAGATGAAATAGTGATGGTTCTCCAAAGTCATTACCACCAAGCTGCTTGAGCTTCGTGATGAACTATAATATATCAGGGACATATATGATGATCCTTGAGATATTCGCGATGTTTGACACCACAAAAGTACAGATCAAGAAGGAGCATCAATTGTTGATGGTTGGTGAAACCACTAGTTTCAAGAAGGGCAAGGGCAAAAAGGGATGCTTCATGAAACGGCAAATCAGCTGCTGCTCTAGTGAAGAAACCCAAGGTTGAACCCAAACCCGAGACTAAGTGCTTCTGTAATAAAGGGAACAGCCACTGGAGCAGAATTACCCTAGATACTTGGTAGATAAGAAGGCTGGCAAGGTCGATAGAAGTATATTGGATGTATTATGTTAATGTGTACTTTACTAGTACTCCTAGTAGCACCAGGGTATTAGATACCGGTTCGGTTGCTAAGTGTTAGTAACTCGAAATAAAAGCTACGGAATAAACGGAGACTAGCTAAAGGTGAGATGACGATATGTGTTGGAAGTATTTCCAAGGTTGATCAAATATCGTACGCTCCCTCTATCATCGAGATTGATGTTTGCGTTGAGCATAGACATGATTGGATTATGTCTATCGCAATACGATTATTCATTTAAAGAGAATAATGGTTACTCTGTTTATTTGAATAATACCTTCAATGGTCTTACACCTGAAATGAATGGTTTATTGAATCTCAATCATAGTGATACACATGTTCATGCCAAAAGATAGTAATGATAGTACCACCTACTTGTGGCACTGCCACGTAAGTCATATCGGTATAAAACGCATGAAGAAGCTCCATGTTGATGGATCTTTGGGCTCACTTGTTTTGAAAGGTTTGAGACATGCGAACCATGTCTATTGGTGTATATGCATGAAGAAACTCCATACAAATGGACCGTTTGGATTCACTTGATTTTGAATCACTTGATTTTGAATCACTTGAGACATGCAAATCATACCACATGGGCAAAATGACTGAAAGCCTCGTTTTTCAGTAAAATGGAACTAGAAAGCAACTTGTTGGAAGTAATAAATTTTGATGTGTGCAGTCCAATGAGTGCTGAGGCGTGTAGTGGATATCGTTATGTTCTTACTTCATAGATGATTTGAGTAGATGTTGAGTACATTTACTTGATGAATCACGAGTCTGAATTATTGAAAGGTTCAAGTAATTTCAGGGTGAAGTTGAAAGATCGTCGTGACAAGAGGATAAAATATCTATGATATGATCATAGAGATGAATATCTGAATTACGAGTTTGGCATAGAATTAAGACATTGTGGAAATTGTTTCACAACTAATACAGCCTAGAACACCATAGTGTGATGGTGTGTCCGAACATCATAACTGCACCCTATTGGATATGATGCATACCTTGATGTCTCTTATCAAATTACCACGATAGTTTATGGGTTAGGCATTAAAGACAACCACATTCACTTTAAATAGGGCACCACGTAATTCCGATGAGATGACACCATATGAACTATGGTTTAGAGAAACCTAAGCTGTCATTTCTTAGAAGTTTGGGGCTGCGACGCTTATGTGAAAAAGTTTCAGGCTGATAAGCTCGGACCCAAAGCGGATAAATGCATCTTCATAGGACACCCAAAACAGTTGGGTATACCTCCTGTCTCAGATCCGAAAGCAATACGGGATTGTTTTCTAGAATCGGGTCCTTTCTCGAGGAAAAGTTTCTCTCGAAAGAATTGAGTGGGAGGATGGTGGAGACTTGACGAGGTTATTGAACCGTCTCTTCAACTAGTGTGTGGCAGGGCACAGGAGTTGTTCCTGTGGCACCTACACCAATTGAAGTGGAAGCTTATGATAGTGATCATGAAACTTCAGATCAAGTCACTACCAAACCTCGTGGGATGACAAGGATGCGTACTACTTCAGAGTGGTACGTAATCCTGTCTTGGAAGTCATGTTGCTAGACAACAATGAACCTACGAGCTATGGAGAAGCGATGGTGGGCCTGAATTCCAAACTGGCTCGAGGCCATAAAATCCGAGAGAGGATCCATGTATGAAAACAAAGTGTAGACTTTGGCAGAACGGCTCGATGGTCATAATGCTATTGAGTACAGATGGATTTTAAAAGGAAGACGGACAATGATGGTAGGTATCACCATTAAGAAAGCTCGACTTGTCGTTAAGATGTTTTCCGACAAGTTCAAGGAGTTGACTGCGATGAGACTTTCTCACTCGTAGAGATGCTAAGAGTCTGTTGGAATTATATTAGCAATTACTGCATTATTTGTGAAATCTTGCAGATAGGATGCCAAAAACCATTGTTTCCTCGACGATTTTTGAGGAAAGGTTGTATGTGATACAACCGGAAGGTTTTGTTAATCCTGAAAGATGCTAATAAGTATGCAAAGCTCCAGCAATCCTTCTAAGGACTGGAGTAAGCATCTCGGAGTTGGAATGTATGCTTTGATAAAATGATCAAAGTTTTGGGTGTATACAAAGTTTATGAGAAACTTGTATTTCCAAAGAAGTGAGTGGGAGCACTATAGAATTTCTGATGAATATATGTTATTGACATATTGTTGATCAGAAATGACATAGAATTTCCGGAAAGCATATAGGGTTATTTGGAAAGTGTTTTTCAATGGAAAGCCTGGATTAAGCTACTTGAACATTGAGCATCAAGATCTATAAGGATAGATCAAAACGCTTAATGGTACTTTCAAATGAGCACATACCTTGACATGATCTTGAAGGTGTTCAAGATGGATCAGTCAAAGAAGGAGTTCTTGCCTGAGTTGTAAGGTATGAAGTTAAGACTTAAAGCTCGACCACGGCAGAAGAAAGAGGAAGGACGAAGGTCGTCCCCTATGCTTTTATCATAGGCTCTCTACAGTATGCTATGCTGTGTACCGCACCTAAAGTGTGCCTTGCCATGAGTCAGTCAAGGGGTACAAGAGTGATCCAAGAATGGATCACAGGACAACGGTCAAAGTTATCCTTAGTAACTAGTGGACTAAGGAATTTTTTCGATTATGGAGGTGGTAAAAGAGTTCGTCGTAAAGGGTTACGCCGATGCAAACTTTGACACTAATCCAGATTATTCTGAGTAGTAAACTGGATTCGTATAGTAGAACAGTGATTTGGAATAGCTCCAAATGTAGCATAGTAGTTGTATCTACAAGATGACATAAGAAATTTGCGAAGTACATACGGATCTGAAAGATTCAGACCCGTTGACTATAACATCTCTCACAAGCATAACATGTTCAAACCCAGAACTCATCGAGTGTTGATCACATGGTAATGTGAACTAGATTATTGACTCTAGTAAACTCTTTGGGTGTTAGTCACATGGGGATGTGACCTTGAGTGTTAATCACATAGCGATGTGAACTGGATTATTGACTCTAGTGCAAGTGGGAGACTGTTGGAAATATGCCCTAGAGGCAATAATAAATTGATTATTATTATATTTCCTTGTTCGTGATAATCGTTTATTATCCATGCTAGAATTGTATTGATAGGAAACTCAGATACATGTGTGGATACATAGACAACACCATGTCCCTAGTAAGCCTCTAGTTGACTAGCTCGTTGATCAATAGATGGTTACGGTTTCCTGACCATGGACATTGGATGTCGTTGATAACGGGATCACATCATTAGGAGAATGATGTGATGGACAAGACCCAATCCTAAGCCTAGCACAAGATCATGTAGTTCGTATGCTAAAGCTTTTCTAATGTCAAGTATCATTTCCTTAGACCATGAGATTGTGCAACTCCCAAATACCATAGGAGTGCTTTGGGTGTGCCAAACATCACAACGTAACTGGGTGGCTATAAAGGTACACTACAGGTATCTCCGAAAGTGTCTGTTGGGTTGGCACGAATCGAGACTGGGATTTGTCACTCCGTGTAAACGGAGAGGTATCTCTGGGCCCACTCGGTAGGACATCATCATAATGTGCACAATGTGATCAAGGAGTTGATCACGGGATGATGTGTTACGGAACGAGTAAAGAGACTTGCCGGTAACGAGATTGAACAAGGTATCGGGATACCGACGATCGAATCTCGGGCAAGTGTCGTACGGATAGACAAAGCGAATTGTATACGGGATTTATTAAGTCCTTGACATCGTGGTTCATCCGATGAGATCATCGTGGAACATGTGGGAGCCAACATGGGTATCCAGATCCCGCTGTTGGTTATTGACCGGAGAGTCATCTCGGTCATGTCTGCATGTCTCCCGAACCCGTAGAGTCTACACACTTAAGGTTCGGTGACGCTAGGGTTATAGAGATATTAGTATGCGGTAACCGAAAGTTGTTCGGAGTCCCGGATGAGATCCCAGAGGTCACGAGGAGTTCCGGAATGGTCCGGAGGTAAAGAATTATATATAGGAAGTGCTATTTCGGCCATCGGGACACGTTTCGGGTCACCGGTATTGTACCGGGACCACCGGAAGGGTCCCGGGGGTCCACCGGGTGGGGCCACCTGCCCTGGGGGGCCACATGGGCTGTAGGGGGTGCGCCTTGGCCTATATGGGCCAAGGGCACCAGCCCCAAGAGGCCCATGCGCCAAGAGTCAAAGGAAAGGAAGAGTCCTAAAGGGGGAAGGCACCTCCGAGGTGCCTTGGGGAGGAGGGACTCCTCCCTTGGCCGCACCCTTCCTTGGAGGAAGGGCCAAAGGCTGCCCCCTATCCCTTGGCCCTATATATAGTGGGGGAAAGGGAGGGCAGCAACACCTAAGCCCTGGCGCCTCCCTCTCCCTCCCATGACACATCTCCCTCCTCCCGCAGCGCTTGGCGAAGCCCTGTTGGAATCCCGCTACTTCTACCGCCACGCCGTCGTGCTGCTGGATCTCCATCAACCTCTCCTTCCCCCTTGCTGGATCAAGAAGGAGGAGACGTCGCTGCTCCGTACGTGTGTTGAACTCAGAGGTGCCGTCCGTTCGGCGCTAGGATCATCGGTGATTTGGATCACGACGAGTACGACTCCATCAACCCCGTTCTCTTGAACGCTTCCGTGCGCGATCTACAAGGGTATGTAGATCCACTCCTCCCTCGTTGCTAGATGACTCCTTAGATTGATCTTGGTGACACGTAGGAAAATTTTGAATTATTGCTACGTTCCCCAACACCCTCCACCCTCGTGGGCCCCTCGTGGCTCCCCTGACGTACTTCTTCCGCCTATATATCTCCATATACCCTAAAACGATCGGGGAGCACAATAGATCGGGAGTTCCGCCGCCAGAAGCCTCCGTAGCTACCGAAAGCCAATCTAGACCCGTTCCGGCACCCTGCCGGAGGGGTAATCCCTCTCCGGTGGCCATCTTCATCATCCCGATGCTCTCCATGACGAGGAGGGAGTAGTTCTCCCTCGGGGTTGAGGGTATGTACCAGTAGCTATGTGTTTGATCTCTCTCTCTCTCTCTCTCTCGTGTTCTTGAGTTGGCACGATCTTGATGTATCGCGAGATTTTCTATTATAGTTGGATCTTATGTTTCTCCCCCCCTCTACTCTCTTGTAATGGATTGAATTTCCCCTTGGAAGTTATCTTATCGGATTGAGTCTTTAAAGATTTGAGAACACTTGATGTATGTCTTGCCGTGCGTATCTGTGGTGACAATGGGATATCATGTGATTCACTTGATGTATGTTTTGGTGATCAATTTGCGGGTTCCGCCCATGAACCTGTGCATAGGGGTTGGCACACGTTTTCGTCGTGATTCTCCGATAGAAACTTTGGGGCACTCTTTGAGGTTCTATGTGTTGGTTGAATAGATGGAGATTGTGTGATGCATATCGTATAATCATACCCACGGATACTTGAGGTGACATTGGAGTATCTAGGTGACATTAGGGTTTTGATTGATTTGTGTCTTAAGGTGTTATTCTAGTACGAACTCTAGGGCTGTTTGTGACACTTATAGGAATAGCCCAACGGATTGATTGGAAAGAATAACTTTGAGGTGGTTTCGTACCCTACCATAATCTCTTCGTTTGTTCTCCGCTATTATTGACTTTGGAGTGACTCTTTGTTGCATGTTGAGGGATAGTTATGTGATCCAATTATGCTATTATTGTTGAGAATTTGCACTAGTGAAAGTATGAACCCTAGGCCTTGTTTCCTATCATTGCAATACCGTTTACGCTCACTTTTATCATTAGATACCTTGCTGTTTTTATAATTTCAGATTACAAAAACCTTTATCTACTATCCATATACCACTTGTATCACCATCTCTTCACCGAACTAGTGCACCTATATAATTTACCATTGTATTGGGTGTGTTGGGGACACAAGAGACTCTTTGTTATTTGGTTGCAGGGTTGCTTGAGAGAGACCATCTTCATCCTACGCCTCCTACAGATTGATAAACCTTAGGTCATCCACTTGAGGGAAATTTGCTACTGTCCTACAAACCTCTGCACTTGGAGGCCCAACTGAAGGAAATATGCCCTAGAGGCAATAATAAAGTTATTATTTATTTCCTTATAATCATGATAAAAGGTTTACTATTCATGCTAGAATTGTATTAACCGGAAACATAATACATGTGTGAATACATAGACAAACAAAGTGTCACTAGTATGCCTCTACTTGACTAGCTCGTTAATCAAAGATGGTTATGTTTCCTAACCATGAACAATGAGTTGTTATTTGATTAACGGGATCACATCATTAAGAGAATGATCTGATTGACATGACCCATTCCATTAGCTTAGCACCAGATCGTTTAGTATGTTGCTATTGCTTTCTTCATGACTTATACATGTTCCTGTAACTATGAGATTATGCAACTCCCGTCTATCGGAGGAACACTTTGGGTACTACCAAACATCACAACGTAACTGGGTGATTATAAAGGAGTACTACAGGTGTCTCCAAAGGTACATGTTGGGTTGGCGTATTTCGAGATTAGGTTTTGTCACTCCGATTGTTGGAGAGGTATCTCTGGGCCCTCTCGGTAATGCACATCACATAAGCCTTGCAAGCATTGCAACTAATGAGTTAGTTGCGAGATGATGTATTACGGAACGAGTAAATTGTCGGCAACGAGATTGAACTAGGTATGGGATACCGACGATCGAATCTCGGGCAAGTAACATACCGATGACAAAGGGAACAACGTATGTTGTTATGCGGTCTGACCGATAAAGATCTTCGTAGAATATGTAGGAGCCAATATGGGCATCCAGGTCCCGCTATTGGTTATTGACCGGAGACATGTCTCGGTCATGTCTACATTGTTCTCGAACCCGTAGGGTCCGCACGCTTAAGGTTACGATGACAGTAATATTATGAGTTTATGCATTTTGATGTACCGAAGGTTGTTCGGAGTCCCGGATGTGATCACGGACATGACGAGGAGTCTCGAAATGGTCAAGACGCAAAGATTGATATATTGGAAGCCTATGTTTGGATATCGGAAGTGTTCCGGGTGAAATCGGGATTTTACCGGAGTACCGGGAAGGTTACCGGAACCCCCCGGGAGCTAAATGGGCCATGATGGGCCTTAGTGGAAAAGAGAAGAGGCAGCCCTACATTGGCTGCGCGCCTCCCCCTTCCCCTAGTCCTATTAGGACTAGGAGAGGTGGCCGCCCCCCCCTCTCTCTTTTCCCCCTCCGCGAATCCTATTCCAAATAGGATTGGGGGGGGGGGGAATCCTACTCCCAGAGGGAGTAGGACTCTCCTGGCGCGCCACACCTTGGCCGGCCAGCCTCCCCCCTCTAGTCCTTTATATACTGAGGCAGAGGCACCCTAGAACACACAAGTTGATCCACGTGATCTATTCCTTAGCCGTGTGCGGTGCCCCCGGCCACCATAGTCCTCGATAATACTGTAGCGGAGTTTAGGCAAAGCCCTGCTGCTGTAGTGGATCAAGATCGTCACCACGACGTCGTGCTGACGGAACTCTTCCCCGACACTTTGCTGGATTGAAGTCCGGGGGTTGTCATCGAGCTGAACGTGTGCTCGAACTCGGAGGTGCCGTAGTTTTGGTGCTTGATCGGTTGGATCGTGAAGACGTACGACTACTTCCTCTACGTCGTGTCAACGCTTCCGCAGTCGGTCTGCGTGGGTACGTAGACAACACTCTCCCCTCTCATTGCTATGCATCACATGATCTTGCGTGTGCGTAGGAATTTTTTTGAAATTACTACGAAACCCATCAGAGTGGCATCCGGGCCTAGGTTATTTATGTTGATGTTATATGCACGAGTAGAACACAAGTGAGTTGTGGGCGATATAAGTCATACTGCCTACCAGCATGTCATACTTTGGTTCGGCGGCATTGTTGGACGAGACGACCCGGACCAACATTACGCGTACGCTTACGCGAGACCGGTTCCCCCGACGTGCTTTGCACATAGGTGGCTTGCGGGCGGCTGTCTCTCCAACTTTAGTTGAACCAAGTATGGCTACGACCGGTCCTTGCGAAGGTTAAAACGGAGTCTATTTGACAAACTATCGTTGTGGTTTTGATGCGTAGGTGAGATTGGTTCTTGCTTAAGCCCGTAGCAGCCACGTAAAACTTGCAACAACAAAGTAGAAGACGTCTAACTTGTTTTTGCAGGGCATGTTGTGATGTGATATGGTCCAGACATGATACTGAATTTTATTGTATGAGATGATCATGTTTTGTAACCAAGTTATCGGCAACTGGCAGGAGCCTTATGGTTGTCGTTTTATTGTATGCAATGAAATCGCGATGTAATGCTTTACTTTATTACTAAGCGGTAGTGATAGTCGTGGAAGCACAAGCTTGGCGAGACGACAACGATGTTACGATGGAGATCAAGGTGTCACGCCGGTGACGATGGTGATCACGACGGTGCTTCAGAGATGGAGATCACAAGCACGAGATGATGATGGCCATATCATATCACTTATATTGATTGCATGTGATGTTTATCCTTTTATGCATCTTATCTTGCTTTGATTGACGGTAGCATTATAAGATGATCTCTCACTAAATTATCAAGAAGTGTTCTCCCTGAGTATGCACCGTTGCGAAAGTTCTTCGTGCTGAGACACCACGTGATGATCGGGTGTGATAGGTTCTACGTTCAAATACAACGGGTGCAAAACAGTTGCACACGCGGAATACTCAGGTTATACTTGACGAGTCAAGCATATACAGATATGGCATCGGAACACGGAGACCGAAAGGTCGAGCGTGAATCATATAGTAGATATGATCAACATAACGATGTTCACCATTGAAAACTACTCCATCTCACGTGATGATTGGTTATGGTTTAGTTGATTTGGATCACGTAATCACTTAGAGGATTAGAGGGATGTCTATCTAAGTGGGAGTTCTTTAATTAACTTGATTAACTAAACTTAAATTTATCATGAAACTTAGTACCTGATTAGTATCTTGCTTGTTTATGTTTGATTGTAGATAGATGGCTCGTGCTGTTGTTCCGTTGAATTTTAATGCGTTCCTTGAGAAAGCAAAGTTGAAAGATGATGGTAGCAATTACACGGACTGGGTCCGTAACTTGAGGATTATCCTCATTGCTGCACAGAAGAATTACGTCCTGGAAGCACCGCTGGGTGCCAGGCCTGCTGCAGGAGCAACGCCAGATGTTATGAATGTCTGGCAGAGCAAAGCTGATGACTACTCGATAGTTCAGTGTGCCATGCTTTACGGCTTAGAATCGGGACTTCAACGACGTTTTGAACGTCATGGAGCATATGAGATGTTCCAGGAGTTGAAGTTAATATTTCAAGCAAATGCCCGGATTGAGAGATATGAAGTCTCCAATAAGTTCTATAGCTGCAAGATGGAGGAGAACAGTTCTGTCAGTGAGCATATACTCAAAATGTCTGGGTATAATAATCACTTGATTCAATTGGGAGTTAATCTTCCAGATGATTGCGTCATTGACAGAATTCTTCAATCACTGCCACCAAGCTACAAGAGCTTTATGATGAACTATAATATGCAAGGGATGAACAAGACTATTCCCGAGCTCTTCGCAATGCTGAAAGCTGCGGAGGTAGAAATCAAGAAGGAGCATCAAGTGTTGATGGTCAACAAGACCACTAGTTTCAAGAAAAAGGGCAAAGGGAAGAAGAAGGGGAACTTCAAAAAGAACGACAAGCAAGTTGCTACTCAAGAGAAGAAACCCAAACCTGGACCTAAGCCTGAAACTGAGTGCTTCTATTGCAAGCAGACTGGTCACTGGAAGCGGAACTGCCCCAAGTATTTGGCGGATAAGAAGGATGGCAAGGTGAACAAAGGTATATGTGATATACATGTTATTGATGTGTACCTTACTAATGCTCGCAGTAGCACCTGGGTATTTGATACTGGTTCTGTTGCTAATATTTGCAACTCGAAACAGGGACTACGGATCAAGCGAAGATTGGTTAAGGACGAGGTGACAATGCGCGTGGGAAACGGTTCCAAAGTCGATGTGATCGCAGTCGGCACGCTACCTCTACATCTACCTTCGGGATTAGTATTAGACCTAAATAATTGTTATTTGGTGCCAGCATTAAGCATGAACATTATATCTGGATCTTGTTTGATGCGAGACGGTTATTCATTTAAATCAGAGAATAATGGTTGTTCTATTTATATGAGTAATATCTTTTATGGTCATGCACCCTTGAAGAGTGGTCTATTCTTGTTGAATCTCAATAGTAGTAACACACATATTCATAATGTTGAAGCCAAAAGATGCAGAGTTGATAATGAGAGTGCAACTTATTTGTGGCACTGCCGTTTAGGTCATATCGGTATAAAGCGCATGAAGAAACTCCATTCTGATGGACTTTTGGAACCACTTGATTATGAATCACTTGGTACTTGCGAACCGTGCCTCATGGGCAAGATGACCAAAACACCGTTCTCCGGTACTATGGAGAGAGCAACAGATTTGTTGTAAATCATACATACAGATGTATGTGGTCCGATGAATATTAAGGCTCATGGCGGATATCGTTATTTTCTCACCTTCACAGATGATTTAAGCAGATATGGGTATATCTACTTAATGAAACATAAGTCTGAAACATTTGAAAAGTTCAAGGAATTTCAGAGTGAAGTCGAAAATCATCGTAACAAGAAAATAAAGTTTCTACGATCTGATCGTGGAGGAGAATATTTGAGTTACGAGTTTGGTGTACATTTGAAAAATTGTGGAATAGTTTCGCAACTCACGCCACCCGGAACACCTCAGCGTAATGGTGTGTCCGAACGTCGTAATCGTACTTTACTAGATATGGTGCGATCTATGATATCTCTTACTGATTTACCGCTATCGTTTTGGGGATACGCTCTAGAGACGGCCGCATTCACGTTAAATAGGGCACCATCAAAATCCGTTGAGACGACGCCTTATGAACTGTGGTTTGGCAAGAAACCAAAGTTGTCGTTTCTTAAAGTTTGGGGCTGCGATGCTTATGTGAAAAAGCTTCAACGCTATCATTTTGGGGATACGCTCTAGAGACGGCCGCATTCACGTTAAATAGGGCACCATCAAAATCCGTTGAGACGACGCCTTATGAACTGTGGTTTGGCAAGAAACCAAAGTTGTCGTTTCTGAAAGTTTGGGGCTGCGATGCTTATGTGAAAAAGCTTCAACCTGATAAGCTCGAACCCAAATCGGAGAAATGTGTCTTCATAGGATATCCAAAGGAAACTATTGGATACACCTTCTATCACAGATCCGAAGGCAAGACTTTTGTTGCTAAATTCGGAAACTTTCTAGAGAAGGAGTTTCTCTCGAAAGAAGTGAGTGGGAGGAAAGTAGAAATTGACGAGGTAACTGTACCTGCTCCCTTATTGGAAAGTAGTACATCACAGAAAACTGTTTCAGTGACACCTACACCAGTTAGTGAGGAAGCTAATGATAATGATCATGAAACTTCAGATCAAGATACTATTGAACCTCGTAGATCAACCAGAGTGAGATCCGCGCCAGAGTGGTATGGTAATCCTGTTCTGGAAGTCATGCTACTAGATCATGATGAACCTACGAACTATGAAGAAGCAATGGTAAGCCCAGATTCCGCAAAATGGCTTGAAGCCATGAAATCTGAGATGGGATCCATGTATGAGAACAAAGTATGGACTTTGGTTGACTTGCCCGATGATCGGCAAGCAATTGAGAATAAATGGATCTTCAAGAAGAAGACTAACGCTGACGGTAATATTACTGTCTACAAAGCTCGACTTGTCGCAAAAGGTTTTCAGCAAGTTCAAGGGGTTGACTACGATGAGACCTTCTCACCTGTAGCGATGCTTAAGTCTGTCCGAATCATGTTAGCAATTGCCGCATTCTATGATTATGAAATTTGGCAGATGGATGTCAAAACTGCATTCCTGAATGGATTTCTGGAAGAAGAGTTGTATATGATGCAACCAGAAGGTTTTGTCGATCCAAAGGGAGCTAACAAAGTGTGCAAGCTCCAGCGATCCATTTATGGACTGGTGCAAGCCTCTCGGAGTTGGAATAAACGTTTTGATAGTGTGATCAAAGCATTTGGTTTTATACAGACTTTTGGAGAAGCCTGTATTTACAAGAAAGTGAGTGGGAGCTCTGTAGCATTTCTGATATTATATGTGGATGACATATTGTTAATTGGAAATGATATAGAATTTCTGGATAGCATAAAGGGATACTTGAATAAGAGTTTTTTCAATGAAAGACCTCGGTGAAGCTGCTTACATATTAGGCATTAAGATCTATAGAGATAGATCAAGACGCTTAATTGGACTTTCACAAACAACATACCTTGACAAAATTTTGAAGAAGTTCATAATGGATCAAGCAAAGAAAGGATTCTTGCCTGTGTTACAAGGTGTGAAATTGAGTAAGACTCAATGCCCGACCACTGCAGAAGATAGAGAGAATATGAAAGATGTTCCCTATGCATCAGCGATAGGATCTATCATGTATGCAATGTTGTGTACCAGACCTGATGTGTGCCTTGCTAGCAGGGAGGTACCAAAGTAATCCAGGAGTGGATCACTGGACAACGGTCAAGAACATCCTGAAATACCTGAAAAGGACTAAGGATATGTTTCTCGTATATGGAGGTGACAAAGAGCTCGTCGTAAATGGTTACGTTGATGCAAGCTTTGACACTGATCCGGACGATTCTAAATCGCAAACCAGATACGTGTTTACATTAAACGGTGGAGCTGTCAGTTGGTGCAGTTCTAAACAAAGCGTCGTAGCAGGATCTACATGTGAAGCGGAGTACATAGCTGCTTCGGAAGCAGCGAACGAAGGAGTCTGGATGAAGGAGTTCATATCCGATCTAGGTGTCATACCTAGTGCATCGGGTCCAATGAAAATCTTTTGTGACAATACTGGTGCAATTGCCTTGGCAAAGGAATCCAGATTTCACAAGAGAACCAAGCACATCAAGAGACGCTTCAATTCCATCCGGGATCTAGTCCAGGTGGGAGACATAGAGATTTGCAAGATACATACGGATCTCAATGTTGCAGACCCGTTGACTAAGCCTCTCTCACAAGCAAAACATGATCAGCACCAAGACTCCATGGGTGTTAGAATCATTACTGTGTAATCTAGATTATTGACTCTAGTGCAAGTGGGAGACAGAAGGAAATATGTCCTAGAGGCAATAATAAAGTTGTTATTTATATTTCCTTATAATCATGATAAAAGGTTTATTATTCATGCTAGAATTGTATTAACCGGAAACATAATACATGTGTGAATACATAGACAAACAAAGTGTCACTAGTATGCCTCTACTTGACTAGCTCGTTAATCAAAGATGGTTATGTTTCCTAACCATGAACAATGAGTTGTTATTTGATTAACGGGATCACATCATTAAGAGAATGATCTGATTGACATGACCCATTCCATTATCTTAGCACCCGATCGTTTAGTATGTTGCTATTGCTTTCTTCATGACTTATACATGTTCCTATAACTATGAGATTATGCAACTCCCGTCTACCGGAGGAACACTTTGGGTACTACCAAACGTCACAACGTAACTGGGTGATTATAAAGGAGTACTACAGGTGTCTCCAAAGGTACATGTTGGGTTGGCGTATTTCGAGATTAGGTTTTGTCACTCCGATTGTCGGAGAGGTATCTCTGGGCCCTCTCGGTAATGCACATCACATAAGCCTTGCAAGCATTGCAACTAATGAGTTAGTTGCGAGATGATGTATTACGGAACGAGTAAAGAGACTTGCCGGCAACGAGATTGAACTAGGTATGGGATACCGACGATCGAATCTCAGGCAAGTAACATACCGATGACAAAGGGAACAACGTATGTTGTTATGCGGTCTGACTGATAAAGATCTTCGTAGAATATGTAGGAGCCAATATGGCATCCAGGTCCCGCTATTGGTTATTGACCGGAGACATGTCTCGGTCATGTCTACATTGTTCTCGAACCCGTAGGATCCGCACGCTTAAGGTTACGATGACAGTAATATTATGAGTTTATGCATTTTGATGTACCGAAGGTTGTTCGGAGTCCCGGATGTGATCACGGACATGACAAGGAGTCTCGAAATGGTCGAGACATAAAGATTGATATATTGGAAGCCTATGTTTGGATATCGGAAGTGTTCCGGGTGAAATCAGGATTTTACAGGAGTACCGGGAAGGTTACCGGAACCCCCCGGGAGCTAAATGGTCCATGATGGGCCTTAGTGGAAAAGAGAAGAGGCAGCCCTACATGGGCTGCGCGCCTCCCCCTTCCCCTAGTCCTATTAGGACTAGGAGAGGTGGCCGGCCTCCTCTCTCTCTTTTCCCCCTCCGCGAATCCTATTCCAACTAGGATTGGGGGGGGGGGGATCCTACTCCCAAAGGGAGTAGGACTCTCCTGGCGTGCCACACCTTGGCCGGCCAGCCTCCCCCCTCTAGTCCTTTATATACTGAGGCAGAGGCACCGTAGAACACACAAGTTGATCCACATGATCTATTCCTTAGCCGTGTGCGGTGCCCCCAGCCACCATAGTCCTCGATAATACTGTAGCGGAGTTTAGGCGAAGCCCTGCTGCTGTAGTGCATCAAGATCGTCACCACGCCGTCGTGCTGACGGAACTCTTCCCCGACACTTTGCTGGATCGGAGTCCGGGGGTCGTCATCGAGCTGAACGTGTGCTCGAACTCGGAGGTGCCGCAGTTTCGGTGCTTGATCGGTTGGATCGTGAAGACATACGACTACTTCCTCTACGTTGTGTCAACGCTTCCGCAGTCGGTCTGCGTGGGTACGTAGACAACACTCTCCCCTCTCGTTGCTATGCATCACATGATCTTGCGTGTGCGTAGGAATTTTTTTGAAATTACTACGAAACCCATCACCAACAACGTCTACAAGAAGAAGATTGTGTAGTAGACATCAAGCTCTTTTCTGGCGCTATTTTCAGGGAGGTTAGCGCTTGAAGGTATATCTTTAGATCTTGCAATCAAGTCTTTTAGTTTCTTGTTTTAGCACTAGTTTAGTTTATAAAAGGAATTAAGTTTGCCTCATACTCTTCATCTTTTTAATATCTTTCGTGAGTATTATGGAAAGGAAAATTGTGCCAAAGTGTTAGAAGAAGAATTCATTAAAATGTTTGGCACTAAATATTTGAATGATGAGCAGATTGCAATTTTGTTAGTATGAATTCCTTGAATATCCATGATGCTAATTATTTGCAAAGACACAAACTTGGGGAAGCTATGTTTGATGAATATGATGTTTTTTGTCCCCAAATTTTGATGAGCAAAATTATTATGATGAAAGCATGCCTGCTATTTATGATGATTATATTGATGAAAGTGGATTTGGAGAGGTCATGACTTTATTTTGTGATGAATCCACTATCTCGGAAGAGCTTCCAATTGATTATGAGAACAAAGTTGCTATCTATGATGATTATTGTGATGACTTGTATGCTATAAAGAATAATGATATCCATGAAACTTGTCATCATGATTTTAGTTTTCAATTGAATTATGCCTCACATGATAGTTATTTTGTTGAGTTTGCTCCCACTATTATTCATGAGAAGAATTTTGCTTATGTGGAGAGTAGTAAATTTTCTATGCTTGTAGATAATGAAAAGAATGCTTTAGGTGCTGGTTATATTGTTAAATTCATTCATGATGCTACTGAAAATTATTATGAGGGAGAAATATATGCTTGTAGGAGTTGCAATAATATCAAGTTCTCTCTATGTGCTTAAAATTTTGAAGTTATGCTTGTTTTGCCTTCCTATGCTAGTTGATTATTGTTCCCACAAGTTGTTTGCTCACAAAATTCCTATGCATAGAAAGTGGGTTAGACTTAAATGTGCTAGTCATATTCTTCATGATGCTCTCTTTATGTTTCAATTCTTATCTTTTATGTGAGCATCATTGAAATCATCATGCCTAGCTAGGGGCGTTAAACGATAGCGCTTGTTGGGAGGCAACCCAACTTTATTTTTGTTCCATGATTTTTGCTCCTGTTTAGTAATAAATAATTCATCTAGCCTCTGTTTAGATGTGGTTTTATACTTTTAATTAGTGTTTGTGCCAAGTAGAACCTTTGGGAAGACTTGGGGAAAGTCTTGTTGATCTTGCTGTAAAAAACAGAAACTTTAGTGCTCACGATAATTGCTGCCATTTTTATTTGGAGAGTGCTATTGAGTTAATTGTTTATTCAGATAATTAATATATAAATTCCTCACGTCCAGAAATTTATTTGAGAATTTTACGAGTTCCAGAAGTATACGTTTGATTCAGATTACCACAGACTGTTCTGTTTTTGACAGATTCTGTTTTCATTGTGTTGTTTACTTATTTTGATGAATCTATGGCTAGTAAAAGAGTTTATAAACCATAGAGAAGTTGGAATACAGTAGGTTCAACACAAATATAAATAAAGAATGAGTTCATTACATTACCTTGAAGTGGTGATTTATTTTCTTATACTAACGGAGCTTACGAGTTTTCTGTTAAGTTTTGTGTTGTGAAGTTTTCAAGTTTTGGGTAAAGATTCGATGGACTATGGAATAAGGAGTGGCAAGAGCCAAAGCTTGGGGATGCCCAAGGCACCCCAAGGTAATATTCAAGGACAATCAAGAGCCTAAGCTTGGGGATGCCCCGAAGGCATCCCCTCTTTCGTCTTCGTTCATCGGTAACTTTACTTGGAGCTATATTTTTATTCGCCACATGAGATGTGTTTTGCTTGGAGCGTCATTTTATTTTATTTAGTTTTGCTTGCTGTTTGAATAAAATACCAAGATCTGAAATTATTTAATGTTAGAGAGTCTTCACATACTTGCATAATTATTCGACTACTCATTGATCTTCACTTATATCTTTCGGAGTAGTTTGTCATTTCCTCTAGTACTTCACTTATATCTTTTAGAGCATGGTAGTAGTTTTATTTTGAAGAAATAGATGAACTCTCATGCTTCACTTAGATTATTTTGAGAGTCTTAAATAGCATGGTAATTTTCTTAAATAATCCTAATATGCTATGTATTCAAGATTAGTAAAAATTTCTTAGGAGTGTTTTGAATACTAAGAGAAGTTTGATGCTTGATTATTGTTTTGGGATATGGAGGTAATAATATCAAAGTCATGCTAGTTGAGTAGTTGTGAAATTGAGAAATGCCTGTGTTGAAGTTTGCAAGTCCCGTAGCATGCACGTATGGTAAACGTTATGTGACAAATTTGAAACATGAGGTGTTATTTGATTGTCTTCCTTATGAGTGGCGGTCGGGGACGAGCGATGGTCTTTTCCTACCAATCTATCCCCCTAGGAGCATGCGCGTGGTGCCGAGGTTTTTGATGACTTGTAGATTTTTGCAATAAGTATGTGAGTTCTTGATGACTAATGTTGAGTCCATGGATTATACGCACTCTCACCCTTCCATCATTGCTAGCCTCTTCGGTACCATACATTGCCCTTTCTCACATTGAGAGTTGGTGCAAACTTCGCCGGTGCATCCAAACCCCGTGATATGATACGCTCTTTCACACATAAACCTCCTTATATCTTCCTCAAAACAGCCACCATACCTACCTATTATGGCATTTCCATAGCCATTCCGAGATATATTGCCATGCAACTTTCCACCATTCCGTTTATCATGACACATTCATCATTGTCATATTGCTTAGCATGATCATGTAGTTGACATAGTATTTGTGGCAAAGCCACCATTCATAATTATTTCATACATGTCACTCTTGGTTCATTGCATATCCCGGTACACCGCCGGAGGCATTCATTTAGAGTCATACTTTGTTCTAGTATCGAGTTGTAATCATTGAGTTCTAAATAAATAGAAGTGTGATGATCATCATTTTCTAGAGCATTGTCCCAAGTGAGGAATAAAAAAAGAGAAAGGCCATAAAAAAAGAGAAGGCCCCCCAAAAAAGAGAAAGTCCATAAAAAAGAGAAGGCCCCAAAAAATGAGAGAAAAAGAGAGAAGGGATAATGCTACTATCCTTTGCCACACTTGTGCTTCAAAGTAGCACCATAATCCTCATGATAGAGAGTCTCTTGTTTTGTCACCTTCATATACTAGTGGGAATCTTTCATTATAGAACTTGGCTTGTATATTCCAACAATGGGCCTCCACAAGTGCCCTAGGTCTTCGTGAGCAAGCAAGTTGGATGCACACCCACTTAGTTTCTTTTGTTGTGATTTCATACATTTATAGCTCTAGTGCATCCGTTGCATGGCAATCCCTACTCCTTGCATTGACTTCAATCGATGGGCATCTCCATAGCTCATTGATTAGCCTCGTTGATGTGAGACTTTCTCCTTTTTTTGTCTTCTCCACATACCCCCCATCATCATATTCTATTCCATCCATAGTGCTATGTCCATGGCTCACGCTCATATATTGTGTGAAGGTTTATGAGTTTGATATTACTAAAGTATGAAACAATTGATTGGCTTGTCATCGGGGTTGTGCATGATGAGAGCATTCTTGTGTGACGAAAATGGATCATGACTAAACTATATGATTTTGTAGGGATGAACTTCTTTGGCCATGTTATTTTGAGAAGACATGATTGCCTAGTTAGTATGCTTGAAGTATTATTATTTTTATGTCAATATGAACTTTTATCTTGAATCTTTCGGATCTGAATATTCATACCACATTTAAGAAGAATTACATTGAAATTATGCCAAGTAGCACTCCGCATCAAAAGTTCTGTTTTTATCATTTACCTACTCGAGGACGAGCAGGAATTAAGCTTGGGGATGCTGATACATCTCCAACATATCTATAATTTTTGATTGCTCCATGCTATATTATCTTCTGTTTTGGATGTTTATGGGCTTTATTATAAAATTTTATATTATTTTTGGGACTAACCTATTAACCCAGGTCCCAGTGCCAGTTTCTGTTTTTATCTTGTTTTAGAGTATCACAGAAAAGGAAAATCAAATGAAGTCCAATTGACCTGAAACTTCACGGAACTTATTTTTGGAAGGAAAGCAACCCGGGAGACTTGGAGTCCACGTCAAGGAAGCTTCGAGGAAGCCACGAGGTAGGGGGCGCATCCACCCTCCTGGGCGTGCCCTCCACCCTAGTGGGCCCCTCGTGGCTCCCCTGACGTACTTCTTCCACCTATATATCTCCATATACCCTAAAACGATCGGGGAGCACAATAGATCGGGAGTTCCGCCACCAAAAGTCTCCGTAGCCACCGAAAGCCAATCTAGACCCGTTCCGGCACCCTGCCGAAGGGGTAATCCCTCTTCGGTGGCCATCTTCATCATCCCGGTGCTCTCCATGACAAGGAGGGAGTAGTTCTCCCTTGAGGCTGAGGGTATGTACCCGTAGCTATGTGTTTGATCTCTCTCTCTCTCTCTCTCTCTCTCTCTCTCGTGTTCTTGATTTGGCACGATCTTGATGTATTGCGAGCTTTGCTTTTATAGTTGGATCTTATGTTTCTTCTCCCCCTCTACTCTCTTGTAATGGACCGAGTTTCCCCTTTGAAGTTATCTTATCGGATTGAGTCTTTAAAGATTTGAGAACACTTGATGTATGTCTTGCCGTGCGTATCTGTGGTGACACAATGGGATATCACGTGATTCACTTGATGTATGTTTTGGTGATCAACTTGCGGGTTCCGCCCAGGAACCTATGCATAGGGGTTGGCACACGTTTTCGTCGTGATTCTCCGGTAGAAACTTTGGGGCACTCTTTGAGGTTCTATGTGTTGGTTGAATAGATGAATCTGAGATTGTGTGATGCATATCGTATAATCATACCCACGGATACTTGAGGTGACATTGGAGTATCTAGGTGACATTAGCGTTTTGATTGATTTGTATCTTAAGGTGTTATGCTACAAACTCTCATGCTTACCCTGTCCTCAATAAATCCACGAGACTTATTGAGGAGACATGTAACGTGGAGTTTGATGAGAATAACGGCTCCCAAGTGGAGCAAAGTGGCACTTGTGATGTAGGTGATGAAATTCCTCCCCAAGCCATAAGAAGAATGGGTGTTGGCTTTACCCTACCCATTGAGGAACCCCTTGTGGCCGAAGGAGAAGGACAAAGCTCCACTCAAGTGGAGCCATCACCAACCAAAGGCCCACACGCTTCCGAAGAACAACATGAAGGACCTCATCCTCAAGAACATGACCAAGGGCAAGATCACGCTCAAGACGGTGTTGACACATCAAGTGATGCCCAAGGTCAAGTTCTCTCCTCCGAGCAAGTTCAAGAACAAGAACAATCTCAAGAGGACGCTCAAGATGATCAAGTGACCACTCCTCGTCTCACCCCCGAGGAGGAATTGGAGTGTCGTGCCGCCAAGGTTGCTTCCAAGCTCTCCACCAAGGATCATCTCATGACGAATGTGCTTGGAAGCTTAAGAAAGGGGTAAGCACTCATAGACAATTAGCAAACTATTGTGAGCATCACGCGTTTGTCTCTTGTGTCGAACCCCACAAGGTCTATGAGGCGCTAGAAGATCCGGATTGGCTCAATGCCATGCATGAAGAACTCAACAACTTCGAGCGCAACAAAGTGTGGAGATTGATGCCAAGACCGACGGGGAACCACAATGTCATTGGAACCAAGTGGATATTTAAGAACAAGCAAGATGCCCATGGGATTATCATTCGCAACAAGGCTCGTTTGGTAGCACAAGGCTACTCCCAAGTCGAGGGTATCGACTACGGTGAAACCTTTGCTCCCGTTGCTCGTCTTGAATCTATTCGCATGTTGATTGCTTATGCTTCTCATCATAACTTTAAGTTACAACAAATGGATGTGAAGAGTGCTTTTCTTAATGGTCCCATTAATGAATTGGTTTATGTCAACCAACCCCCCGGGTTCGAGGATCCCTACTTTCCCGATCATGTGTATCAACTCGATAAGGCACTCTATGGCCTTAAAAAAATCCCCACGTGCGTGGTATGACCACCTTACCGAGTTGTTACAAGACCGTGGTTTTGAAGTTGGGCTAATCGACCCCACTCTTTTTACTAAGAAGGTCAAAGGGGAGTTGTTTGTGTGCCAATTATATGTTGATGATATCATCTTTGGTTCACCTAACAAAGCTTTCAATGAGGAATTTGCCGCTCTCATGACCTCAAAGTTCGAGATGTCTTCCATGGGAGAGTTGAAGTTCTTTCTAGGGTTCGAAGTGAAGCAAAAAAGAGAAGGAACCTTCATCAATCAAGCCAAATATACTCAAGACATGCTCAAAAGATTCAAGCTAAGTGATGTCAAGCCGACTTCCACTCCAATGCCCACCAAGTGCCAACTTGACATAGATCCCAATGGTAAAGCGGTGGATCAAAAGGTATATCGCTCCATGATAGGCTCCTTGCTTTACCTTTGTGCATCTAGACCGGATATCATGTTGAGTGTGGGAATTTGTGCATGGTTTCAAGCCGCACCTAAGGAAAGTCACTATGTGGTGGTCAAACGAATCTTTCGATATTTGGCTCATACCCCAAACTTTGGCTTATGGTACCCAAGAGGAGAAAACTTCAAGCTTGTAGGGTATTCAGATTCCGATTGGGCGGGAGACAAAGTGGATAGGAAGTCCACTTCCGGAGGGTGCCAATTCCTTGGTTGCTCTTTGGTAAGTTGGTCTTCCAAAAATCAAAGTTGTGTGTCTCTCTCCTCCACCGAAGCGGAGTATGTGGCGGCCGGTAGTTGTTGTGCACAACTCTTATGGATGAGGCAAACTTTAAAGGATTACGGTGTCATTTGTGACAAAGTGCTTCTTTGGTGTGACAATGAAAGTGCCATCAAGATCTCTCTCAACCCGGTGCAACACTTCAAGACGAAGCATATCGAGATCCGATATCACTTCATCCGGGATCACATTAGGCGAGGAGAGATCGAGCTCAACTATGTCAACACTCATGATAACCTTGCAGATATTTTCACGAAGCCCTTGGATGAAGCAAGATTTCGCGAGTTAAGGCATGAGCTAAATATCATTGATTCGAGCAATGTTGCTTGAACCCTTGCACACCCCACCACACTCAACGTGTTGTCTTGTTTAGATGTAGGCATGGACATAGGGGGAGTGATGTTCTCTCAATGAACTCTCCCTCCCCCCATTATGCATAAATTGATCAAGTCTTTCACATTAGCCATGTTTGATGGTACTTGTGCTTCAAAGATGAGTTTTGGTCATGGACCCAAGGATAATTTTTCGCGGTGCCATACCAATTGACTCAAACATAGGTGGCTACGGCCACTGCCCTCTCTTTGGAGAGGTGGTGTCTCGTGGTTGTTTCGTTTTGTCGTGTGCCTTTCTGCCTTTGTGTGTTGCGTGGTCTTGTGGTGTCGTGTTGTCTCGAAGTGTTTGTGCAAAGACCCCGTTTTTCGTGTGCTTGAAATGTGCATCTTCTCGAGCCCACGGTACTACCGCGGCTTGCCGCGGTACTACCGCTTTGAGAGGCACGGTACTACCGCGCCATAGCACGGTACTACCGCTCAGGTGCGGTACTTCGGAAGTACCGTGCCGAGCGGTACTACCGCTATGGGGCACGGTACTACCGCGCCATCGAGGGAGCATGGGGGTTATGACTCAGGCAGGGGAGTTCCAACTCCCCATACCCATTCACTTGTCTCTCTCCCCACGTCTCTCTCTCTCTCCTGCTCAAGAACGGTGCCGGAGGCCCTCGCCGGATCTCCATCTCCGGCCACTCTCCTCGGATTCCGACCGGTGGGATCGTTCCCCACCACTTCCTCTTGCCATGGACCAAGGGTTTTCCCCAAATCCCTCTTTTTCTTGGTTGTTCTCTCGCTTCTAGGTTTTTGGGGAGATGCTTGTTGTTCTTGAGATTTTAGGCCAAATTTATGCAAGAGTAGGATGTAGGAGAGTCATGTTGCGTAGGAATCATACTTGATATGTTGTCTTGTGGTAGATTTGTCCAACCGTAGTACCGCCGTGGTTTCGCGGGCTTTTCTCAGATTTGAACTTGTTCAGATCTGACGCGGTGTGGTACTACCGTGTCTCATGTGCGGTACTACCGCTCGTGCGGTACTACCGCCCGTCAGGTGCGGTACTACCGCGCTAGCTCGTGCGGTACTACCGCTCATCAGACGCGGTACTACCGCGCTAGCTGAGGCACTAAGCTCGTACTACCGCTCCTAGACCCGGTACTACTGTGACCTTACACGGTACTACCACGTCTAAGAGCGGTACTACTATCTTAGTTCCGCAGCACTTGGCAGTACTACCGTAGGGGTCAAATCTCTCTCTAGGCAATTATCTTGTGTGCTTTCTGCATGTATCTTTTTCTTTGTTGTGGTCTTTGCATTCATCCCCCTTGTTTGTCGTGGGTGTTTTGCTTTTTGTGTCTGAGGTGGTGGCTCTCGCCGTTCCAATCCCAGTCGTGACACTGGCTCCAAGCGTCTGCGCAACCCCCAAGATGAAGCCGCAGAGGGCTCCAATGCCCCCAAGCGCAATGTCAAGACCACTGCCAGCAAGAAAAAGGAACCTTCGGAGTATTTTGAACGCCGGAGGATCAATCCCTATGTGAATCCTCGGGCTATGCTCAGAGGCACCGAGTTGTTCTGGACCAAGCAACAGGCTCTCATCTATCTGGATGTGATCAAGAGCAAGCAGAATACCTTCGTAGATGTCAAGTGGATAGACATGCATCACATGCGGAAGGACAAGTTTCGTGACTATTTTGGAGAGGCTCTGGACTTGGTGGAGCAGTTTGCTATTGAGACGGTGATCTCCTTTCACCTTGACTATGACCCTGAGCTTATCTGTCAGTTCTTTGCCTTAGTGTACTTTCATCCCGGGGATGAGCGGAGGATGACCTGGATGACCAACGGCCGTCAGCTGTCTGCTACATGGAAAGAGTTCATGGATCTGCTTCACATTCCTGATGACGGGCTTCACACCCCCGTTGGTGTTCGCCCCCACACCAACTCTGAGTCTGCCAACAAGAACCTGCTTCAGCCTTTCCTTGTTGAGAAGGTGCTCCCCAATGGCAAGTCAACTTGGGTGTTGAACTCCTTTCTGGATATCATGCATTGCATCTTCCGCAACACTCTGTTCCCACGCATTGGCGACAAGGACAAGGTCCATGCCTATCTAGTGGACGTGTTGCTCCTGTGTGCAGAGGCACGTTCATCTCAGATTCAGCCACTTGATGTCTCACACATCGTGTGGTGTGAGCTTCGGTTTGCGGTGTTCACTCGCAAGGTACCTATCTATGGACCGTACCTATTTCTGCTGCTCTCCACCACTTGTGAGAAGATGTACCCTGGTGATGAGTTCCTTGCTCCAGACTGGATTCGCCATGAGTCCATCAGCCTCCGCGTCAAGCCCAACTGGGCCAACACCACTACCCGTGCTGAGGCCTCTTCTGCTAGAAGGGCTGCTGGTGAGGAGGAGGCTGCTGCTGAGAATGTTGCTGAGGACCGTGCTGCTAGGTCCACCACACCTTCCTCTGAGCCGTCGTGGGCCAAGAAGTTAAAGGACAAAATGAAGACTCTCTTCTGCATGCAGGCAAAGGGACAGTATAGGGCTCACGTGGCAGACAAGGAGAGTCGCCGCCGTGACAAGAAGGTTATGAGGCTCTTTGGAGAGGATGTGTCTGGCGGGTCTGAGGACGTCATCACACCTGAGGCTGCCTGGATGTCGAAGCAGGGATACAAGTGGACCAGTTCAGAGGAAGACATCGAGGAGACCGTCCCCGCCGCTGAGTCTGACGAGGAGCACGAGGAGCAGTTGGAAGACTTCTCTGCCAGAGCCACCCCGTGTGTGTAGGTGTCCTCTCTGCCTTTTTGGCGTCTCGATGCCAAAGGGGGAGAGAGTGTAGGGATTTGCGTTGTGTCATGCTTGGTGTGTTTGTTTGCTTTGTGCTTTGTCGTTTGGACCTCGTTTGCCTCGTTTGCTTTTGTTTGGTTTGTGCCTTCGAGACCTATCCGACATATGGTGTAAGACATATGCACTCTATCTATCTTAGTTAACTTATGTTTGTGCGATATTGTCTAGTGATAGATATGCCTTGTCTCTATAATATAGGGGGAGCATTGATCCTAGTACATGTGCCTTGCAGTCCAAAGCACTCATCTAGGTGGCACACATCTAGGGGGAGCCCGTCTATATTCTAGAGAGGAGGGGTTTGCGGTTACTTAATATTATTTCCCTTGTACAAATCCCGTATTGTCATCAATCCACCAAAAAAGGGTGAGATTGTAAAGGCATATTTATCCCTAAGGTGTTTTGGTGATTGATGACAACGCGTTTGCGGACTAATCGTGTGCCTTGAGTATCCCAGACATTTCATCGCTAGGCACAAGACGGTTGGGTGCCCCTCGAAGACTGTTGAAGACGACATCTTTTCTATGTTTCTTTTTGGTGGATTTGAGTCATAGGAAAGCTGTACTATTAAGAGGGGGTCCGCGTTGGAAAGGTTTGGGTGGAATCATCACGTACACGTCTCCTTCTTGTCCCCTCCTTTTTCCCTTGGAGCTTCCTCCGCTTTCTCGCCTCCCTGGTTCTGGCTGCTGGATTGGGTCGCGGTATTACTGCTCCCAGGAAAGCGGTAGTACCGTAGGCATCAGCGGTAGTACCGTGCGGTGGTGCGGTAGTACGGCAGGTGCCCACGGTAGTACCACTCCCCTGGAGCTGCACTACCGCTGCCCACTATGCTAGTACCGCTCCTTCGCGGTAGTAGGGGCCCATGTAATTTTTTACATCCGCACCTACCGCGGTAGTACCGCTTTCGCTCCGCAGTAGTACCACGCTATGCTGTCAGGCAGTAGTACCGCCCCTCGGCAGTACTACTGTGTCGGGTTTTTGCTTCTTCCGTTTCTCTACGGAAGTAGGCACGGATGTTTCCTCCCCCCTAGCTAGGGGATTTCTGCCTGGCGGTAGTACCGCATGGAGGCGTGGTAGTACCGCGCTTGCGGAAGTACCGCCCTTAGCTCCTGGGCATCAGATCTGACCTTGCTGTCACTGGGGTCGCGGCAGTACCGCGGGCTTGTACGGTAGTACCACATAGCCGTGCGGTAGTACCGCTTGGTAGCAAGCGGTAGTACCGCGCGGGCCTGTGTAGTACCGCTGGCCACGGGCTGGTTGGTGGGTAACGGTTGGATCTTTGTCCTACACTATATAAGGGGTCCCCTTCTTCCCCGTTGACTCATCTCTTCCAACCCTAAGCTCCATTATTGCTCTAAGCTCCATTTTCGCCCGATCTCACTCCCTAGCCAATCAAACTTGTTGATTTGCTCGGGAGTGGTTGAGAAGGCCTCGATCCACACTTCCACCAAGATAAATTTGATTCCCCCACTAATCCCTTGCGGATCTTGTTACTCTTGGGTGTTTGAGCATCCTAGACGGTTGAGGTCACCGCGAAGCCATAGTCCATTGTGGTGAAGCTTTGTGGTGTCATTGGGAGCCTCCAATTGAGTTGTGGAGATTGCCCCAACCTTGTTTGTAAAGGTTCGGTCGCCGCCTCCAAGGGCACCAATAGTGGAATCACGGCATCTCGCATTGTGTGAGGGCGTGAGGAGAATATGGTGGCCCTAGTGGCTTCTTGGGGAGGATTGTGCCTCCACACTGCTCCAACGGAGACGTAGTTCCTCTCAAAGGGAAGGAACTTCGGCAACACATCCTCGTCTCCACCGTCTCCACTCTTGGTTATCTCGTGCCTTTACTTGTGCAAGATTATTTGTTTCATATCACTTGCTTGCTTGTGTTCCTATCCTTGTTGCATCATATAGGTTGCTCACCTAGTTGCATATCTAGACAACCTACTTTGATGCAAAGTTTAAATTGTTAAAGAAAAGCTAAAAATTGTTAGTTGCCTATTCACCCCCCCTCTAGTCAATCATATCGATCCTTTCAATTGGTATCAGAGCCTCGTCTCTTTATTAAGAACTTTACCATCCGAAGAGTATGGTTGATACCGTAGACGGTGTGGAGGAGCACTCCGGCGCGAATTCGACCTCGTCTACGGTCGATGGGGGAACCTCGGTCTCTCGTGAGGAGTTTAATGTGGCCTTGGAGACATTGAAAACCTCCATGACGATCGAGGTTGAAAGCATGTTTACTAAATTCCTTGAGGGGCTTAAACTATCCACCACACCGTTGAAAGTGGGTGATCCCACCGACAAGGTGACGGATGCTATCTCCGATAAGGGGGAAGCTAGTAGTGAAAAGGCTCCTTCTTCTAGTGGTAAAAATGGCACCGACATCTTTGCTCATGTGGAACCACCACTTGTTTATGGTGGACCGGTTCCTTCCACTCATTTGAATCATGCCGGTCCTCCCCCTAAGATTGTGAAACATGAGGACTTTGATTCTTGGGTTTACCGCTTTAAACGTCATTTAAATGATGTGAACACTAACCTTTGGAGAATCATTGAAGAAGGTTTCTATCCGCATGATCCAAGCAACTTCACTCCTCGAGAAGCCGCGGATAATCAATTCAATGAGAATGCTCTCTTCATAATTCAAGATGCAATTCCACCCGAAGATCTACCTCATCTTCGGCCCTTTGCCTTGGCCAAAGACGCATGGCATTTTGTTGTCTCTCTCTACCGGGGAAGCGCAAGCATTCAACGCTCCAACTATGAAGTGGTGCAAGATGAGGCCGATGAGTTTGCAATGAAAGAAGATGAAGAACCTCATGAGCTTTATCAGAGAGTAACCAAACTCGCGGTCTCACTACGAGATCATGGGAGCAAGGACATGGATGACAATTGGATCAAGCGCAAATTCCTCAAGGCAATGGTGCCCTACCACAAGGCCATATCCTCCGTCATTCGTGAAAGACCGGACTTCCACACTTTGACCTCAAGAGAAGTGTTGGATGAGTTTGTGGCCATGAACATTTTGGACAGGACCGCCGACAATGCGGCGCTTCGTTCTCAAAGGGCAAAGAAGCCCAACCTTGCATTGAAGGCCAAGCTCACCGTTGAAGAAGAAGAAGAGGAAGAAGAGGAGAGCAACCCCGAAGATACAAAGTATGTGTATCATGAAAACATGGCACTCGCTTCAAGGCAATTTTGGAGCAAGAAAAACTTGAGGCCAAACTTTAGCAAAAACAACTCAAGTGGCACGAAGAGCAAGCAACGTGTAAGGACTTGCTACAATTGTGGCAACGTGAGTCATTTTGTTGCGGAGTGCCCGTATGAGAAGAGGGAAGACAATGGTGGCAAGCTCATCCGAAAGGACAAGGCCAAGTCGTTCCCCAACAAGAGAAACTTCACCAAGAAGACTCCTCCCAAGGCATTGGTGGTACAAGAAGAGTGCAATGAGGATGATGACGATGATGAAGGTGATGAGTCGGTTGCCATGGCCTCCGTTGCCATTGCGACAACTCCACGGGTGTCTCTCTTCGACTCACCCAATGAGAGCATCACCGCCAAGTGCCTCATGGCTAAAGCCACCAACAAGGTAACCCCCAACATCAAAACTACCATCATTAATCATCCTTCTCCGACGGATAGCATTAATGAACTTGACGGAGCTAATGTGGAGGCAAATTAGTTTGAGGCCTTTATGGGCAAACTTAAGGGAAAATCCTAGAAGCACTTTGTTGCTCTCTTGGAACAACTTGGTGAAGCCAATGACATGATCGAGGCTCACGAAGACACCATCACTAAGATGGAAGGGCATAGTCGTGACTATGCCGATGAGATTTCGGATCTTTCCAATGCTCTTGAGGAAGAGCGTGGTCTTCGTTTGGCTCTTGAGGAGTCACACAACATTGATCATGCTAAGTTAAAGAAAGATTATGATCATGTCCTCATTGTTTCTCATGTGCTAAACTCCGAGAAGGCCGAACTTGAGATTGATCTTGCTAGACTCAAAGAGGAGTTTGATCTACTTGAGAAGGCTCACAAGGTCTTGAAGGGTGCTCATGCTAGCCTGAAAGAGTCTCATGATCAACTTCAAGTAAAGCTAACCAAGGAAAAAGCCATTTTTCCTCGTATGATGTTAATTGATAATGCAAATGCTACTAACCCGTGTTGTGAGCATGTGCATCTCGTTGAGGAGAACACTAAGCTAAAGGGGCAACTTGAGAGAGGTCTTGCGACTTGCATACAAGGCAAGAAGAACCTCAACGACCTCTTGATCTACCAAAAGGGAGTTGTGGCCAAGGAAGGGGTTGGGTACGTGCTCGACTCCAAGAACAAGAAGAAGAATGACAAGATCAAACGACCTCCTCCTCTCATGCAAACCTTTGTGAAGGAGGGAGAAAGTGCCTCCGAGGAGAAGAAGAAGAAGAACAATGCGAAGGGTGGCATTGTCAAAAAAGACAATGTCACTCCTCGCATCAAAGCCGGCGACTTTAATCCTTCTTATGTGTTATGCCGTGCTAGTGATGGAAATGTCTATGCCAAATTCATTGGTTCTCCTCATGAATACATTGAATGGTCTATTTGGGTTCCAAAGACCCTTGTTACTAACATCAAAGGACCCATTACAAAATGGGTACCTAAAACCAAGCATTAATCTCTTGTAGGTGTTTGCTTCTGGTGGGGGATCATGGTTGCTCGATAGCGGAGCTACAAATCATATGACCGGAAGCAAGGACTTGGTGGTGGATGTGCACAAGATTCCATCTATGCCCACCAATGTCGAGTGGGGTGACGCCTCATCCTCCAAGGTATTGGGACTTGGCAAGGTGGTCATCTCTCATGATCTCACAATCGATAAGGTCATGCTTGTTGAGTCCCTTGCATACAATTTACTTTCCGTTCGTCAACTTGCAATCATGGGCTTTGCCACTTTCTTTGATATCGATACCGTGGCCCTCTTGTGGAGCAAGACTCTTAAAGTAGCCTTTGTTGGGCATGTCGAGAACGGTCTATATGTGATTAACTTTTCGGAGCGACCCACTAAGACCGCGACATCCCTAATGGCTAAAGTTGATGTGAGATGGCTTTGTGTAGGATCGGAAGTATGTCTAGAGGGGGGGGGGGTGATTAGACTACTTGACCAAATAAAAACTTAACCTTTTCCCAATTTTAGTTCTTGGCAGATTTTAGCTATTTTAGGACAAGTCAAGCAATCATCACACAATTCAAGCAAGCATGCAAAGAGTATATTGGCAGCGGAAAGTAAAGCATGCAACTTGCAAGAATGTAAAGGGAAGGGTTTGGAGAATTCAAACGCAATTGGAGACACGGATGTTTTTCCCGTGGTTCGGATAGGTGGTGCTATCCTACATCCACGTTGATGGAGACTTCAACCCATGAAGGGTAACGGTCGCGTGAGTCCACGGAGGGCTCCACCCACGAAGGGTCCACGAAGAAGCAACCTTGTCTATCCCACCATGGCCATCGCCCACGAAGGACTTGCCTCACTAGCGGTAGATCTTCACGAAGTAGGCGATCTCCTTGCCCTTACAAACTCCTTGGTTCAACTCCACAATCTTGTCGGAGGCTCCCAAGTGACACCTAGCCAATCTAGGAGACACCACTCTCCAAGAAGTAACAAATGGTGTGCTGATGATGAACTCCTTGCTCTTGTGCTTCAAATGATAGTCTCCCCAACACTCAACTCTCTCTCACAGGATTCGGATTTGGTGGAAAGAAGATTTGAGTGGAAAGCAACTTGGGAAAGGCTAGAGATCAAGATTCATATGGTAGGAATGGAATATCTTGGTCTCAACACATGAGTAGGTGGTTCTTTCTCAGAACATATGAGTTGGAAGTATAGATGTGTTCTGATGGCTCTCTCCACGAGTGAAGAGGAGGTGGAGGGGTATTTATAGCCTCCACACAAAATCCAACCGTTACACACAATTTACCAATCTCGGTGGGACCGAATCAACAAACTCGGTCGGACCGAAAAGGTAAACCTAGTGACCGTTAGAGATTTTCGGTGGGACCGACATGCAACTCGGTAGGACCAATTTTGTTAGGGTTAGGGCATAACGCAATCTCGGTGAGACCGATTACACAAACTCGGTGAGACCGATTTTGGTAATTAGCTAACCAGAGAGTTGGTCAGGTAAACTCGGTGGGACCGATTTGCTCTTTCGGTGAGACCGAAAAGTTACAAAAAGGAAACAGTGAGTTTACATTGCAATCTCGGTGGGACCAATCCGCTCTTTCGGTGAGACCGAAAAGTTACGAAAGGGAAACAGATAGTTTGCAATCCCATCTCGGTGAGACCGAGATCCCTATCGGTAGAACCGATTTGCTAGGGTTTGACAGTGGCTTATGACATGTGAAACTCGGTGGCACCAGATAGAAAGAATCGGTAGGACCGAGTTTGGCTTAGGGTTTAGGTCATATGTGGATATGGGAAAGTAGTTGAGGGTTTTGGAGCATATCACTAAGCACATGAAGCAAGAGGCTCATTAAGCAACACCTCATCCCTCCTTGATAGTATTGGCTTTTCCTAAAGACTCAATGTGATCTTGGATCACTAAAATATAAAATGAAGAGTCTTGAGCTATTGAGCTTGAGCCAATCCTTTGTCCTTAGCATTTTGAGGGTTCCACTTTCACCATCCATGCCATGCCAATCATTGAGCTTTCCTGAAATAATCATCTTGGAATAGCATTAGCTCAATGAGCTATATGTTGTTATGAATTACCAAAACCACCTAGGGATAGTTGCACTTTCAATCTCCCCCTTTTTGGTAATTGATGACAACAAATAGATCAAAGCTTCGACAAATGATAATAAGCATGAAATATATCATCGCTTTGAGAAGTATGTGATAAGTAAGAGCTCCCCCTAAATTTGTGCATATTTAAGATTTTCTTTGGACTGCAAATGCACAAAGAGTTAGAGTCATGGGTTACTCTTCCATGTCACATACATCTTGGTGGAGCGCTTAAAATGATAAGAATGAAATACATGCACTCATCACCAAGAAAAGTGAATGATCACATAAGATAGATAAGATAATATCAAGCATGCATAAGTGTAGCTTATGATCAAACACATGATCATCAATGTCTCACAAGCATATCAAACTTAATCCTAAAATTTTCGAATCAAACCTAATCTACGAGTTCATTGACTGGATAGAAGTTTATCAAACGTGGCAAGAATCATTATGATCACAATGTGCTAAGAATCGGATTGGGGAATAGCACAAAGATCGAGTCCATACCCTAGTTCGGCGGAGACTCGCTACGACGGCAACGGTGGGGTTGAATTCCGTTGACGGCGATGGAGACCAACGAACGGAGGCGGCTGGCGGCGAGGAGATGATCCGGAGACCACATTGGTAGAGCGAGCTATCGGGCGGGCGAAGGGGTTCGGAGAAATTTCCAAATTATAGCCCGTGACTATATATAGCCCGACCCTGTCGGTGTGACCGAGTGGAACAACTCGGTGGCACCGAGATGCAAAACTGTATACAGTTGTTGCAACTCGGTGTGACCGAATGGTTCAAATCGGTTGCACCGAGATCGAAAACATAGATCAACTTAATGAGCTCGGTAAGACCGAAAGTGGGGTATCGGTCAGACCGAGAATCACAAAGAGGTTTTGGAAGTTTAAGTCTATGACGAATCGGGGACTCCAAGTGCTCCTCACACAGAGTGGTTCGAATCTGACTTGATCAAATTTTGTGATGTAGCATGAATAGAGTTTGAGACGAGAAAAGCATAGATAGCTAGAGGAGGTTCTTAGACATTCTTGTCCATCCACTTGGGAAAAGGAAATAAAACCAAACAATCAAACAACAAGTGGATATCCTCGAATGAGTAAAATATGCAACCAACATGCTCACACAATAAGATGGCAATTGAAATATGTGACAAAGCATGCACAACCAATTCTAGCATCTATCAAGCAATTTGCGATGACTAGGTCATCTATATATGAGTATATTGACTTAGGAGTCAAGTGAGAACACTTGATCATAGGTCATACTCATCGTTTAAGCTCAAGTGGGGTTACCACTTTTACATAAAGCATTGTTGTGTTCACATCTTTAGAGTTTCTTTAGCTCAAGTCTTAGAGTAAAGCTCCCCCTAGATGTGATATCCCCCCTAAGAGGGGTGAACTAACCTTGGGTTTTGTCGATGATGACTTCATGTAGATGTTGAAGATGTGGATGCTCAATGTTGATGTAGATCACTTGGAGCTATCCATTTGAGTGAATTGCACTTTCAATACCTACATGGGTTAGTCCCACAAGGAACAAACAAGGATATCCATAGACATAGAGTGATGCACACACAAGATGATGTCCATGAAAACTTTTAGGTTACCTTGTCCCTTGTCTTACCAACAAGAGGGTTTGTGACTCCTTGAACTAGTGCAAGATGTGGAAGTTGATTGCACTTGTTCTTGCCAAAATGATAAGAGTGAAGTATGTTGGCAGAGTCACCCTCAAGAACTCTCTAGTTCTTCTTATTTTGGATCCACACCATCTTGATGGGAATCCTTGGAGTTGTAGTCGTACTTGATGGAGTGGAACTTGAAGTGGTCTTGGGAATCCACTTGACTAAGGTCTTAGGAGCTTCTTCAAATGCATCAATTTCCTCTTGAAGCTTGTCCTTGCCTTTTTGCTTGTAGTCTTGTGGTGGAAGATCATCTTGAGCTTGTGTCCCCTTGAAGGAAGTATCATACTTCTCTTGTTGAGGAACAAAAGTTTGTCTTGGGGTATTGATCTTCTTCCCACTCAACTCCATTGGCATTGAACTTTCGTTCAAAACCAACACCTTGATTCTTCCGGTGCATTCCTTGCTTGCGCACAATTTCCTCGAATTGCTTACTCCAGGCAAGGCTTTTGTACACTCCTTTCTCTATAATTCCCTTCAATAAGCTATTTTCTTGCTCAAGTGTAACTTGGCTAAGAGAATCATTAGTGGAATCAAGAGAACTACTAGAAGCAACAATGTTGGATTTAGCATGATCATTGTTACTACTAGAGGAAGAATCTTTCTTGTTCTTGTTACTAGACTTGACTTGAGGCATGTAAGTGGATAAGAGTAAACGCTTGGCAATGTAAGAAGAACTTTTCTTGTGGAGATCATCATTGATTGCCTTTAAAAACTCATGCTCTTGCTCAAGATTGAGCTTTTCAAAGCGTAACTTCTCACGAGCTTTTAAAAGTTCTCGATGATCTTCGAAGATAGTTTCATGAGCTAACTTAAGAGTGTTTAGTTCTTTAGTTAGAGCCTCAATCTTCTCCTTATCATTGTCATTCGTTTTATCTTGATTAGCATGATTAATTGACGTTTCATCATATTATTCATCACTAGAGTTCTCAACAAGCAAATCATCTTCATCACTATTAAAATCAACATACTCGGGGTGTGTTACCTTAGGACCTTTGGCCATGAAGCATCTTCCAATTCCTTCATTTGGTGAGTCAAATATGTCGTAGGAGTTGGTTGACACAAGTGCTAGACCGGCAACACCTTCATCTTGAGTATATTCGGAATCGGAGTGATAACTTCTCTCGGAGTGGCTGTCGGAGTCGGAGCCGGATACCCATTCACCAACATGAGCTTGATGTCTTCGTTTTGTGTAGCTCCTTGATGATTTTTCCTTCCTTTCCGAATCCTTGCTTCTCCGTGAGTATCTTCGTTCATAACGATCATCTCTACTCCTTCTCTCTCTTGGTGGTGATTCTTCTCTTTTGCTTCTTCTTTTTGGAGAGTCTTCTCTTGTAGGGAGCCGTACACTCATTGGAATAGTGTCCGGGTCTTCCACAATTGTAGCAGTTTCGCTCTCGACTAGAAGATCTTTTGTCATTGTAGGACCTTGACTTGGAGCTTCTATCTTTGCTTCTACTCTTGTAGAACTTGTTGAAGTTCTTCACCATTAAGCTCAATTCTTCATTGAAGTTTTGTTTCTCACTTTATGATGTAGGGGCTTCACATGAGGCTTTGTAGGCACCACTAGATTTGTTGTGAAGTTCCTCTTTATCCTTAAGTGACATCTCATGAGCAACAATTCTTCCAATTACCTCCGTTGGCTTGAGATCTTTGTAATTGGGCATCATTTGGATCAATGTGCACACGGTATCATATTTTCCATCCAAGGCTCTTAGAATCTTCTTGATGATGAATCTATCGGTCATCTCTTCACTTCCTAAGCCGGCAATCTCATTTGTGATGAGAGCAAGCCTAGAGTACATTTCTGCGACACCTTCACCATCCTTCATTTTGAACTTGTCAAGTTGACTTTGAAGCACATCCAATTTGGATTCCTTGACGGAGTCGGTACCTTCGTGCATATCAATCAAAGTGTCCCAAATTTCCTTTGCATTCTCAAGATGGCTGATTTTGTTGAATTCTTCGGGGCACAATCCGTTGAAGAGAATATCACAAGCTTGAGCATTGTATTGCAACATCTTCAACTCATCCGCAGTAGCTTCACAGTTTGGTTCTCTCCCATCAAAGAAGTCATCTTGCAAACCAACACACACAATAGCCCAAACGGCGGCGTTATGTCCAAGAATATGCATTTTCATTTTATGCTTCCAACTAGCAAAATTAGTAGCATCAAAGTAAAGACCTCTACGGTGATAATTTCCCTCGCTAGACGCCATACTCTCCTAGGTTGTGAAACCAAGGCTATGACCACCAAAAGCTATGGAAATCAAAGCAAATGGAGACCAAAGCTCTGATACCACTTTAGGATCGGAAGTATGTCTAGAGGGGGGGTGATTAGACTACTTGACCAAATAAATACTTAACCTTTGCCCAATTTTAGTTCTTGGCAGATTTTAGCTATTTTAGGACAAGTCAAGCAATCATCACACAATTCAAGCAAGCATGCAAAGAGTATATTGGCAGCGGAAAGTAAAGCATGCAACTTGCAAGAATGTAAAGGGAAGGGTTTGGAGAATTCAAACGCAATTGGAGACACGGATGTTTTTCCCGTGGTTCGGATAGGTGGTGCTATCCTACATCCACGTTGATGGAGACTTCAACCCACGAAGGGTAACGGTCGTGTGAGTCCACGGAGGGCTCCACCCACGAAGGGTCCACGAAGAAGCAACCTTGTCTATCCCACCATGGCCATCGCCCATGAAGGACTGCCTCACTAGCGGTAGATCTTCACGAAGTAGGCGATCTCCTTGCCCTTACAAACTCCTTGGTTCAACTCCACAATCTTGTCGGAGGCTCCCAAGTGACACCTAGCCAATCTAGGAGACACCACTCTCCAAGAAGTAACAAATGGTGTGTTGATGATGAACTCCTTGCTCTTGTGCTTCAAATGATAGTCTCCCCAACACTCAACTCTCTCTCACAGGATTTGGATTTGGTGGAAAGAAGATTTGAGTGGAAAGCAACTTGGGAAAGGCTAGAGATCAAGATTCATATGGTAGGAATGGAATATCTTGGTCTCAACACATGAGTAGGTGGTTCTTTCTCAGAACATATGAGTTGGAAGTGTAGATGTGTTCTGATGGCTCTCTCCATGAGTGAAGAGGAGGTGGAGGGGTATTTATAGCCTCCACACAAAATCCAACCGTTACACACAATTTACCAATCTCGGTGGGACCGAATCAACAAACTCGGTCGGACCGAAAAGGTAAACCTAGTGACCGTTAGAGATTTTCGGTGGGACCGACATGCAACTCGGTAGGACCAATTTTGTTAGGGTTAGGGCATAACGCAATCTCGGTGAGACCGATTACACAAACTCGGTGAGACCGATTTTGGTAATTAGCTAACCAGAGAGTTGGTCAGGTAAACTCGGTGGGACCGATTTGCTCTTTCGGTGAGACCGAAAAGTTACAAAAAGGAAACAGTGAGTTTACATTGCAATCTCGGTGGGACCGATCCGCTCTTTCGGTGAGACCGAAAAGTTACGAAAGGGAAACAGATAGTTTGCAATCCCATCTCGGTGAGACCGAGATCCCTATCGGTAGAATCGATTTGCTAGGGTTTGGCAGTGGCTTATGACATGTGAAATTCGGTGGCGCCGGATAGAAAGAATCGGTAGGACCGAGTTTGGCTTAGGGTTTAGGTCATATGTGGATATGGGAAAGTAGTTGAGGGTTTTGGAGCATATCACTAAGCACATGAAGCAAGAGGCTCATTAAGCAACACCTCATCCCTCCTTGATAGTATTGGCTTTTCCTAAAGACTCAATGTGATCTTGGATCACTAAAATATAAAATGAAGAGTCTTGAGCTATTGAGCTTGAGCCAATCCTTTGTCCTTAGCATTTTGAGGGTTCCACTTTCACCATCCATGCCATGCCAATCATTGAGCTTTCCTGAAATAATCATCTTGGAATAGCATTAGCTCAATGAGCTATATGTTGTTATGAATTACCAAAACCACCTAGGGATAGTTGCACTTTCACTTTGGCATCGCCGTCTAGCCCATGTCAATATGAGATCTTTGCAAAGTCTCCTCAAGGGGGGCCATGTCCGTGGACTAACGAATGTTAGTTTTGCTAAAGACCGTGCTTGCAGTGCTTGTATCGAAGGAAAGCTACATGATAAGGCTCACCCTCCCACGACTATCATTTACTTAAAGAGGCCTTTGGAGCTCCTTCACATGGATCTCTTTGGGCCTCCATCCTTCGATAGTCTTGGGGGTAGGAAGTATTGCTTGGTGATTGTGGATGACTACTCAAGATACACTTGGGTGTATTTCTTCAAGAGGAAGAGCGAGACCCAACAAACCATCATTGACTTTGCAAATGAAGCACAACGTCAACACAATGCAAAGATCTTGACAATAATAAGTGACAACGACACCGAGTTCAAGAACTACACCTTGGATGAGTTTGTTAGTGATGAGGGGATCAAGCATCAATATTCCGCACCTTACACCCCTCAACAAAACGGTGTTGCGGAGAGGAAGAACCGGACATTGATGGATGCTGCTAGGACCATGATGGCGGAGTTCAAGTCTCCGTACAACTTTTGGGCCAAAGCCATCAACATCGCGTGTCATGCATCCAATCGGCTCTACCTCCACAAGGGCTTGAACAAGACTCCATATGAGATACTCACCGGTAACAAGCCCAACCTCAAGTACTTTCGGGTGTTCGGGTGTAAGTGTTTCATTCTCAAGAAAGGTGTTAAGTTGTCTAAATTTGAGGCTAGAGCTTATGAGGGCATATTTGTTGGTTATGCTACAAACTCTCATGCTTACCGTGTCCTCAATAAATCCACAGGACTTAATGAGGAGACATGTAACGTGGAGTTTGATGAGAATAACGGCTCCCAAGTGGAGCAAAGTGGCACTTGTGATGTAGGTGATGAACCCCTTGTGGCCGAAGGAGAAGGACAAAGCTCCACTCAAGTGGAGCCATCACCAACCCAAGGCCCACACGCTTCCGAAGAACAACATGAAGGCCCTCATCCTCAAGAACATGACCAAGGGCAAGATCACGCTCAAGACGGTGTTGACACATCAAGTGATGCCCAAGGTCAAGTTCGCTCCTCCGAGCAAGTTCAAGAACAAGAACAAGCTCAAGACGACGCTCAAGATGATCAAGTGACCACTCCTCGTCTCACCCCCGAGGAGGAATTGGAGCATCGTGCCGCCAAGGTTGCTTCCAAGCGCTCCACCAAGGATCATCTCAGGACGAATGTGCTTGGAAGCTTAAGAAAGGGGGTAAGCACTCGTAGACAATTAGCAAACTATTGTGAGCATCACGCGTTTGTCTCTTGTGTCGAACCCCACAAGGTCTATGAGGCGCTAAAAGATCCGGATTGGCTCAATGCCATGCATGAAGAACTCAACAACTTCGAGCGCAACAAAGTGTGGAGATTGATGCCAAGACCGACGGGGAACCACAATGTCATTGGAACCAAGTGGATATTTAAGAACAAGCAATATGCACATGGGATTATCATTCATAACAAGGCTCGTTTGGTAGCACAAGGCTACTCCCAAGTCGAGGATATCGACTACGGTGAAACCTTTGCTCCCGTTGCTCGTCTTGAATCTATTCGCATGTTGATTGCTTATGCTTCTCATCATAACTTTAAGTTACAACAAATGGATGTGAAGAGTGCTTTTCTTAATGGTCCCATTAATGAATTGGTTTATGTCAACCAACCCCCCGGGTTCGAGGATCCCTACTTTCCCGATCATGTGTATCAACTCGATAAGGCACTCTATGGCCTTAAACAAGCCCCACGTGCGTGGTATGACCACCTTACCGAGTTGTTACAAGACCGTGGTTTTGAAGTTGGGCTAATCGACCCCACTCTTTTTACTAAGAAGGTCAAAGGGGAGTTGTTTGTGTGCCAATTATATGTTGATTATATCATCTTTGGTTCACCTAACAAAGCTTTCAATGAGAAATTTGCCGCTCTCATGACCTCAAAGTTCGACATGTCTTCCATGGAAGAGTTGAAGTTCTTTCTAGGGTTCGAAGTGAAGCAAAGAAGAGAAGGAACCTTCATCAATCAAGCCAAATATACTCAAGACATGCTCAAAAGATTCAAGCTAAGTGATGTCAAGCCGGCTTCCACTCCAATGCCCACCAAGTGCCAACTTGACATAGATCCCAATGGTAAAGCGGTGGATCAAAAGGTATATCGCTCCATGATAGGCTCCTTGCTTTACCTTTGTGCATCTAGACCAGATATCATGTTGAGTGTGGGAATTTGTGCATGGTTTCAAGCCGCACCTAAGGCAAGTCACTATGTGGCGGTCAAACGAATCTTTCGATATTTGGCTCATACCCCAAACTTTGGCTTATGGTACCCAAGAGGAGCAAACTTCAAACTTGTAGGGTATTCGAATTCCGATTGGGCGGGAGACAAAGTGGATAGGAAGTCCACTTCCGGAGGGCGCCAATTACTTGGTTGCTCTTTGGTAAGTTGGTCTTCCAAAAAGCAAAGTTGTGTGTCTCTCTCGTCCACCGAAGCGGAGTATGTGGTGGCCGGTAATTGTTGTGCACAACTATTATGGATGAGGCAAACTTTAAAGGATTACAGTGTCATTTGTGACAAAGTGCCTCTTTGGTGTGACAATGAAAGTGCCATCAAGATCTCTCTCAACCCGGTGCAACACTTCAAGACGAAGCATATCGAGATCCGGTATCACTTCATCCGGGATCACATTAGGCGAGGAGATATCGAGCTCAACTTTGTCAACACTCAAGATAACCTTGCAGATATTTTCACGAAGCCCTTGGATGAAGCATGATTTCGCGAGTTAAGGCATGAGCTAAATATCATTGATTCGAGCAATGTTGCTTGAACCCTTGCACACCCCACCACACTCAATGTGTTGTCTTGTTTAGATGTAGGCTTGGACATAGGGGAGTGATGTTCTCTCAATGAACTCTCCCTCCCCCCATTATGCATAAATTGATCAAGTCTTTCACATTAGCCATGTTTGATGGTACTTGAGCTTCAAAGACGAGTTTTGGTCATGGACCTAAGGATAATTCTTCGCCGTGCCATACCCATTGACTCAAACAAAGGTGGCTACGGCCACTGCCCTCTCTTTGGAGAGGTGGTGTCTCGTGGTTGTTCCGTTTTGTCGTGTGCCTTTCTGCCTTTGTGTGTTGCGTGGTCTTGTGGTGTCGTGTTGCCTCGGAGTGTTTGTGCAAAGACCCCGTTTTTCGTGTGCTTGAAACATGCATCTTCTCGAGCCCACGGTACTACCGCGGCTTGCCACAGTACTACCGCTTTGAGAGGCACGGTACTATCGCACCATGGCATGGTACTACTGCTCAGGTGCGGTACTTCGGAAGTACCGCGCCGAGCGGTACTACCGTGATGGGGCACGGTACTACCGCGCCGTCGAGGGAGCGTGGGGGTTATGACTCGGGCAGGGGAGTTCCAACTCCCCATACCCATTCACTTGTCTCTCTCCCCACGTCTCTCTCTCTCCCTCTCTCTCTCTCTCGTGCTCAAGAACGACGCCGGAGGCCCTCGCGGGATCTCCATCTCCGGCCACTCTCCTCGGATTCCGACCGGTGGGATCGTTCCCCACCACTTCGTCTTGCCATGGACCAAGGTTTTTCCCCAAATCCCTCTTTTTCTTGGTTGTTCTCTCGCTTCTAAGTTTTTTGGGAGATGCTTGTTGTTCTTGAGATTTTAGGCCAAATCTATGCAATAGTAGGATGTAGGAGAGTCGTGTTGCGTAGGAATCATACTTGATATGTTGTCTTGTGGTAGATTTGTCTAACCGTAGTACCGCCGCGGTTTCGCGGGCTTTTCTCAGATTTGAACTTGTTCAGATCTGAGGCGGTGCGGTACTACCGTGTCTCATGTGCGGTACTATCGCTCGTGCGGTACTACCGCTCATCAGACGCGGTACTACCGCGCTAGCCGAGGCACTAAGCTCGTACTACCGCTCCTAGACCCGGTACTACCGTGACCTTACACGGTACTACTGCGTCTAAGAGCAGTACTACTATCTTAGTTCCGCAGCACTTGGCAGTACTACCGTAGGGGTCAAATCAATCTCTAGGCAATTATCTTGTGTGCTTTCTGCATGTATCTTTTTCTTTGTTGTGGTCTTTGCATTCATCCCTCTTGTTTGTCGTGGGTGTTTTGCGTTTTGTGTGTCAGGTGGTGGCTCTCGCCGTTCCAATCCCAGTCGTGACACTGGCTCCAAGCGTCTCTGCAACCCCCAAGATGAAGCCGCAGAGGGCTCCAATGCCCCCAAGCGCAATGTCAAGACCACTGCCAGCAAGCAAAAGGAACCTTCTAAGGGCATGGACGAGATTTCAATCTCCGAGTATGTCGAACGCCGGAGGATCAATCCCTATGTGAATCCTCGGACTATGCTCATAGGCACCGAGTTGTTCTGGACCAAGCAACAGGCTCTCATCTATTTGGATGTGATCAAGAGCAAGCAGAATACCTTCGTGGATGTCAAGTGGATAGACATGCATCACATGCGGAAGGACAAGTTTCGTGACTATTTTGGAGAGGCTCTGGACTTGGTGGAGCAGTTTGCTATTGAGCCGGTGATCTCCCTTCACCTTGACTATGACCCTGAGCTTATTTGTCAGTTCTTTGCCTCAGTGTACTTTCATTCCGGGGATGAGTGGAGGATGACCTGGATGATCAACGATCGTTAGCTGTCTGCTACATGGAAAGAGTTCATGGATCTGCTTCACATTCCTGATGACAGGCTTCACACCCCCGTTGGTGTTCGCCCCCACGCCAACTCTGAGTCTGCCAACAAGAACCTGCTTTGGCCTTTCCTGGTTGAGAAGGTGCTCCCCAATGGCAAGTCAACTTGGGTGTTGAGCTCCTTTCCGGATATCATGCATCGCATCTTCCGCAACACTCTGTTCCCACGCATTGGCGACAAGGAGAAGGTCCATGCCTATCTAGTGGACATGTTGCTCCTGTGTGCAGAGGCACGTTCATCTCAGACTCTACCACTTGATGTCTCACACATCGTGTGGTGTGAGCTTCGGTTTGCGGTGTTCACTCGCAAGGTACCTATCTACGGACCGTACCTGTTTCTGCTGCTCTCCACCACTTGGGAGAAGATTTACCCTGGTGATGAGTTCCTTGCTCCAGACTGGATTCGCCATGAGTCCATCAGCCTCCGCGTCAAGCCCAACTGGGCCAACACCACTACCCGTGTTGAGGCCTCTTCTGCTAGAAGGGCTGCTGGTGAGGAGGAGGCTGCTGCTGAGAATGTTGCTGAGGACCGTGCTGCTAGGTCCACCACACCTTCCTCTGAGCCGTCGTGGGCCAAGAAGTTAAAGGAAAAAAATGAAGACTCTCTTCTGCATGCAGGCAAAGGGACAGTACAGGGCTCACGTGGCAGACAAGGAGAGTCGCCGCCGTGATAAGAAGGTTATGAGGCTCTTTGGAGAGGATGTGTCTGGCGGGTCTGAGGACGTCATCACACCTGAGGCTGCCTGGATGTCGAAGCAGGGATACAAGTGGACCAGTTCAGAGGAAGACATCGAGGAGACCGTCCCCGCCGCTGAGTCTGACGAGGAGCACGAGGAGCAGTGGGACGACTTCTCTGGCAGAGCCACCCCGTGTGTGTAGGTGTCCTCTCTGCCTTTTTGGCGTCTCGATGCCAAAGGGGGAGAGAGTGTAGGGATTTGCGTTGTGTCGTGCTTGGTGTGTTTGTTTGCTTTGTGCTTTGTCATTTGGACCTCGTTTGCTTTTGTTTGGTTTGTGCCTTCGAGACCTATCCGACATATGGTGTAAGACATATGCACTCTATCTATCTTAGGTAACTTATGTTTGTGCAATCTTGTCTAGTGATAGATATGCCTTGTCTCTATAATATAGGGGGAGCATTGATCCTAGTATGTGTGCCGTGCAGTCCAAAGCACTCATCTAGGTGGCACACATCTGGGGGGAGCCCGTCTATATTCTAGAGAGGAGGGTTTTGCGGTTACTTAATATTATTTCCCTTGTGCAAATCCCGTATTGTCATCAATCCACCAAAAAGGGGGAGATTGTAAGGGCATATTTATCCCTAAGGTGTTTTGGTGATTGATGACAACACGTTTGTGGACTAATCATGTGCCTTGAGTATCCTAGACATTTCATCGCTAGGCACAAGATGGTTGGGTGCCCCTCGAAGTCTGTTGAAGACGGCGTCTTTTCTACGTTTCTTTTTGGTGGATTTGAGTCGTAGGAAAGCCGTACTATTAAGAGGGGGTCCGCGTTGGAAAGGTTTTGGTGGAATCATCACGTACACGTCTCCTTCTTGTCCCCTCATTTTTCCCTTGGAGCTTCCTCCGCTTTCTCGCCTCCCTGGTTCTGGCTGCTGGATTGGGTCGCGGTAGTACTGCTCCCAGGAAAGCGGTAGTACCGTAGGCATCAGCGGTAGTACCGTGCGGTGGCGCGGTAGTACCGCAGGTGCCCACGGTAGTACCGCTCCCCTGGAGCTGCACTACCGCTGCCCACCAGGCTAGTACCGCTCCTTCGCAGTAGTAGGGGCGGATGTAATTTTTTACATCCGCACCTACTGCGGTAGTACCGCTTTCGCTCCGCGGTAGTACTGCGCTATGCTGTCAGGCAGTAGTACCGCCCCTCGGCAGTACTACTGTGTCGGGTTTTTGCTTCTTCCGTTTCTCTGCGGAAGTAGGCACGGATGTTTCCTCCCCCCTGGCTAGGGGATTTCTGCCTGGCGGTAGTACCGCATGGAGGCGCGGTAGTACCGCGCTTGCGGAAGTACTGCCCTTAGCTCCTGCGTGTCAGATGTGACCTTGCTGTCGCTGGGGTCGCGGCAGTACCGCGGGCTAGTACGGTAGTACCACATAGCCGTGTGGTAGTACCGCTTTGTAGCAAGCGGTAGTACCGCACGGGCCTGTGGTAGTACCGCTGGCCTGGCGCGGTAGTACCGCTGGCCGCTGGCTGGTTGGTGGGTAACGGTTGGATCTTTGTCCTACACTATATAAGGGGTCCCCTTCTTCCCTGTTGACTCATCTCTTCCAACCCTAAGATCCATTATTGCTCTAAGCTCCATTTTCACCCGATCTCGCTCCCTAGCCAATCAAACTTGTTGATTTGCTCGGGAGTGGTTGAGAAGGCCTCGATCCACACTTCCACCAAGAGAAATTTGATTCCCCCCACTAATCCCTTGCGGATCTTGTTACTCTTGGGTGTTTGAGCATCCTAGACGGTTGAGGTCACCGCGAAGCCATAGTCCATTCTGGTGAAGCTTCGTGGTGTCGTTGGGAGCCTCCAATTGAGTTGTGGAGATTGCCCCAACCTTGTTTGTAAAGGTTCGGTCGCCGCCTCCAAGGGCACCAATAGCGGAATCACGGCATCTCACATTGTGTGAGGGCATCAGGAGAATACGGTGGCCCTAGTGGCTTCTTGGGGAGCATTGTGCCTCCACACCGCTCCAACGGAGACATACTTCCTCTCAAAGGGAAGGAACTTCGTTAACACATCCTCGTCTCCACCGTCTCCACTCTTGGTTATCTCGTGCCTTTACTTGTGCAAGCTTATTTGTTTCACATCACTTGCTTTCTTGTGTTCCTATCCTTGTTGCACCATATAGGTTGCTCACCTAGTTGCATATCTAGACAACCTACTTTGATGCAAAGTTTAAATTGTTAAAGAAAAGCTAAAAATTGTTAGTTGCCTATTCACCCCCCCCCCCCTCTAGACAACCATATCAACCCTTTCATATGTTTAATTCACGACGAATATGTGATTCCTAATTAGACTTTTAAATAGATAGCTACATGTCTTTTTTTCATATTTCTTACGCCAACAAGTCCATTGGGTTGTCTTGTCCGATCAGGATTTGGTTGGCTGGAATCGTGAGGTGGAACATGGATCGGTATCTCATGTCGAGTGTGTGGTCTTTGTATTACGTTCATTCTTTTATTCTTTGGTAGTAGCAATGTTGACACGACGAACAAAGCATGATGTGGGTGGTGCTTTGGCTTGATGGTTCCTGTCATCTATGTCGAGTGACCCATTATTCCAATTATTTTCCTGATGTCTTGCACTCGAATTTTTTGGCCAAAAGGTGATTGAAAACATGAAAGCCACGATAAGGTATGTAAATGACCGTGTATGATGTATAAGGAGCAGTGGTGGAGCTCGACCAAGTTCTTTGTGGGGGGGGGGGGCAAATAGAATATATGAGCTACTGGGGGGTAAACATATTAAATTTCATCATCTAACCTCTCTAAAATATTTATGCTCGTGCCAATCCGGGGGAAGGGGGCACAGCCCCCAGCAAGGCACTAAGCTCCACCATATTGATAGGGAGAGACACGTGGCGAATCCATCCATATTGGCTTGTAGTTCAGTGTGGTTGAGTGCGAGACCATCCATATTAGCAGTTTTTTATCCCCTTGTACGACCTTCGACAATGGAACTCAAGTCCGCACCTACTCTTATATGTTTAATTCATGATGAATTTTTGTTTACAAATTAGACTTCTAGATGATAGGCAACATGCCTTTCTCGATAGCTCATTCTGCCAGTAGGACCTTCAGGTTGCCTTGTATGATGCAGTTTTGGTTGGCCGGAAGGCGAGACAGATCATGGGTCTGTGTCTCATCTCAAATGTATAGTCTTAGTATTATGTTCCTTTATTTCATTATTAGTATCCATGTTGAATGACGAAGAAGACCATGATATGGCTGGTGCTTTGCCCCGCACTATATGTCGAGTGACCCATTGTTCCGATCGTTCCTCACATTTTTTTGCGAATAGAAACTGGTATTACCCAAACTCCAACAGTGTTACAATCTGAAACAACAAGTTCCAAAACTCTGGGAGGTCCAGAACCTAACCCATGGTTCTACCTTCCTCTCTAGCAAAGATAGCTAAACAATCACTAACTTTATGTTGGGGTCTACGAATATGAGTAATACTAGTCTCCCGAAGACTCATCATCAGCTTGATCTCTCTAAGATAAGCATAAATTGATATGTTGATGTGATTTGTCTGCACCATCTTGACTAATCCCAAGGAATCAACCTCCAATTCGATAGGTAGCTCCGTTCTCATAAGGGCAGAAGATAAACCCTCCATACAAGCGCACAATTCTGCTTCCAAGGCATCACAACATCTATACAACATCGACATGAAGAAAAGATGATTGCACCATTAGAATCTCTCAAAACCATACCAGCACGTGCTCTTCCATGCATTGTTGAAGGAACCATCATAGTTCAACTTAACTTTCCCCGCACTCGGCGGGCTCCAAGATGGAACTACTTCTGTGGACAAAACCGGAGATTTTGGTATAGGCACAACATAAACTGGGGTTTTACCTTTGCAAGGATCAAGGACTGAATTGATTTTGATGTTCATCAAGGTCTCCAAATAACTGCACAGGAACTGCTTTGACACTTCTACAAGTGGCAGATTGTTATCATGAACGACCTCATCACGGACAAACCAGCTACGCCAAAGTGTCATCAAGATCATGTTTCTCGTCTCAGCAGGCACCCGGTCAAGCAAATGTAACAACCATTCCCTTCCAGAATTTGGAATCTCGTCCAACTTTGGAAGCGACCAAACGGAGGACATGCAGCGCTACAAATCTCTTGCTAGCGGACACCGGCAAAATGGGTGAAAGTTGTCTTCCTCTTCAACACCACACACTGGACATATAGGTGTAACTTCAAGGCTACGCTTGCACTTATTTTTCCATGTCGGTTGGGAGTCAGTACACACCCGCCAAGCAAAATTAATAACAGTGGGAGGAACATTGCTGGCACACAACATTCTCTAGTATGCTCGGTCACCTTCAGGCCTATTGCTCGATCCAACAGCTTCGGCATGGAATACCTCTTCGAATGCTAGATTGTAGGCACTTTTAACCGAAAAGTTGCCCAGCTTCCCTGGTCCCCATGCAAGAGTGTCATCTTCAAGCCTTGGGGAAGATCTAATTTTCATAATCTCAACAACGTCACAGGGTAAGAAATATTTATGAAGTATGTCCTGTTTCCACACCCCATTTTCATTGAGCAGATCTAAAACAAAGTGTATTCTGCATCTACCTTGCGGAGAGATTGGTTTATAAGAATGTGGTCTGGGAATCCAGTTGTCTCTCCACACACGCACACTTCTTCCATTCTCAATTCTCCAAATCAGTCCCTTCTTCAACGAATCCAAGCCATGACTAATAGTAGTCCACCAAGATGATGCATTACCAACAAAAATCGTATCTACCAAGTTTCCATTCGGATAGTAGCGGGCCTTCAATAACCTAGCACATAAACTCTCGAGCTTGTCAATCAGTCGCCATGCTTGCCTCGCAAGTAATGCTTGGTTGAACATACGGAAGTCTCTAAACCCAACACCGCATTTTTTCTTTGGTTGCAACTAATTATTCCAAGCCTTCCAATAAATCTTTCTCTTCCCATCTTTTGACCCCAAATAGAAGTTCCTCACCATCCGGGTGAGATCATCACAAACAGAAAATGGCAACTTAAACACTCCCATGATATAAGTAGGTAGCGCTTGAGCCACCAACTTAATTAATGCTTCTCTCCCGGATTGAGCAAGAAACCCATCACCCCACTGAAGCAGCCTTTTTGTCAAACTAGTTTGTAAATTTTGGAACCAGCCCTTGGACACGCGCCCCTCTGGCGTAGGAAGTCCAAGATATTTTTCCTTAAAGAATGAACTAGTTATCTTAAGGAACACCCTCACATGCTCCTGGGCTTCCGTTGGACAGGCAGATCCAAATAAAATTGAGCACTTATCGTAATTCAATAATTGACCAGTAGCTTGTTCATAGAGATCAAGACTATCTTTAATTTTCAGTGCTTGTTCAGGGGATGCTTGAAAGAACAAAAGTGTATCATCAACAAACAACAAATGTGAAATACCAGGTGCATGTGAGCACACCTTAACATGGGAGATATTGTTTAACTGGACTTCCTTTTGTAGTATAGCAGACAGACCATCAGCAACAAACAGGAACAAAAACGGGGAGAGCAGATCTCCTTGCTGAAGCCCGCGCGATGGTGCAAATGAATCCAAGAGGGTCCCATTAAATTTTACGGAATATTTCACTGATGTGACACAAACCATGATCCAGTCAACCCATCAATGTGAGAACCCCAACTTTTGCATCACTTGCTTCAAGAAATCCCAGTTCACCCTATCATATGGCTTTGACAAGTCTAGTTTATAGGCACAAAAACTTTTAGTAGGATCTTTCTCTTGTTTAATATGATGGATGCACTCAAACACAATCAACGCATTATCTGTGATCATTCTCCCAGGAACGAATGCACTTTGCTCTGAAGAGATAAAACATCCAATGTTGGCCTCAACCTATAACCAAGCACTTTGAGATTACCTTGTAAATAAGATTAACACAATGGATGTAGAGTTAACACCATCTGGCATCACGCCCGAAGCAAAAAATTCCTTGACCGCGGCAATAACGCTCACCTTTAAGGTGTCCCAATTACGCTGAAGAAACCGGGCTGGGAAACCATCCGGTCCGGGGCCTTCAAGGGGCCAATTTGAAACATTGCATCCGCTATCTCATCATCTGTAAATGCCTTGGTAAGTTTCTCATTATCTGCTATGGTAACATTTGGCGCAATTAGATCAAGTAACGCTGGAGCATTGATGTCTACTACACAACCTTCTTCTTGTAGACGTTGTTGGGCCTCCAAGTGCAGAGGTTTGTAGGACAGTAGCAAATTTCCCTCAAGTGGATGACCTAAGGTTTATCAATCCGTGGGAGGCGTACGATGAAGATGGTCTCTCTCAAAGAACCCTGCAACCAAATAACAAAGAGTCTCTTGTGTCCCCAACACACTCAATAGATTGGCGAAGAGATGGTGATACAAGTGCAATATGGATGGTAGATATAGGTTTTTGTAATATAAAAATATAAAAACAGCATGGTAGCAAGTGGTAAAAGTGAGCACAAACGGTATTGCAATGCTTCGAAACAAGGCCTAGGGTTCATACTTTCACTAGTGCAAGCTCTCTCAACAATACTAACATAATTGAATCGTATAATAATCCCTCAACATGCAACAAAGAGTCACTCCAAAGTCACTAATAGCGGAGAAAAAACGAAGAGATTATTGTAGGGTACGAAACCACATCAAAGTTATTCTTTCCGATCAATCCGTTGGGCTATTCCTATAAGTGTCACAAATAGCCCTAGAGTTCATAGTAAAATAACACCTTAAGACACAAATCAACCAAAACCCTAATGTCACCTAGATACTCCAATGTCACCTCAAGTATCCGTGGGTTTGATTATACGATATGCATCACACAATCTCAGATTCAACTATTCAACCAACACAAAGAACTTCAAAGAGTGCCGAAAGTTTCTACCGAGAGTCAAGAGGAAAACGTGTGCCAACCCCTATGCATAAGTTCACGAGGTCACGGAACTCGAAAGTTGATCGCCAAAACATACATCAAGTGGATCACATGATATCCCATTGTCACCACAGATAAGAACATGCAAGACATACATCAAGTGTTCTCAAATCCTTAAAGACTCAATCCGATAAGATAACTTCAAAGAGAAAACTCAATCCATCACAAGAGAGTAGAGGAGGAGAAACATCATAAGATCCAACTATAATAGCAAAGCTCGCGGTACGTCAAGATCGTGCTGAATCAAGAACACGAGAGAGAGAGAGATCAAACACATAGCTACTGGTACATACCCTCAGCCCCGAGGATGAACTACTCCCTCCTCGTCATGGAGAGCGCCGGGATGATGGAGATGGCCACCGGAGAGGGACTACCCCTCCGGCAGGGTGCCGGAACGGGTCTAGACTTGTTTTCGGTGGCTACAGAGGCTTGCGGCGGCGGAACTCCCGATCTAGGTTTCTTTCTGGAAGTTTGGGGTTATATAAGAGGTGTTGGAGTCGGGAACAAGTCAATGGGGTCGATAACCCACAAGTATAGGGGATCGCAACAGTTTTCGATAAGTAAGAGTGTCGAACCCAACGAGGAGCTAAAGGTAGAACAAATATTACCTCAAGTTCTATCGACCACCGATACAACTCTACGCACGCTTGACGTTCGCTTTACCTAGAACAAGTATGAAACTAGAAGTACTTTGTAGGTGTTGTCGAATAGGTTTGCAAGATAATAAAGATTGCGTAAATAAAAACTAGGGGTGTTTAGATAAAGAAACAATAAAGTAAATATAGAGAGTGTGGAAAAGCGGTGGTAGGAGTTGCAAAATTGTCCCTAAGAAATTGACTACTTTACTAGACTGATAGCAAGTATTATGTGGGAGAGGCCACTGCTAGCATGTCATCCCTGACTTGGAATTCTATGCACTTATGATTGGAACTATTAGCAAGCATCCACAACTACTAACGTTCATTAAGGTAAAACCCAACCATAGCATTAAGATATATTGGTCCCCCTTCAATCCCGTATGCATCAATTTCTATGCTAGGTTGAAGCTTCTGTCACTCTTGCCCTCCAATACATAGTCCGATCAACATACAACTAAACCTAGGGTGTGATCCACGCGCGCAATCATATGATGGGCACCAAAGGACAGCAACATAACCACAAGCAAATTAAATCAATCATAGCAATTCATTAACCACCGATAGGACAACGAAAATCTACTCAGACATCATAGGATGGCAACACATCATTGGATAATAATATGAAGCATAAAGCACCATGTTCAAGTAGAGGGTACAGCGGGTTGCAGGAGAGTGGACCGCTGTAGATAGAGGGGGAGGTGATGGAGATGTTGGTGAAGATGGCGGAGGTGTTGGTGTAGATCGCGGTGATGATGATGGCCCCTGTTGGGTTTCGTAGTAATTTCAAAAAAATTCCTATGCTCACGCAAGATCATAGTGATGCATAGCAACGAGAGGGGAGAGTATGATCTATGTACCTTATAGATCTCAACGGAAGAGTTTGGTTGATGTAGTCGTACGTCTTCACGGCCCGACCGATCAAGCACCGAAACTACGGCACCTCCGAGTTTTAGCACACGTTCAGCTTGATGACGATCCCCGGACTCCGATCCAGCAAAGTGTCGGGGAAGAGTTCCATCAGCACGACGGCGTGGTGACGATCTTGATGTACTACTGTCGCAGGGCTTTGCCTAAGCACCACTACAATATTATCGAGGACTATGGTGGCTGGGGCGCCGCACACGGCTAAGAGTAAGATCATGTGGATCAACTTTTGTGTCTCTAGGGTGCCCCTGCCTCTGTATATAAAGGACTAAAGGGGGGGTGCGGCCGGCCTAGGAGAGGCGTGCCAGGATTGTCCTACTCCCTCTGGGAGTAGGATCCCCCCCCAATCCTAGTTGGAATAGGATTCGCGGAGCGGGGAAAAGAGAGAGAGGGGCCGGCCCCCTCTCCTTGTCCTATTCGGACCAAGGGAGGGGAGGGGCGCGCGGCCCATGTTGGGCTGCCTCTTCTCTTTTCCACTAGGGCCCACTATCGCCCATATAGCTCCCGGGGGGTTCCGGTAACCTCCCGCTACTCCGGTAAAATCCCGATTTCACCCAGAACACTTCCGATATCCAAACATAGGCTTCCAATATATCAATCTTTATGTCTCGACCATTTCGAGACTCCTCGTCATGTCCGTGATCACATCCAGGACTCCGAACAAACTTCGGTACATCAAAATGCATAAACTCATAATATAACTATCATCGTAACCTTAAGCGTGCGGACCCTACGGGTTCGAGAACAATGTAGACATGACCGAGACATGTCTCCGGTCAATAACCAATAGCGGCACCTGGATGCCCATATTGGCTCCTACATATTCTACGAAGATCTTTATCGGTCAGACCGCATAACAACATACGTTGTTCCCTTTGTCATCGGTATGTTACTTGCCCGAGATTCGATCGTCGGTATTCCAATACCTAGTTCAATCTCGTTACCGGCAAGTCTCTTTACTCATTCTGTAATACATCATCCCTCAACTAACTCATTATTTGCAATGCTTGCAAGGCTTAAGTGATGTGCATTACCGAGAGGGCCCAGAGATACCTCTCCGACAATCGGAGTGACAAATCCTAATCTCGAAATACACCAACCCAACATGTACCTTTGGAGACACCTGTAGAGTTCCTTTATAATCACCCAGTTACGTTGTGACGTTTGGTAGCACACAAAGTGTTCCTCCGGCAAACGGGAGTGGCATAATCTCATAGTTATAGGAACATGTATAAGTCATGAAGAAAGCAATAGCAACATACTAAACGATCGGGTGCTAAGCTAATGGAATGGGTCATGTCAATCAGATCATTCACTTAATGATGTGATCCCGTTAATCAAATAACAACTCCTTGTTCATGGTTAGGAAACATAACCATCTTTGATTAACGATCTAGTCAAGTAGAGGCATACTAGTGACACTCTATTTGTCTATGTATTCACACATGTATTATGTTTCCGGTTAATACAATTCTAGCATGAATAATAAACATTTATCATGATATAAGGAAATAAATATTAACTTTATTATTGCCTCTAGGGCATATTTCCTTCAGTCTCCCACTTGCACTAGAGTCAATAATCTAGATTACAAAGTAATGATTCTAACACGCATGGAGCCTTGGTGCTGATCATGTTTTGCTCGTGGAAGAGGCTTAGTCAATGGGTCTGCAACATTCAGATCCGTATGTATCTTGCAAATCTCTATGTCTCCCACCTGGACTAGATCCCGGATGGAATTGAAGCGTCTCTTGATGTGCTTGGTTCTCTTGTGAAATCTGGATTCCTTTGCCAAGGCAATTGCACCAGTATTGTCACAAAAGATTTTCATTGGACCCGATGCACTAGGTATGACACCTAGATCGGATATGAACTCCTTCATCCAGACTCCTTCATTTGCTGCTTCCGAAGCAGCTATGTACTCCGCTTCACATGTAGATCCCGCCACGACGCTTTGTTTATAACTGCACCAACTGACAGCTCCACCATTTAATGTAAACATGTATCCGGTTTGCGATTTAGAATCGTCCGGATCAGTGTCAAAGCTTGCATCAACGTAACCATTTACGATGAGCTCTTTGTCACCTCCATATACGAGAAACATATCCTTAGTCCTTTTCAGGTACTTCAGGATGTTCTTGACCGCTGTCCAGTGATCCACTCCTGGATTACTTTGGTACCTCCCTGCTAGACTTATAGCAAGACACACATCAGGTCTGGTACACAGCATTGCATACATGATAGAGCCTATGGCTGAAGCATAGGGAACATCTTTCATATTCTCTCTATCTTCTGCAGTGGTCGGGCATTGAGTCTTACTCAACTTCACACCTTGTAACACAGGCAAGAACCCTTTCTTTGCTTGATCCATTTTGAATTTCTTCAAAACTTTGTCAAGGTATGTGCTTTGTGAAATTCCAATTAAGCGTCTTGATCTATCTCTATAGATCTTAATGCCTAATATGTAAGCAGCTTCACCGAGGTCTTTCATTGAAAAACTCTTATTCAAGTATCCCTTTATGCTATCCAGAAATTCTATATCAGTTCCAATTAGTAATATGTCATCTACATATAATATCAGAAATGCTATAGAGCTCCCACTCACTTTCTTGTAAATAACGACTTCTCCAAAAGTCTGTATAAAACCAAATGCTTTGATCACACTATCAAAATGTTTATTCCAACTCCGAGAGGCTTGCACCAGTCCATAAATGGATCGCTGGGGCTTGCACACTTTGTTAGCTCCCTTTGGATCGACAAAACCTTCTGGTTGCATCATATACAACTCTTCTTCCAGAAATCCATTCAGGAATGCAGTTTTGACATCCATCTGCCAAATTTCATAATCATAAAATGCGGCAATTGCTAACATGATTCGGACAGACTTAAGCATTGCTACGGGTGAGAAGGTCTCATCGTACTCAATCCCTTGAACTTGCCGAAAACCTTTTGCGACAAGTCGAGCTTTGCAGACAGTAATATTACCGTCAGCGTCAGTCTTCTTCTTGAAGATCCATTTATTCTCAATTGCTTGCCGATCATCGGGCAAGTCAACCGAAGTCCATACTTTGTTCTCATACATGGATCCCATCTCAGATTTCATGGCTTCAAGCCACTTTGCGGAATCTGGGCTCACCATCGCTTCTTCATAGTTCGTAGGTTCATCATGATCTAGTAGCATGACTTGCAGAACAGGATTACCGTACCACTCTGGTGCAGATCTTACTCTGGTTGATCTACGAGGTTCAGTAGTATCTTGTTCTGAAGTTTCATGATCATCATCATTAGCTTCCTCACTCACTGGTGTAGGTGTCACAGAAACAGTTTTCTGTGATGCACTACTTTCCAATAAGGGAGCAGGTACAGTTACCTCGTCAAGTTCTACTTTCCTCCCACTCACTTCTTTCGAGAGAAACTCCTTCTCTAGAAAGTTTCCAAACTTAGCAACAAAAGTCTTGCCTTCGGATCTATGATAGAAGGTGTATCCAATAGTCTCCTTTGGATATCCTATGAAGACATATTTCTCCGATTTGGGTTCGAGCTTATCAGGTTGAAGCTTTTTCACATAAGCATCGCAGCCCCAAACTTTCAGAAACGACAACTTTGGTTTCTCGCCAAACCACAGTTCATAAGGCGTCGTCTCCACGGATTTTGATGGTGCCCTATTTAACGTGAATGCGGCCGTCTCTAGAGCGTATCCCCAAAACGATAGCGGTAAATCAGTAAGAGACATCATAGATCGCACCATATCTAGTAAAGTACGATTACGACGTTCGGACACACCATTGCACTGTGGTGTTCCGGGTGGCGTGAGTTGCGAAACTATTCCACAATTTTTCAAATGTACACCAAACTCGTAACTCAAATATTCTCCTCCACGATCAGATCGTAGAAACTTTATTTTCTTGTTACGATGATTTTCAACTTCACTCTGAAATTCTTTGAACTTTTCAAACGTTTCAGAGTTATGTTTCATTAAGTAGATATACCCATATCTGCTTAAGTCATCTGTGAAGGTGAGAAAATAACGATATCCGCCACGAGCCTCAATATTCATCGGACCACATACATCTGTATGTATGATTTCCAACAAATCTGTTGCTCTCTCCATAGTACCGGAGAACGGTGTTTTGTTCATCTTCCCCATGAGGCACGGTTCGCAAGTACCAAGTGATTCATAATCAAGTGGTTCCAAAAGTCCATCAGTATGGAGTTTCTTCATGCGCTTTATACCGATATGACCTAACCGGCAGTGCCACAAATAAGTTGCACTATCATTAACAACTCTGCATCTTTTGGTTTCAACATTATGAATATGTGTGTTACTACTATCGAGATTCAATAAGAATAGACCACTCTTCAAGGGTGCATGACCATAAAAGATATTACTCATATAAATAGAACAACCATTATTCTCTGATTTAAATGAATAATCGTCTCACATCAAACAAGATCCAGATATAATGTTCATGCTTAACGCTGGCACCAAATAACAATTATTTAGGTCTAATATTAATCCCGAAGGTAGATGTAGAGGTAGCGTGCCGACTGCGATCACATCGACTTTGGAACCGTTTCCCACGCGCATCATCACCTCGTCCTTAGCCAATCTTCGCTTAATCCGTAGTCCCTATTTCGAGTTGCAAATATTAGCAACAGAACCAGTATCAAATACCCAGGTGCTACTGCGAGCATTAGTAAGGTACACATCAATAACATGTATATCACATATACCTTTGTTCACCTTGCCATCCTTCTTATCCGCCAAATACTTGGGGCAGTTCCGCTTCCAGTGACCAGTCTGCTTGCAGTAGAAGCACTCAGTTTCAGGCTTAGGTCCAAACTTGGGTTTCTTCTCTTGAGCAGCAACTTGTTTGCTGTTCTTCTTGAAGTTCCCCTTCTTCTTCCCTTTGCCCTTTTTCTTGAAACTAGTGGTCTTGTTTACCATCAACACTTGATGCTCCTTCTTGATTTCTACCTCAGCAGCTTTCAGCATTGCGAAGAGCTCGGGAATAGTCTTATTCATCCCTTGCATATTATAGTTCATCACGAAGCTCTTGTAGCTTGGTGGCAGTGATTGGAGAATTCTGTTAATGACGCAATCATCTAGAAGATTAACTCACAATTGAATCAAGTGATTATTATACCCAAACATTTTGAGTATATGCTCACTGACAGAACTGTTCTCCTCCATCTTGCAGCTATAGAACTTATTAGAGACTTCATATCTCTCTATTCGGGCATTTGCTTGAAATATTAACTTCAACTCCTGGAACATCTCATATGCTCCATGACGTTCAAAACGTCGTTTAAGTCCCGATTCTAAGCCGTAAAGCATGGCACACTGAACTATTGAGTAGTCATCATCTTTGCTCCGCCAGACGTTCATAACATCCGGCGTTGCTCCTGCAGCAGGCCTGGCACCCAGCGGTGCTTCCAGGACGTAATTCTTCTGTGCAGCAATGAGGATAATCCTCAAGTTACGGACCCAGTCCGTGTAATTGCTACCATCATCTTTCAACTTTGCTTTCTCAAGGAACGCATTAAAATTCAACGGAACAACAGCACGAGCCATCTATCTACAAACAAGCATAAACAAGCAAGATACTTATCAGGTACTAAGTTTCATGATAAATTTAAGTTCAGTTAATTTACTTAAAGAACTCCCACTTAGATAGACATCCCTCTAATCCTCTAAGTGATTACGTGATCCAAATCAACTAAACCATGTCCGATCATCACGTGAGATGGAGTAGTTTCATTAGTGAACATCACTATGTTGATCATATCTACTATATGATTCACGCTCGACCTTTCGGTCTCCGTGTTCCGAGGCCATATCTGTATATGCTTGGCTCGTCAAGTATAACTTGAGTATTCCGCGTGTGCAACTATTTTGCACCCGTTGTATTTGAATGTAGAGCCTATCACACCCGATCATCACGTGGTGTCTCAGCACGAAGAACTTTCGCAACGGTGCATACTCAGGGAGAACACTTCTTGATAATTTAGTGAGAGATCATCTTATAATGCTACCGTCAATCAAAGCAAGATAAGATGCATAAAAGATAAACATCACATGCAATCAATATAAGTGATATGATATGGCCATCATCATCTTGTGCTTGTGATCTCCATCTCCGAAGCACCGTCGTGATCACCATCGTCACCGGTGCGACACCTTGATCTCCATCGTAGCATCGTTGTCGTCTCGCTAAGCTTGTGCTTCCACGACTATCGCTACCGCTTAGTGATAAAGTAAAGCATTACATCGCGATTGCATTGCATACAATAAAACGACAACCATATGGCTCCTGCCAGTTGCCGATAACTCGGTTACAAAACATGATCATCTCATACAATAAAAATCAGCATCATGTCTTGACCATATCACATCACAACATGCCCTGCAAAAACAAGTTAGACGTCCTCTACTTTGTTGTTGCAAGTTTTACGTGGCTGCTACGGGCTTAAGCAAGAACTAATCTTACCTATGCATCAAAACCACAATGATAGTTTGTCAAGTTGGTGCTGTTTTAACCTTCGCAAGGACCGGGCGTAGCCATACTCGATTCAACTAAAGTTGGAGAAACTGTCACCCGCAAGCCACCTCTGTGCAAAGCACGTTGGGAGAACCGGTCTCGCGTAAGCGTACGCGTAATGTCGGTCCGGGCCGCTTCATCCAACAATACCGCCGAACCAAAGTATGACATGCTGGTAAGCAGTATGACTTATATCGCCCACAACTCACTTGTGTTCTACTCGTGCATATAACATCAACGTATAAAACCTAGGCTCGGATGCCACTGTTGGGTTTCGTAGTAATTTCAAAAAATTTCCTACGCTCACGCAAGATCATAGTGATGCATTGCAACGAGAGGGGAGAGTATGATCTATGTACCTTATAGATCGCAACGGAAGCATTTGGTTGATGTAGTCATATGTCTTCACGGCCCGACCGATCAAGCACCGAAACTACGGCACCTCCGAGTTTTAGCACACGTTCAGCTCGATGACGATCCCCGGACTCTGATCCAGCAAAGTGTCGGGGAAGAGTTCCGTCAGCACGACGGCGTGGTGACGATCTTGATGTACTACTGTCGCAGGGCTTCGCCTAAGCACCACTACAATATTATCGAGGACTATGGTGGCTGGGGCGCCGCACACGGCTAAGAGTAAGATCATGTGGATCAACTTTTGTGTCTCTGGGGTGCCCCTGCCTCTGTATATAAAGGACTAAAGGGGGGGTGCGGCCGGCCTAGGAGAGGCGTGCCAGGATTGTCCTACTCCCTCTGGGAGTAGGATCCCCCCCCAATCCTAGTTGGAATAGGATTCGCGGAGCGGGGAAAAGAGAGAGAGGGGCCGGCCCCCTCTCCTTGTCCTATTCGGACCAAGGGAGGGGAGGGGCGCGCGGCCCATGTTGGGCTGCCTCTTCTCTTTTCCACTAGGGCCCACTATCGCCCATATAGCTCCCGGGGGGTTCCGGTAACCTCCCGCTACTCCGGTAAAATCCCGATTTCACCCAGAACACTTCCGATATCCAAACATAGGCTTCCAATATATCAATCTTTATGTCTCGACCATTTCGAGACTCCTCGTCATGTCCGTGATCACATCCAGGACTCCGAACAAACTTCGGTACATCAAAATGCATAAACTCATAATATAACTATCATCGTAACCTTAAGCGTGCGGACCCTACGGGTTCGAGAACAATGTAGACATGACCGAGACATGTCTCCGGTCAATAACCAATAGCGGCACCTGGATGCCCATATTGGCTCCTACATATTCTACGAAGATCTTTATCGGTCAGACCGCATAACAACATACGTTGTTCCCTTTGTCATCGGTATGTTACTTGCCCGAGATTCGATCGTGGTATTCCAATACCTAGTTCAATCTCGTTACCGGCAAGTCTCTTTACTCGTTCTGTAATACATCATCCCGCAACTAACTCATTATTTGCAATGCTTGCAAGGCTTAAGTGATGTGCATTACCGAGAGGGCCCAGAGATACCTCTCTGACAATCGGAGTGACAAATCCTAATCTTGAAATACGCCAACCCAACATGTACCTTTGGAGACACCTGTAGAGCTCCTTTATAATCACCCAGTTACGTTGTGACGTTTGGTAGCACACAAAGTGTTCCTCCAGCAAACGGTAGTTGCATAATCTCATAGTTATAGGAACATGTATAAGTCATGAAGAAAGCAATAGCAACATACTAAACGTTTGGGTGCTAAGCTAATGGAATGGGTCATGTCAATCAGATCATTCACTTAATGATGTGATCCCGTTAATCAAATAACAACTCCTTGTTCATGGTTAGGAAACATAACCATCTTTGATTAACGAGCTAATCAAGTAGAGGCATACTAGTGACACTCTATTTGTCTATGTATTCACACATGTATTATGTTTCCGGTTAATACAATTCTAGCATGAATAATAAACATTTATCATGATATAAGGAAATAAATAATAACTTTATTATTGCCTCTAGGGCATATTTCCTTCAGCCCCCGGTGGCACTAAAGTGCCACCGGAAGCGAGGGGGAGAGAGCCCCCCTCCTTCTTCTTCTTCCTTGACCTCCTCCCTAGATGGGAGAAGGGTTTCCCCTCTGGTCCATGGCCTCCATGGCACGGGAGGGGCGAGAGCCCCTCCAAGATTGGATATGCCTCTCTGTCTCTCTCTGTTTCTGCGTTCCCAGATTCTTCCCTTTCACCGTTTCTTATATTCCCGGAGATCCGTAACTCCGATTGGGCTGAAATTTTAACACGATCTGTATCTGGATATTATCTTTCTTGTGGAGAAAGAAGGGCATCAACCGCCTTACGGGTGGCCCACGAGGGTCAGGGGCGCGCCCCCTGCCTCGTGGCCACCTCGGGCACCGTCTCGCATGGATTTTTCTTCCCAAAAATCATATATATTCCAAAAAAAATCTCCGTCAGTTTTTATCCCATTTGGACTCCGTTTGATATGGATATTTTGTGAAACAAAAAACTTGTAACAAACAGGAACTGGCACTGGGCACTAGATCAATATTTTAGTCCCAAAAATAGTATAAAAAGTTGCCAAAACTATATGAAAGTTGTAGAATATTGGCATGGAACATTCAAAAATTATAGATACGACGGAGACGTATCAGCATCCCCAAGCTTAATTCCTGCTCGTCCTCGAGTAGGTAAATGATAAAAAGATAATTTTTGATGTGGAATGCTACCTAGCATAATCTTGATCACATATCTAATCATGGCATTAATATTAAGATACGAGTGATTCAAAGCAATAATCTATCATTTGACATAAAAACAATAATACTTCAAGCCTACTAATAAAGCAATCATTTCTTTTCAAAATAATATGGCCAAATAAAGTTATCCCTACAAAATCATATAGTCTGGCTATGCTCCATCTTCTTCACACAAAATATTCACATCATGCACGACAAGCAAGCAATTGTTTCATACTTTTGACGTTCTCAAACCTTTTAAACTTTCACTCAATACATGAGCGTGAGCCATGGACATAGCACTATAGGTGGAATAGAATATGATGGTGGAGTTTGTGTAGAAGAATACAAAAAAAGGAGAAAGTCTCACATCGACGCGGCTAATCAACGGGCTATGGAGATGCCCATCCATTGATGTCAATGTGAGGAGTAGGGATTGCCATGCAACGGATGCACTAGAGCTATAAGTATATGAAAACTCAAACTGAAACTAAGTGGGTGTGCATCCAACTTGCTTGCTCATGAAGACCTAGGGCATTTGAGGAAGCCCATCATTGGAATATACAAGCCAAGTTCTATAATGAAAATTCCCACTAGTATATGAAAGTGATAACTCAAGAGACTCTCTATATGAAGAACATGGTGCTATTCTGAAGCACAAGTGTGGAAAAAGGATAGTAACATTGCCCCTTCTCTCTTTTTCTCTCATTTTTTTCTTTTTTCTTTTTTTTTCTTTTTTTGGGCCTTCTCTTGTTTTGGCCTTTCTCTTTTTTTTATTTTTTCGTCCGGAGTCTCATCCCGACTTGTGGGGGAATCATGGTCTCCATCATCCTTTCCTCACTGGGGCAATGCTCTAATAATGATGATCATCACACTTTTATTTACTTACAACTCAATATTACAACTCAATATTTACTAAGAACAAAGATATGACTCTATATGAATGCCTCCGACAGTGTACCGGGATGTGCAATAATCTAGCATAGCAATGACATCAAAAAATGGACAAGCCATGAAAACATCATGCTAGCTATCTTACGATCATGCAAGCAATATGACAATGAATGCTCAAGTAATGTATATGATGATGATGAAAGTTGCATGGCAATATATCTTGGAATGGCTAGGGAAATGCCATGATAGGTAGGTATGGTGGCTGTTTTGAGGAAGATATAAGGAGGTTTATGTGTGATAGAGCGTATCGTATCACGGGGTTTGGATGCACCGGCGAAGTTTGCACCAACTCTCGAGGTGAGAAAGGGCAATGCACGGTACCAAAGAGGCAAGCAATGATGGAAGGGTGAGAGTGCGTATAATCCATGGACTCAACATTAGTCATAAAGAACTCACATACTATGCGCAAATATAGGGGATCGCAAGTATAGGGGATCGCAACAGTTTTCGATAAGTAAGAGTGTCGAACCCAACGAGGAGCTAAAGGTAGAACAAATATTACCTCAAGTTCTATCGACCACCGATACAACTCTACACACGCTTGACGTTCGCTTTACCTAGAACAAGTATGAAACTAGAAGTACTTTGTAGGTATTGTCGGATAGGTTTGCAAGATAATAAAGATTACATAAATAGAAACTAGGGTCTGTTTAGATAAAGAAACAATAAAGTAAATATAGAGAGTGTGGAAAAGCGGTGGTAGGAGTTGCGAAATTGTCTCTAAGCAATTGACTACTTTACTAGACCGATAGTAAGTATTATGTGGGAGAGGCCACTGCTAGCATGTCATCCCTGACTTGGAATTCTATACACTTATGATTGGAACTATTAGCAAGCATCCGCAACTACTAACATTCATTAAGGTAAAACCCAACCATAGCATTGAGATATATTGTTCCCCCTTCAATCCCGTATGCATCAATTTCTATGCTAGGTTGAAGCTTCTATCACTCTTGCCTTCGAATACATAGTCCTATCAACATACAACTAACCCTAGGGTGTGATCCACGCGTGCAATCATATGATGGCACGAAAGGACAGCAACATAACTACAAGCAAATTAAATCAATCATAGCAATTCATCAACCACCGATAGGACAATGAAAATCTACTCAGACATCATAGGATGGCAACACATCATTGGATAATACTATGAAGCATAAAGCACCATGTTCAGGTAGCGGGTATAGCGGGTTGCGGGAGAGTGGACCGTTGTAGATAGAGGGGAGAAGGTGATGGAGATGTTGGTGAAGATGGCGGAGGTGTTGGTGTAGATCGCGGTGATGATGATGGCCCCCGGTGGCACCGGAAGCGAGGGGTGAAAGTGCTAGTGATCGACTAGAGGGGGGGTGAATAGGCGATTTTTATGAAAGTCTTCAAAACATGGAAGTTTCGAAGACAAATGATAGAAATAAAACTATTACCATGCAGCGGAAGGTAGACTACACTAGGCAAACCATAGTCAAGTAGTCAATGGAGTGAAAGCACAATGACTAATAGCAGCTAGGCAGTAAAGACCAGGTAGGAAGATATTGTGAAGCCAATCGGAATAAGCAGTCACTCAGTGAAGACAAAAGATATAGCAATCATACAATGACTTCACAAGGACCAACAGTAAGTAAAGGGAAGGGAAGGATGAAACCAGTGACTCGTTAAAGACAATGATTTGTTGGACCAGTTTCAGTTGCTGTGACAACTGTACGTCTGGTTAGGGAGGCTGAGATTCAACTCAGAAGACCTCGTCTTCACCTTATTCCCCTTGAGCTAAGGACACCCAGTCCTCGCCCAATCACTCTAGTAAGTCTTCAAGGTAGACTTCCAAACCTTCACAGACTTCGTTCACCGGCGATCCACAATGACTCTTGGATGCTCAGAACGCGACGCCTAACCGGCTGGAGGATTCACAGTCCTCAAGTGTAATAAGTCTTCAGATCACACAGACAGGAAGACTTAAGTGATGCCTAACACTCTTTGGCTCTGGGTGTTTAGGGCTTTATCCTCGCAAGGAATTCTCTCTCAAAGGCTTCGAGGTGGGTTGCTCTCAAACGACAAAAGCCATGTACTAACTCTGAGCAACCAACCATTTATGGTTGTAGGGGGTGGGCTATTTATAGCCACTAAGCAACCCGACCTGATTTGTCCGAAATGACCCTTGGTCACTAAGGAACTGACACATGTTCCAATGGTCAGATTTCAAACACACACGGCAACTTTACTTGAGCTACAAGCAAAGCTGACTTATCCAACTCTGGACAAGATTTGCTCTCATAGTCTTCACTCGAAGTCATAGGATTTTGGTTAAGTATCACTTCAGTCATTCTGACTGGTTCACTTGGACCCCACTTAACAGTACGGTGGTTCCTATGACTCAACAAAGAAGAAAAAGAATGACGAAAGAACTAAGTCTTCGCGCTCCATAGTCTTCATGCGATGTCTTCTCTTGTCATAGTCTTCAATGTGAATGTCTTCACATACCACCTTTGACTTCAATGTCTTCTTACATTTTTAGGGGTCATCTCTGGTAGGAAAACCGAATCAATGAGGGACTTCTACCGGTGTTATCCTGCAATTCTCACAAACACATTAGTCCCTCGACTAGGTTTGTCGTCAATACTCCAAAACCAACTAGGGGTGGCACTAGATGCACTTACAATCTCCCCCCTTTTGGTGATTGATGACAAACTAGTTGAAGTTTTCAACGAGGAATAAAATATGTGAAATTGTAAAGGATAGGGGATTGTCATCATAAGTGGCAAAGGCTCCCCCTGAAGATGTGCATATAAGTAATTTGCTTTTGGTATGCAAATGCACATGGCAGGTTGTACTTCTGGAGATCCTCTTCAACTTATGATGACAATTAATCATGCAAGAAAAGTATGTGAAGATAATGACATGCATAATGAAAAATGGACGTCTGCAAAATGATCTAAGTGCAGAATTTATCGTCGCACATGCGGAATTTATCATGACATCACAGAATAGCAAATAAGTACCAGACGACCATCGAGTTTAAGTGTTACAACTCAAAGAACCAAATGTATTGAAAACAAGACTTGTAAGCACTTGGCAAAAGTAGCAAAAAGTAAAGCAACCACCCATATGGACCCACTTGAATACTATCAACTCATATGCTTCTCCCCCTTTTGTCAGTCAGGACCAAAAAGGGTTGAAAACATAGAGCGCCTACTCGTTCCCATGAGGTGCAGGCGAGGCAGCAGGGTCGTCGGTGAGATCCGGTGGTGCAGAGGAACTTGGTGCAGTGTCGTCACATGCTGAAGTTGGAGGAGGTGAAGTTGCATCATCTTGGTCATCGATGACTCTGGCATTTACGGTCGCAACTGAGGACGAGTATTCAGAGTCTTCAAGTGAGGGAGTCCGACGCAAGTGAGCATTTCTGGGAGGAGTTGAGTCAAGCTTGAAGCGTTCGGTGAAGCCATCGTCGTGCAGATCATCTTCGGCACTCAGTAGGGTCAAACTCTTCCACGACCTTCGACAGGTTTCATGAGTGACAAAGGCATTCTTGTTGGCAAGATTGTGAATGCGATTGACATCCACCAAGAGGCTTTGCATCTGACGCTTAATCTAGTCGTGATGTTTGTCCTGTTTCTGATGTAGCGCGACGAGAAGCTCTCGGTCATTGAGGACACGAGACCGTCTTTGAGGCCTTTGTGCAATGGTGCTGCCAGTGGCATCAGTTTGAGCACGAGGGGCACATGTGTTTCCAGCAAGGGGATAAACACGAGACACTGCTGGAATTCCTTCAATGGACTGGGTGAAGCTTTGGTGATCAGCATTGTGAAGATAAATGGGATCCTTAGCAGGCTCTGGGTAAATGGCTTCAACTGACAGATCAACCTCGGGCAAGAATATAAGATGATTGCGCGCAGACGGTTGATAGTTGAAGGCTGAGTGACGCTTGATCAGATGCATGACCCATGGAGCATAGAATTTTAACCCAAAGATGTCGGAGCCAGACGTAGCCAACTGCCTGATGAAGAAGCCATGAGCATTGAAGCTAATGCCATTGAGGATATAGAAAACCAAAGTTTTCATTGCTCCTTCAAGCTTCGCTGCGGATGAGTGTCCTTTGACAGGCCATAGAGTCTTCCTGATGATGTGGTAAATGGTGCGTGGCAGGTACTCTAGGTCTTCAACAAAGAACTCAGGTGGGTATTCAGCATCGTGAGGCAGAGGCTTCATCATGCTCAGCATTTGACTCATGTTGGGTTCTGGCTTCTGAAAGATGCTTTCCAAGGCATTTTGATGTTGTTGACAACCTAGTTCATAGTATTCACCAGGAGTGTGCAGGCCTGTGAGCTCAATGATATCAAGAGCTTTAGCTTCATGATGGACATTGCCTGTCATCCACTCAAGGACCCAAGTCTTCGGATCCCTGTTGTAGCCTCGAATATGAAGAGTGGCATAGAATTGAAGCAGCAATTCTTCATTCCACTGCTCCTTGTCAGTGATGAACTGCAACAGACCAGCATCTCTGAAACAGTCCAATGCTTCTTCGAGGCAGGGCAGACCAGCTATAGCTTCAGAGTCGAGGCGCATATGTGGAAATATGCGCCCTTGATTGTATAGGACACAGGAATAGTAGCTGCGCTCCTGATAGCTCCAGAACCAATCTGAGGAAATGCGCGGTTTGGTATAAGGGTTCTTGGAGCTATTGAAGAAGGTATTATGTGCCACGAAGCCATTCGCATTGAAGACCCCAGGTGAAGTGGCAGTGCCTGGGAAACGTGGAATTCTTGGATTGGGCTTTTAGACTTGAGGCTTGTGCTCGACGTGATACTCAATTTGTGGACCAGCAGCAGGCGGAGGAGTCAGAATGGGCTATCGAACAATAACTGGCTGACCACGATCAAATGCCAGCTCCATTGTGTGAGGTCTTGGAGGGGGAACAGGGGCATTGGCATTGTCTTCATGGGCTTCAGGGGCCACATGTGCTTCAGGTACTTGGACCTCAGGTGCCGCAGCATTGACTTCAGGTGTTGCAGCATTGACTTCTGGTGCCTCATTGGCTTCTGGCGCCTCATTGGCTTCCGGCGCCATATTGGCGTCAACCATGACAACGTCATTGGCGTCAGCAGTGATGTTGGTGATTACTTCAGGGTTGTTAACCTCCACTTCAGAAGCTGGAGGGTCGGTCACGTTCTCCTCGAGAACAACATCTTGGTGAGACGGGGGTGTAGCAACTCTTGAAACTCTTGGGGCTTCTTCTTCATCTTCTTCTTCATCGGCTGATGCAGCCGGAACATCTTCAGCCATTTTGGCTTCGGATTCAGACACGTGCATTGGGGGAGTGACTTGGCGCCTTGGTCCTTTGCGAAGCCTGCATAATGCGGGCGACGCTTGTGGAGATGGAGCGTGCGGGGCCTCAAAGTCATCATCATTTTGCACTGTTGGGGTAGCTTGCAGTTGGGGAGAGCTTGGAGTGTCTTGTCTCTGTGGGTGATCAGCCCACGATGCATCCTGAGCAGTTGGCGTCAAAGGACGACCAATGCCGATGAGTTCGTTGTGCGTAAGCACAGGCGATGATACCAATTGGTTCTCGATCTGAGGAAGGACTTCATCATCTTCAACATTGTCATGGTGACCAATGTCTTCAGCAGAGGTGGGGTCAACTGCTGGAATGTCTTCAGCTTCAGGAGCCTCTGTGGAAGCATGCTCATGAATTACCATCCGTCGTTCTTGATGCGAAGAGGCAGGACGAGCAACCGAGATGGGCTCAACAATAAGGGGCTCTGTGCGAGCAGCCCGATCTTTCTTGGTTTTGCGCTTCTTCTTGGAGGGAGCTACATCAGAAGCTTCAGGATGTTTCCTCTTTCTGGCTTCAGCCTCGGTAGCCCTTGTCTTCTTTAATTCTGAAGCCACTGTGGGGACCTTAGGCTTCGAGCCTGTCATACTGGCTGGGAAGACAATGGGATGTGCTTCCTACCTTGTTGCTTCGGGTTCGGCCACAGCTGGCTTCTTCTTCTTCTTTGCAGCCATCCTGGGATTGATGCCAGGACGCCCAAGAGCCTTGCGCTTTTCAGGTTCATTGTAGGCTTGCACGCACTTGTCAGCCAGACTCTTCATGCGCTCACAAGAACCTTTAGCTTCTTCATGTTTCTTGAGAAAGGCTTCCTTGAGCTCATGCAACATAGTCTTGAAGTTCTTGACATCTTGCACGCTGAGCTTTGCCATGTGCTGCTTGAACTGAGCTTTCTTAGAGTCGATCTTTTGCTTCAGTTCAATGATGCGCTGAGCTAGAGCTAGCTCGGAAGCAATGGCGCCAGTGAAAGCGACGCTGAGGCCAATTGGAAGTTGCAGATCATCAAAGCCGAGATTGGGGGTTTCAAACCACTCATCAATGAAGTTGTGAAGCATTGCTACGTCAAAGAGAGGCAACTCATTGAAGATTTCTGCTTCTTCTTTGCTCTTGATCAGTTGCTCAAGAGCGTCATCTGCAAGATCTTCATCGCTGGACAGATCAATGGCGTCGTTGCGCAGAATAGCAGCAGTAGTCAGTTCTTGGCTGGTGTGTTGCAAGGGCATCTTTACTCTCGAGGGCTTGGAGATGCGTGACAAATCTTCAGACTGCACACTGTGTTCACGAGGTGCAGTGGCCAGAGGCTTCGCATGTAAGACCTTTGGTGCAGGACAAGGTTTTGAAGCTTTAGGCTTCTTCAGTTTCTTTGGCTTCGGCGGTGCAGGCGCTTCATCAGATTCAGCGTCATCTGCAGGCTCATCCACGGCTGTCCCTTGAACCATGATATGAGTGATGAGACCTTCCAGGTTGTAGAAGGGCCCAACAAGAGTGGGTTCAGCTTCGCGTGTGCCATCAGCACGAGGAGTAGAGGGGCCTGGATTGAAGTCTAAGCCTCGTGACTTCTTGTTCTCTTTGGCCGAGTTCCTGGCAAACTAAAGGTTGCGCTTGAACAGATTATCATCGCGGCACCACAACAATGATGATGGATCTGCATCTGCAGGCTGTGGTCCTCGGACCATACAAGGATAGAAGCCTTGTTCAATGGCTTCAGCTCTGGACCTGGGTTGAAGATATTTGTATAGGATGTCTCCCCACGGTCGCTTGATGGCATTCTTCTCAGCATATTCCTGGGTCACAAACTTGTACTTGAACCATTGCTCTGCCCAGTATCTTCGAATCCATTGGAATCGTGTCTTGCACTGACCATAGCTTTCTTCAGGCTCAGTTTTGTACAGTTCATAAAGATCTTCGGGCAGGTCCGTTGATGTACCCCCATGGCGCTGTCTACCGCCCTTTCTAGTAGGTTTCTCTGGTGCCACGAAGTTTAAACTGAAAGGCTTCAACACGTTCAAAGGCTTCAAAGGCTTCCACTTGCTTGCTAAACAGGAACTGGCTTCGGGAGAGTTAATGTGATGCTGTAAGAATTCTGCAAACGAATGCAGACTATCAGAACCAAGGGATTCTCCCACGGACATGTACCTGTGACAGCATTAAGGTGCGAGGGAAGGGGAAGAGGTCATATGCATTCTTAGAAGATTTTGAAGATAAATCTGTTTAGAAGACATTGACCTCATAGTGCGAAGACATTCACTCATAGATAGAGAGTTGGTTCCAGATTTGTACGAATCCACGAATAAGTACAAGTGAGGAATCTAACTTCTTTGTGAAGCATAAGTGAACATACTAGGAATATTATGAGATGCAGTATGAAATAGATCCAACTTGTGTGAACAGAAACTGCTTGTGGTAGAAAGTGATGAATCTATAGGATCCAAGGGGCCGTAAAAAGGAAGTTTTATTTACCACACGAAGAACTGCTAGACGGAGTGGGAGAGGAGGCCGAGCAGTTCGATCGTCCGTGCCCTAACTTGGCGACGGAGGACACCTACGGCGACGGCGGAGAAGACGATGTCCGCGGCCGGCGTGAAGACGACGTCGGTGAGGTCGCGGCAGCTAAGCGCTTCGTCGCCGGCGTCGTCGAGGGCTAGCGGTGGCGCTAGGGTTTGTGCGAGAGTGGAAGAAAGGATAATGACTGTGGTGAGGCGTGTATTTATAGGGACAGGGACGGCACATTGTTATTACACAGGTGCCCCTGGAGATTCACATCTGAAGGACACGTGGCCATCATGCAACATATCGGAGGTTGTTCCACGTTCCCACGCACGCCTGGATTGTCGGGTGGTCGTTCCCACTTCTCCGGGTTTCAGGTGAAGGAATTAGCATTGAAAACGGACTTAATGTTTGTCTCTGTATCTTCTTCTGACTAGGACGCAGAGAAGACATTCGACAGTTTCAATAGAATGCATATGATTTGGACAGATAGAGTTTGAGATAGAAAGCATAGAGAGATTAGGGTCCGATCACATTCACTTAGTTCAAAAGATTCGACAAGGAAGACGTAGCTATACGTGAATGCTGTAGAGGACAGAACACTAGTATGTATATATCAGAAGACAATCAAGTCAACAAAGTGAAGATAATCATGAAGACAAGTTGAAAATGAAGAAAAACAAAATGTGAAGACATAGCACATGTAACGCCATGGGTAAAACACTTCAAACAGAAGAATTTGGTGGTGGCGTTACCCACCGTATAGGAAGTATTAGACCCAGACACGGCGCACAATTATCGTGGCGCTCCGAAGTCAAATTCCACGTTAATGTATTCACACTCAGAATGCAAGTGTTCATTGATTGAAGATATACTTTACTTCCAGTGTTGCACATCTAAGTCATCAACATGCATAAGTGTTAGGATGTGTGCCTAATCACAGGACATTTAAGGATTCCAAGATATTTAGCTCACACCGTAACTTGCAAAACCTCTTCTCATCCAAGGGCTTGGTGAAGATATCTGCCAATTGCTCTTCAGTGTTGACGTGTATGATATCAATATCTTCCTTCACAACATGATCTCTGAGAAAGTGATGACGAATTTCAATGTGCTTTGTCTTCGAATGCTGAACTGAGTTGTTGGCAATCTTGATGGCGCTTTCATTGTCGCAGTAGAGTGGTACTTGCTTCAGGTGAATGCCATAGTCTTTGAGTGTTTGCTTCATCCATAGAAGCTGAGCGTAGCAAGATCCAGCAGCAATGTATTTAGATTCAGCAGTGGAGAGAGATACACAGTTCTGCTTCTTTGAAGACCAACATACAAGTGATCGTCCCAGAAAATGACATGTGCCTGATGTAGACTTGCGATCCACCTTGTCACCAGCATAATCAGCAACCGAGAATCCCACTAGATCAAACTCTGAGCCCTTTGGATACCATAATCCTAGTGTTGGGGTGTGAGCCAAATATCTGAGAATCCGCTTCACAGCTAAGTGATGCGATTCCTTTGGTGCCGCTTGGAACCGGGCACACATGCAAACACTAAGCATGATATCTGGCCTAGATGCACATAAATAAAGTAAGGAACCAATCATGGAGCGGTATACCTTTTGATCGAACTCTTTACCATTATCGTCGGGACCCAGATGATGTTTGGCTGGCATTGGCGTCGTGTAGCCTTTGCAATCTTGCATTCCAAATTTCTTCAGGCAATCTTTGAGGTATTTCTCTTGAGATATAAAGATGCCGTTGCATTGCTGACGTATTTGAAGACCAAGGAAGAACTTCAGCTCACCCATCATGGACATCTGATATTGCTCTTGCATCATATATCCAAACTCATCAGTGTATTTCTGATTGGTGCTGCCAAAGATAATGCCATCCACATATATTTGGCACACAAACAGTTCACCATCATATATCTTCGTGAAGAGAGTGGGGTCGAGGGAACCAGGTTTGAAGCCTTTGCTCTTCAGGAATTCTTTGAGTGTGTCATACCAAGCCCTAGGGGCTTATTTGAGGCCATACAGTGCCTTGTTGAGCTTGTACACCATATCAGGATGTTTTGGATCTTCAAAGCCAGGCGGTTGTGCAACATACACTTCTTCATCAATCTTGCCATTGAGAAAAGCGCTCTTCACATCCATTTGATGCAGAAGAATGTTATGATGATTTGCATAGGCCAGCAGTATGCGTATGGCTTCAAGTCTAGCCATAGGAGCAAATGTCTCATCGAAGTCAATCCCTTCAACTTGAGTATATCCTATAGCAACGAGACGAGATTTGTTTCTGACAACTTGACCATGCTCATCTTGCTTGTTGCGATATATCCATTTGGTGCCTATTATATTGTGCTTGCGAGGATTAGGACGCTTAACCAGTTCCCATACATTATTCAGCTCAAACTGTTGAAGCTCTTCTTGCATAGCTTGAATCCATTCAGGTTCCATGAAGGCTTCATCAACTTTCTTGGGTTCAGATATTGAGACAAATGCAAAGTGCCCACAGAAATTTGCTAGCTGTGTTGCCCTTGAATGATTGAGTGGACCTGGTGCACTGATGCTATCAATTATTCTCTCAATTTGTACTTCATTTGCAACACGAGGATGTACAGGACAAAGATTTTGCTCTTGCTGATCATTGTCATCGCTAGAAGGATTATCTTCAGGCTGAGCATTGTCTTCAGGTTGATCAGGTGCGGAGATGATAAGTTCCTCTTCAGGCTAAGCTTCAGATGGTATGATTTCTCCAGTTCCCATAAGTTTGATTGATTCACTGGATGGAACTTCATCTAGCACATTTGGCAGGTGCTCTCTTTGCGAGCCGTTAGTCTCATCGAACCGCACATCCACGGTTTCAACCACTTTATAGTGAAAGAGGTTGAAGACTCTGTAGGAGTGCGAATCCTTTCCATATCCAAGCATAAAACCTTCATGTGCTTTTGGTGCAAATTTTGAAGTGTGATGTGGATCCTTGATCCAGCACCTGGCACTAAATACTCTGAAGTAACTGACATTTGGCTTCTTGTCAGTAAGGAGCTCATAGGAATTCTTGTTCAGAAGCTTGTGAAGATAAACATGGTTGATGATATGGCATGCAGTATCAATGGCTTCAGGCCAGAATTTTCTTGGAGTCTTGTATTCATCAAGCATCGTCCGAGCCATCTCAATAAGTGTTCTGTTCTTGCGTTCGACGACGCCATTCTGCTGTGGCATGTACGAAGCTGAGAATTCATGTGTGATGCCCAAAGTAGCAAGATATGTATCTAGCCCAATGTTCTTGAATTCAGTGCCATTGTCACTTCTGATGTGCTTTATCTTGACTCCATAGTTGTTCATGGCTCGATTGGCGAAGCGTCTGAAGACATCCTGCACTTCAGTCTTGTAGAGGATTATATGCACCCAAGTATATCTTGAATAACCATCAACAATGACAAAAGCCATAGAGACAAGCAGTAGTATTAAGAGTTGAGTAATGAGTGGGACCGAAAAGGTCCATGTGGAGCAGTTCGAAGGGTTGAGTCGTTGTCATGATTGTCTTCGAGGGATGCTTGGCCCTCGTCATCTTTCCTGCTTCACAGGCACCGCATAAGTGATCCTTCTTGAACTTGATGCCCTTGATGCCTATGGCATGCTTCTTTCTTGCAAGAGTGTGCAAGTTCCTCATGCCAGCATGCCCTAGCCTCCGATGCCAGAGCCAGCATTCTGGGGCTTTTGCTAGAAGACATACGGCAAGCTGTGGTCTTGCTGAGAAATCTACCACGTACAAGTCATCTTTCCTAGACCCTTCAAACACTAGAGACTTGTCAGATTCCATTAGAACAAGGCAACGATATTTTCCAAACATCACAATCATGTTTAAATCGCAAAGCATAGAGACAGACATTAAGTTGAAACCAAGGGATTCAACAAGCATGACTTTATCCATGTGTTGATCCTTTGAGATTGCAACTCTACCTAGACCCAATACCTTACTTTTACCAGTGTCAGCAAATGTGATGTGACTTTTGTCAGATGGACGTAAGGTTGAGTTCATAAGAAGACTTCGCTTGCCAGTCATGTGATTAGTACACCCACTATCAATAATCCATTCTGAAGCAGCTGGTGTCGTACCCTACAGTGCAGTTAGGGGGATAGGCTTCACGAAGTGAATTGTGAAGCAAAAAACATTTGACGAGCCAGTGGATTATGAAAGCTTAGATCGAGATTAGGACTGATAGGGCAAGTAGCAAGCGACTCAGGAACAAAGTACATAATAAGACCATTTGGGCATTTGATCTTGCGCCCTACAAGATGTTTAAGGTCCCCAGCAATAGCGTTAGACGATTTTGGTTTTTGGCTGGAGACCTTTCCCTGCAAAAGAGAGTTAAGCTTTCTTAGCCACCCACATCTTCAAGGGTGGCTTCGAAGCAATGAGTCTAAGTGCAGCATCTGAGAACTTTGGCTTTGGAGCCCTAGCAAAAAGTCTTGCAGGTGGACAATAGTACTAATAAGAATAAGCAGAATAGTTCTTGGTCTTATGAACATGGCGGTTTGATGAACCGCGCTCATATTCATAGGCCTGAGTATGGCTTCCCTGCAAAACATTTGCATTAGTGCGACTCAGGTGAGTCCTCTGTCTATATGAAGCCTTTGGGCCGTATGAAGCCTGTGGTCTGGGGTTTGTCTTCTTCACTTGTGGTGTCATGACGACATTCATAGGAAGATTCTCCAAACACATTTTCGGCACCCAGACCTTCTTCATAGGCGGCCCATTCCTGCAGTTAGTACAAATATACCTAGCAAACACTTCACCATTCTGATTCTTAAACAGTTTATAGTTTGCATCAAAGGGTTCATCAATAACAATGGGATTAGCACAAGTGAAGCCAGATAGGTTGGATGGATCTACTAAAGGTCCCTTTGCAACAACCCATGTGGTTTTGGGGTACTGCTCAGGTTTCCAGTAAGAGCTATCAGCATTCATTTTCCTTTCGAACCCAACACCCTCTTTCCTAGGGTTTCGGTTCAGGATCTGTCTTTTGAGGACATCACATAGTGTCTGATGCCCTTTGAGACTTTTGAACATCCCTGTTTCAAGCAATGTCTTCAACCTAGCATTCTCATCAGCAATAGCAGTGGCATCCTCAACAGAGGGGTTAGTTATCACATCAACAGTTGAAGATATTGCAATGGTGGCAGTAGTAGAACATTCAGCAACAGAAGTAGCATTATCACGCTCAATGCATTTAAGACATGGTGGTTCAAAACCTTCCTGAGCGGAACTGATCTGTTTGGCGCGAAGTGACTTGTTTTCCTTTTGAAGATCTTCATGAGCCGCTCTCAATTTTTCAAGGTCTTTCTTCCTTTGAAGATAATCATAGGAAAGCTTTTCATGAGATGTTGAGAGCGTTTCATGATGACTTTCAAGTTCCTCATACTTAACATGAAGATTTTTTCTGTCTTCAATTAAGGACTGAGATCGAGTCATTTCAGCGTCCAACAGGTCATCACTTTTGTCCAATAGTTTTTGAATATGTTCCATAGCTTTCTGTTGTTCAGTTGCAATTTTAGCAAGTGTTTTGTAGCTGGGTTTGGAACCACAATCAGATTCATCTTCACTTGATGTTTGATAGTGAGTGGCGCGTGAGTTTACCTTGGCACCGCGTGCCATGAAGCAGTAGGTGGGAGTGGAGTCGTCCTTGTCATTAGCATCGGCGTTGGTGACATTGTCTTCAGTGTTGAAGATGGACTTGGCAACGTAGGCTGTAGCCAGACTTGCCACACCAGAATCGGACTCCTCCTCAAAAGTGGACTCCTCCTCCGAATCCATTTCCTTGCCAACAAACGCACGAGCCTTGCCAGATGAGCTCTTCTTGTGTGATGAAGACTTTGAGGAAGACTTGGAAGAAGACTTTGAGTATTTCTTCTTCTTCTTGTCGTCAGAATCATACTCCTTTGAGCTTGATCTTGAGGACTTTCTGAAGCCTTTCTTCTTGGTGAATTTTTGGAACTTCTTCACAAGCATAGCAAGCTCCTTTCCAATGTCTTCAGGATCATCAGAACTGCTGTCAGATTCTTCTTCAGATGAGGAGACAGCTTTTGCCTTCAAGGCACGAGTTCGCCCATAGTTGGGACCGTAGATATCTCTTTTCTCAGAAAACTGAAACTCATGTGTGTTGAGCCTCTCAAGTATGTCAGACGGATCGAGTGTCTTGAAGTTAGGACGTTCTTGAATCATCAGGGCTAGGGTGTCAAACGAGCTGTCAAGTGATTTCAGGAGTGTCTTGACGACTTCATGCTTGGTGATCTCAGTAGCGCTGAGGGCTTGAAGCGCATTTGTGATGTCAGTGGGTCGATCAAACATGAGCTGGACATTCTCATTGTCATTTCTCTTGAAGCGGTTGAAGAGGTTGCGACGGACACTGATTCTCTGATCTCTCTGGGTTGAGACGCCTTCGTTGACCTTAGAGAGCCAGTCCCAGACTAGCTTAGATGTTTCCAAAGCACTCACGCGGCCATACTGTCCTTTGGTCAGATGACCACAGATGATGTTCTTGGCAGTGGAGTCCAGTTGAACGAACTTCTTGACATCATCAGCGGTAACACTTTCACCAGCCTTGGGAACGCCATTCTTGATGACATACCATAGGTCGACATCAATGGCTTCAAGATGTATGCGCATCTTATTCTTCCAGTAGGGATATTCAGTTCCATCGAAGATGGGGCACGCAGCGGAGACTTCAATTATCCCTGCAGTCGACATAGCTAAAACTCCAGGTGGTTAAACCGAATCACATAGAACAAGGGAGTACCTTGCTCTCATACCAATTGAAAGTGCTAGTGATCGACTAGAGGGGGGGTGAATAGGCGATTTTTATGAAAGTCTTCAAAACATGGAAGTTTCGAAGACAAACGATAGAAATAAACCTATTACCATGCAATGGAAGGTAGACTACACTAGGCAAACCATAGTCAAGTAGTCAATGGAGTGAAAGCACAATGACTAATAGCAGCTAGGCAGTAAAGATCAGGTAGGAAGATATTGTGAAGCCAATCAGAACAAGCAGTCACTCAGTGAAGACAAAAGATAAAGCAATCATACAATGACTTCACAAGGACCAACAGTAAGTAAAGGGAAGGATGAAACCAGTGACTCGTTGAAGACAATGATTTGTTGGACCAGTTCCAGTTGCTGTGACAACTGTACGTCTGGTTAGGGAGGCTGAGATTCAACTCAGAGGACCTCGTCTTCACCTTATTCCCCTTGATCTAAGGACACCCAGTCCTCGCCCAATTACTCTGGTAAGTCTTCAAGGTAGACTTCCAAACCTTCACAGACTTCATTCACCGGCGATCCACAATGACTCTTGGATGCTCAGAACGCGACGCCTAACCGGCTGGAGGATTCACAGTCCTCAAGTGTAATAAGTCTTCAGATCACACAGACAGGAAGACTTAAGTGATGCCTAACACTCTTTGGCTCTGGGTGTTTAGGGCTTTATCCTCGCAAGGAATTCTCTCTCAAAGGCTTCGAGGTGGGTTGCTCTCAAACGACAAAAGCCGTGTACTAACTCTGAGCAGCCAACCGTTTATGGTTGTAGGGGGTGGGCTATTTATAGCCACTAGGCAATCCGACCTGATTTGTCCGAAATGACCCTTGGTCACTAAGGAACTGACACGTGTTCCAACGGTCAGATTTCAAACACACACGACAACTTTACTTTAGCTACAAGCAAAGGTGACTTATCCAACTCTGGACAAGATTTGCTCTCATAGTCTTCACTCGAAGACATAGGATTTTGGTTAAGCATCACTTCAGTCATTCTGACTGGTTCACTTGGACCCCACTTAATAGTACGGTGGTTCCTATGACTCAACAAAGAAGAAAAAGAACGACGAAAGAACTAAGTCTTCGCGTTCCATAGTCTTCATGCGATGTCTTCTCTTGTCATAGTCTTCAATGTGAATGTCTTCACATACCACCTTTGACTTCAATGTCTTCTTACATTTTTAGGGGTCATCTCTGGTAGGAAAACCGAATCATTGAGGGACTTTCTACCTGTGTTATCCTGCAATTCTCACAAACACATTAGTCCCCTCAACTAGGTTTGTCGTCAATACTCCAAAACCAACTAGGGGTGGCACTAGATGTGGTCGTACGTCTTCACGGCCCGACCGATCAAGCACCAAAACTACGGCACCTCCGAGTTCTAGCACACGTTCAGCTCGATGACGATCCCCGGACTCTGATCCAGCAAAGTGTCGGAGAAGAGTTCTGCCAGCACGACGGCGTGGTGACGATCTTGATGTTCTACCGTCGTAGGGCTTCGCCTAAGCACCGCTACAATATTATCGAGGATTATGGTGGAGGCGGGCACCGCACACGGCTAAGAGAATGATCACGAAGATCAACTTGTGTGTCTAGAGGTGCCCCCCTGCCCCTGTATATAAAGGAGCAATGGGGGGAGGCCGGCCGGCCCTTGAGGCGCGCCAAGGAGGGGGGAGTCCTCCTCCTAGTAGGAGTAGGACTCCCGTTTCCTAGTCCAACTAGGAAGAGGGAAGGGGGAAGGAAAGAGAGGGAGAGGGAGAGGGAAAGAGGGGCCGCGCCCCCCTCTCCTAGTCCAATTCGGACTCCCCATGGGAGGGGGCGCGCCACCTCCTGGGCTGCTGCCCTCTCTCTCCCCTCAGGCCCACTAAGGCCCAATACTTCCCCGGGGGGTTCCGGTAACCCTTCCGGCACTCCGGTTTTCTCCGAAATCACCCGAAACACTTCCGGTGTCCGAATATAGCCGTCCAATATATCGATCTTTATGTCTCAACCATTTCGAGACTCCTCGTCATGCCCGTGATCATATCTGGGACTCCGAACAACCTTCGGTACATCAAAATATATAAACTCATAATGAAACTGTCATCATAACGTTAAGCGTGCGGACCCTACGGGTTCGAGAACAATGTAGACATGAACGAGACACGTCTCCGGTCAATAACCAATAGCGGAACCTGGATGCTCATATTGGCTCCCACATATTCTACGAAGATCTTTATCGGTCAGACCGCATAACAACATACGTTGTTCCCTTTGTCATCGGTATGTTACTTGCCCGAGATTCGATCGTCGGTATCTCAATACCTAGTTCAATCTCGTTACCGGCAAGTCTCTTTACTCGTTCCGTAATACATCAGCATGCAACTAACTCATTAGTTGCAATGCTTGCAAGGCTTAAGTGATGTGCTTTACCGAGAGGGCCCAGAGATACATCTCCGACAATCGGAGTGACAAATCCTAATCTCGAAATACGCCAACCCAACAAGTACCTTCGGAGACACCTGTAGATCACCTTTATAATCACCCAGTTACGTGTGACGTTTGGTGGCACACAAAGTGTTCCTCCGGTAAACGGGAGTTGCATAATCTCATAGTCATAGGAACATGTATAAATCATGAAGAAAGCAGTAGCAACAAACTAAACGATCAAGTGCTATGCTAACGGAATGGGTCAAGTCAATCACATCATTCTCCTAATGATGTGATCCCGTTAATCAAATGACAACTCATGTCTATGGTTAGGAAACATAACCATCTTTGATCAACGAGCTAGTCAAGTAGAGGCATACTGGTGACACTCTGTTTGTCTATGTATTCACACATATATTATGTTTCTGGTTAATACAATTCTAGCATGAATAATAAACATTTATCATGATATAAGGAAATAAATAATAGCTTTATTATTGCCTCTAGGGCATATTTCCTTCAGTCTCCCACTTGCACTAGAGTCAATAATCTAGTTCACATCGCCATGTGATTTAACATCAATAGTTCACATCACCATGTGATTAACACCCATAGTTCACATCGACATGTGACCAACACCCAAAGGGTTTACTAGAGTCAATAATCTAGTTCACGTCGCTATGTGATTAACACCCAAAGAGTACTGAGGTGTGATCATGTTTTGCTTGTGAGAGAAGTTTAGTCAACGGGTCTGCCACATTCAGATCCGTAAGTATTTTGCAAATTTCTATGTGAACAATGCTCTGCATGGAGCTATTCTAGCTAATTGCTCCCACTTTCAATATGTATCCAGATTGAGACTTAGAGTCGTCTGGATCAATGTCAAATCTTGCATCGCATAACCCTTTACGACGAACCTTTTGTCACCTCCATAATCGAGAAACATATCCTTATTCCACTAAGGATAATTTTGACCAATGTCCAGTGATCTACTCCTAGATCACTATTGTACTCCCTTGCCAAAGTCAGGGCAGGGTATACAATAGGTCTGGTACACAGCATGGCATAATTTATATAACCTATGGCTAAGGCATAGGGAATGACTTTCATTCTCTCTCTATCTTCTGCCGTGGTCGGGTTTTGAGTCTTACTCAACTTCACACCTTGTAACACAGGCAAGAACTTCTTCTTTGACTGTTCCATTTTGAACTACTTCAAAATCTTGTCAAGGTATGTACTCATTGAAAAAACTTATCAAGCATCTTGATCTATCTCTATAGATCTTGATGCTCAATATGTAAGCAGCTTCACCGAGGTCTTTCTTTGAGAAACTCCTTTCAAATATTCCTTTATGCTTTGCAGAATAATTCTACATTATCTCCGATCAACAATATGTCTTTCACATATACTTATCAGAAATGATGTAGTGCTCCCACTCACTTTCTTGTAAATACAGGCTTCACCGCAAGTCTGTATAAAACTATATGCTTTGATCAACTTATCAAAGCGTATATTCCAACTCCGAGATGCTTGCACCAGTCCATAGATGGATCGCTAGAGCTTGCATATTTTGTTAGTACCTTTAGGATTGACAAAATCTTCCGGTTGCATCATATACAACTCTTTAATAAATCCATTAAGGAATGCAGTTTTGTTTATCCATTTGCCAGATTTCATAAAATGCGGCAATTGCTAACATGATTCGGACAGACTTAAGCATAGATACGAGTGAGAAACTCTCATCGTAGTCAACACCTTGAACTTGTCGAAAACCTTTTTGCGACAATTCTAGCTTTGTAGATAGTAATACTACTATCAGCGTCCGTCTTCCTTTTGAAGATCCATTTAATATCAATGGCTCGCCGATCAATGGGCAAGTCAATCAAAGTCCATACTTTGTTCTCATACATGGATCTCATCTCAGATTTCATGGCCTCAAGCCATTTCGCGGAATCTGGGCTCATCATCACCTCCTCATAGTTCGTAGGCTCCTCATGGTCAAGTAACATGACCTCCAGAACAGGATTACAGTACCACTCTGGTGCAGATCTCACTCTGGTTTACCTACGAGGTTCGGTAGTAACTTGATCTGAAGTTACATGATCATCATCATTAGCTTCCTTACTAATCGGTGTAGTAGTCACAGGAACAGATTTCTGTGATGAACTACTTTCCAATAAGGGAGCAGGTACAGTTACCTCATCAAGTTCTACTTTCCTCCCACTCACTTCTTTCGAGAGAAACTCCTTCTCTAAAAGGGATCCATTCTCAGCAATGAATAACTTGCCTTCGGATCTGTGATAGAAGGTGTACCCAACATTTTCTTTTGGGTATCCTATGAAGATTTACTTCTCCGATTTGGGTTCGAGCTTATCATGTTGAAACTTTTTCACATAAGCATTGCAGTCCCAAACTTTAAGAAATGACAGCTTAGGTTTCTCGCCAAACCACAGTTCATACGGTGTCGTCTCAACGGATTTAGATGGTGCCCTTTTTAACGTGAATGTATCTATCTCTAATGCATAACCCCAAAACAATAGTGGTAGATCGGTAAGAGATATCATAGATCGCACTATATCTAATAAAGTACGGTTATGACATTCGGACACACCATTACACTGTGGTGTTCCAGGTGGCGTGAGTAGTGAAACTATTTCACATTGTTTTAACTAAAGGCCAAACTCGTAACTCAAATATTTTACTTCTGCGATCATATCGTAGAAACTTTTATTTTTGTTACGATGATTCTCCACATCACTCTGAAATTCTTTGAACTTTTCAAATATTTCAGACTTGTGTTTCATCAAGTAGATATACTCATATCTGCTCAAATCATCTGTGAAGATCAGAAAATAATGATACCTGTCACGAGCCTCAATATTCATTGGACCACATACATCAGTATGTATGATTTCCAACAAATATGTTGCTCGCTCCATTGTTCCGGAGAACGGAGTCTTAGTCATCTTGCCCATGAGGCATGGTTCGCAAGCATCAACTGATTCATAATCAAGTGATTCCAAAAACCCATCAGCATGGATTTTCTTGATGCGCTTTACACCAATATGACCTAAACGGCAGTGCCACAAATAAGTTGCACTATCATTATTAACTTTGCATCTTTTGGCTTCAATATTATGAATATGTGTATCACCACGATCGAGATCCAACAAACCATTTTCATTGGGTGTATGACCATAGAAGGTTTTATTCATGTAAACAGAACAACAATTATTCTCTAACTTACATGAATAACCGTATTGCAATAAACATGATCCAATCATATTTATGCTCAACGCAAACACCAAATAACACTTATTTAGGTTCAACACTAATCCCGAAAGTATAGGGAGTGTGCGATGATGATCATATCAATCTTGGAACCACTTCCAACACACATCATCACTTCACCGTTAACTAGTCTCTGTTCATTCTGCAACTCCCGTTTTGAGTTACTACTCTTAGCAACTGAACTAGTATCAAATACTGAGGGGTTCCTATAAACACTAGTAAAGTACACATCAATAACATGTATATCAAATATACCTATGTTCACTTTGCCATCCTTCTTATCCGCCAATTACTTGGGGTAGTTCCGCTTCCAGTGACCAGTCCCTTTGCAGTAGAAGCACTCAGTTTCAGGCTTAGGTCCAGACTTGGGTTTTTCACTTGAGCAGCAACTTGCTTGCCGTTCTTCTTGAAGTTCCCCTTTCTTCCCTTTGTCCCTTTACTTGAAACTAGTGGTTTTGTTTACCATCAACACTTGATGCTTTTCTTGATTTCTACCTTCATTGATTTTAGCATCACGAAGAGCTTGGAATCATTTCCGTTATTCCTTGCATATTATAGTTCATCACGAAGTTCTACTAACTTGGTGATGGTGACTAGAGAATTCTATCGATCACTATTTTATCTAGAAGATTAACTCCCACTTGATTCAAGCGATTGTAGTACCCAGACAATCTGAGCACATGCTCACTGCTTGAGCTATTCTCCTCCATCTTTTTAGCTATAGAACTTGTTGGAGACTTCATATCTCTCAACTCGGGTATTTTCTTGAAATATTTACTTCAACTCCTGAAACATCTCATATGGTCCATGACGTTCAAAACGTCTTTGAAGTCCCGATTCTAAGACGTTTAAGCATGGTGCACTAAACTATCAAGTAGTCATCATATTGAGGCAGCCAAATGTTCATAACATCTGCATCTGCTCCTACAATAGGTTTGTCACCTAGCGGTGCATCAAAGACATAATTCTTCTGTGCAGCAATGAGGATAAACCTCAGATCATGGATCCAATCCGCATTGCTACTAACATCTTTCAACTTAGTTTTCTCTAGGAACATATCAAAAATAAAACAGGGGAGCTAAACGCGAGCTATTGATCTACAACATAGATATGCTAATACTACCAGGAATAAGTTCATGATAAATTAAAGTTCAATTAATCATATTACTTAAGAACTCCCACTTAGATAGATATCCCTCTAATCCTCTAAGTGATCACGTGATACAAATCAACTAAACCATGTCCGATCATCACGTGAGATGGAGTAGTTTCAATGGTGAACATCACTATGTTGATCATATCTACTATATGATTCACGCTCGACCTTTCGGTCTCAGTGTTCCGAGGCCATATCTGTTATATGCTAGGCTCGTCAAGTTTAACCTGAGTATTCCATGTGTGCAACTGTTTTGCACCTGTTGTATTTGAACGTAGAGCATATCACACCCGATCATCACGTGGTGTCTCAGCATGAAGAACTTTCGCAATGGTGCATACTCAGGGAGAGCACTTATACTTTGATAATTTAGTGAGGGATCATCTTATAATGTTACCGTCAATCAAAGCAAGATAAGATGCATAAAAGATAAACATCACATGCAATCAATATAAGTGATATGATATGGCCATCATCATCTTGTGCTTGTGATCTCCATCTTCAAAACACCGTCATGATCACCATCGTCACCGGCGCGACACCTTGATCACCATCATAGCATCGTTGTCGTCTCGCCAATCTTATGCTTCCATGACTATCACTACCGCTTAGTGATAAAGTAAAGCATTACAGCGCAATTGCATTGCATACAATAAAGCGACAACCATATGGCTCCTGCCAGTTGCCGATAACTCGGTTACAAAACATGATCATCTCATACAATAAAATTTAGCATCATGTCTTGACCATATCACATCACAACATGCCCTGCAAAAACAAGTTAGACGTCCTCTACTTTGTTGTTGCAAGTTTTACGTGGCTGCTACGGGCTTAGCAAGAACCGTTCTTACCTACGCATCAAAACCACAACGATATTTTGTCAAGTTGGTGCTGTTTTAACCTTCGCAAGGACCGGGCGTAGCCACACTTGGTTCATCTAAAGTTGGAGAAACTGACACCCACCAGCCACCTGTGTGCAAAGCATGTCAGTAGAACCAGTCTCGCGTAAGCGTATGCGTAATGTCGGTCCGGGCCGCTTCATCCAACAATACCGCCGAACAAAAGTATGACATGCTGGTAAGCAGTATGACTTATATCACCCACAACTCACTTGTGTTCTACTCGTGCACAACATCAACGCATAAAACCTAGGCTCGGATGCCACTGTAGGGGAACGTAGTAATTTCCAAAAATTACCTACGCACACGCAAGATCATGGTGATGCATAGCAATGAGTGGGGAGAGTGTTGTCTACGTACCCTCGTAGACCGGAAGCGGAAGCGTTAGCACAACGCGGTTGATGTAGTCGTACGTCTTCACGGCTCGACCGATCAAACACCGAAACTGCGGCACCTCCGAGTTCTAGCACATGTTCAGCTCGATGACGATCCCCGGACTCCGATCCAGCAAAGTGTCGGGGAAGAGTTCCGTCAGCACGACGACATGGTGACGATCTTGATGTTCTACCGTCGCAAGGCTTCGTTGGGGGGTTGGTTATTGACCGGAGACATGTCTCGGTCATGTCTACATAGTTCTCGAACCCGTAGGGTCCGCACGCTTAACGTTTCGATGCCGGTTATATTATGAGTTTATGAGTTTTGATTTACCGAAGGTTGTTTGGAGTCCCGGATGTGATCACGGACATGACGAGGAGTCTCTAAATGGTCGAGACATGAAGATTGATATATTGGACGAATATATTCGGACACCGGAATGGTTCCGAGGGTTATCGGATATATACTGGAGTACCGGGGGGTTACCGGACCCCCCCCCCCAGGGGGTTATTGGGCCTCATGGGCCCAAAGTAGTGGAAGAGGAGAGGCTGCAGGAGGTGGCGCGCAGCCCCCCTTGCCCCAATCCGAATTGGGAAAGGGAAGGGGCCGCGGCCCCCCTTCTCCTTCCTTCTCTCCACCTCCTCCTTCCCCCTTTTCCTAGTTGGAATAGGAAAGGGGAGCAAAACCTACTTGGATTAGGATTGCCCCCCTTGGGCGCGCCTCCCCCTCTAGGCCGTCCCCCTCCTCCTCCACTCCTTTATATACATGGCCATGGGGCACCCCATAGACACAACAATATATCTCTACATCTCTTAGCCGTGTGCGGCGCCCCCTTCCACCATAATCCACCTCGATCATACCGTAGCGGTGCTTAGGCGAAGCCCTGCGACGGTAGAACATCATCATCGTCACCACGCCGTCCTGCTGACGAAACTCTCCCGTGAAGCTCTACTGGATTGGAGTTCGCGGGACGTCATCGAGCTGAACGTGTGCTGAACTCGGAGGTGCCGTGCATTCGGTACTTGGATCGGTTGGATCGTGAAGACGTACGACTACATCAACCACGTTGTGCTAACGCTTCCTCTTTCGGTCTACGAGGGTACGTAGACAACACTCTCCCCTCTTGTTGCTATACATCACCATGATCTTGCGTGTGCGTAGGAATTTTTTTGAAATTACTACGTTCCCCAACAGTGGCATCCGAGCCAGGTTTTATGTGTTGATGTTATATGCACGCGTAGAACACAAGTGAGTTGTGGGCGATATAAGTCATACTGCTTACCAGCATGTCATACTTTGGTTCGGCGGTATTGTTGGATGAAGCGGCCTGGACCGACATTACGCACACGCTTACGCGAGACTGGTTCTACCGACGTGCTTTGCACACAGGTGGCTGCCGGGTGTCAGTTTCTCCAACTTTAGTTGAACCAAGTGTGGCTATGCCCGGTCCTTACGAAGGTTAAAACAGCATCAACTTGACAAACTATTGTTGTAGTTTTGATGCGTAGGTAAGAACGGTTCTTGCTAAGCCCGTAGCAGCCACGTAAAACTTGCAACAATAAACTAGAGGACATCTAACTTGTTTTTGCAGGGCATGTTGTGATGTGATATGGTCAAGACATGATGCTAAATTTTATTGTATGAGATGATCATGTTTTGTAACCGAGTTATCGGCAACTGGCAAGAGCCATATGGTTGTCGCTTTATTGTATGCAATGCAATCGCCCTGTAATGCTTTACTGTATCACTAAGCGGTAGCGATAGTCGTGGAAGCTTAAGATTGGCGAGACGACAACGATGCTACGATGGAGATCAAGGTGTCGCGCCGGTGACGATGGTGATCATGAAGGTGCTTCGGAGATGGAGATCACAAGCACAAGATGATGATGGCCATATCATATCACTTATATTGATTGCATGTGATGTTTATCTTCTATGCATCTTATCTTGCTTTGATTGACGGTAGCATTATAAGATGATCTCTCACTAAATTTCAAGATAAAAGTGTTCTCCCTGAGTACGCACCATTGCCAAAGTTCGTCGTGCCCAGACACCACGTGATGATCAGGTGTGATAAGCTCTACGTCCATCAACAACGGGTGCAAGCCAGTTTTTGCACATGCAGAATACTCAGGTTAAACTTGACGAGCCTAGCATATGCAGATATGGCCTCGGAACACTGAGACCGAAAGGTCGAGCATGAATCATATAGTAGATATGATCAACATATTGATGTTCACCATTGAAAGCTACTCCATTTCACGTGATGATCGGTTATGGTTTAGTTGATTTGGATCACGTGATCACTTGGAAGATTAGAGGGATGTCTATCTAAATGGGAGTTCTTAAGTAATATAATTAATTGAACTTAAATTTATCATGAACTTAGTACCTGATAGTATTTTGCTTGTCTATGTTTGATTGTAGATAGATGGCCTGTGTTGTTGTTCCGTTGAATTTTAATGCGTTCCTTGAGAAAGCAAAGTTGAAAGATGATGGTAGAAATTACAAGGACTGGGTCCGTAACTTGAGGATTATCCTCATTGCTACACAGAAGAATTACGTCCTGGAAGCACCGCTGGGTGCCAGGCCTACTGCAGGAGCAACACCAGATGTTATGAACATCTGGCAGAGCAAAGCTGATGACTACTCAATAGTTCAGTGCGCCATGCTTTACGGCTTAGAATCGGGACTTCAACGACATTTTGAACGTCATGGAGCATATGAGATGTTCCAGGAGTTGAAGTTAATATTTCAAGCAAATGCCCGGATTGAGAGATATGAAGTCTCCAATAAGTTCTATAGCTGCAAGATGGAGGAGAATAGTTCTGTCAGTGAACATATACTCGAAATGCCTGGGTATCATAATCACTTGATCAACTGGGAGTTAATCTTCCTGTTGATAGTGTCATTGACAGAGTTCTTCAATCACTGCCACCAAGCTACAAGAGCTTCGTGATGAACTATAACATGCAAGGGATGGATAAGACGATTCCCGAGCTCTTCGCAATGCTAAAGGCTGCGGAGGTAGAAATCAAGAAGGAGCATCAAGTGTTGATGGTCAATAAGACCGCCAGTTTCAAGAAAAAGGGCAAAGGGAAGAACAAGGGGAACTTCAAGAATAACAGCAAACAAGTTGCTGCTAAGGAGAAGAAACCCAAGTCTAGACCTAAGCCTGAAACTGAGTGCTTCTACTGCAAGCAGACTGTTCACTGGAAGCGGAACTGCCCCAAGTATTTGGCGGATAAGAAGGATGTCAAGGTGAACAAAGGTATATGTGATATACATGTTATTGATATGTACCTTACTAGAGCTCGCAGTAGCACTTGGGTATTTGATACTGGTTCTGTTGCTAATATTTGCAACTCGAAACAGGGACTACAGATTAAGCGAACACTGGCCAAGGACGAGGTGACGATGCGCGTGGGAAATGGTTCCAAAGTCGATGTGATCGCGGTCGGCACACTACCTCTACATCTACCTTCAGGATTAGTTTTAGACCTAAATAATTGTTATTTGGTGCCAGCATTGAGCATGAACATTATATCTGGATCTTGTTTGATGCGAGACGGTTATTCATTTAAATCAGAGAATAATGGTTGTTTTATTTAGATGAGTAATATCTTTTATGGTCATGCACCCTCGAAGAGTGGTCTATTTTTGATGAATCTCGATAGTAGTGATACACATATTCATAATGTTGAAGCCAAAAGATGCAGATTTGATAATGATAGTGCAACTTATTTGTGGCACTGCCGTTTAGGTCATATCGGTGTAAAGCGCATGAAGAAACTCCATACTGATGGACTTTTGGAACCACTTGATTATGAATCACTTGGTACTTGCGAGCCGTGCCTCATGGGCAAGATGACTAAAATGCCGTTCTCCGATACTATGGAGAGAGCAACAGATTTATTGGAAATCATACATACAGATGTATGTGGTCCAATGAATGTTGAGGCTCGCGGCGGATATCGTTATTTTCTCACCTTCACAGATGATTTAAGCAGATATGGGTATATCTTCTTGATGAACATAAATTGAAACATTTGAAAAGTTCAAAGAATTTCAGAGTGAAGTTGAAAATCATCATAACAAGAAAAATAAAGTTTCTACGATCTGATCGTGGAGGAGAATATTTGAGTTACGAGTTTGGTCTACATTTGAAACAAAGCGGAATAGTTTCGCAACTCACGCCACCCGGAACACCACAGCGTAATGGTGTGTCCGAACGTCGTAATCGTACTTTACTAGATATGGTGCGATCTATGATGTCTCTTACTGATTTACCGCTATCGTTTTGGGGTTATGCTTGAGAGACGGCCGCATTCTCGTTAAATAGGGAACCATCGAAATCCATTGAAACGGCGCCTTATGAACTATGGTTTGGCAAGAAACCAAAGTTGTCGTTTCTTAAAGTTTGGGGCTGCAATGCTTATGTGAAAAAACTTCAACCTGATAAGCTCGAACCCAAATCGGAGAAATGTGTCTTCATAGGATACCCAAAGGAGACTGTTGGGTACACCTTCTATCATAGATCCGAAGGCAAGACATTTGTTGCTAAGAATGGATCCTTTCTAGAGAAGGAGTCTCTTGAAAGAAGTGAGTGGGAGGAAAGTAGAACTCGATGAGGTAACCGTACCTCTCCCTTATTGGAAAGTAGCTCATCACAGAAACCGGTTCCTGTGACAACTATACCAATTAGTGAGGAAGTTGATGATGATGATCATGAAACTTCAGATCAAGTTATTACTGAACCTCGTAGATCAACCAGAGTAAGATCCGCGCCAGAGTGGTACGGTAATCCTGTTCTGGAAGTCATGCTACTGGATCATGATGAACCTACAAACTATGAAGAAGCGACGGTGAGCCCAGATTCCGCAAAATGGCTTGAAGCCATGAAATCTGAGATGGGATCCATGTATGAGAACAAAGTGTGGACTTTGGTTGACTTGCCCATTGATCGGCAAGCAATTGAGAATGAATGGATCTTCAAGAAGAAGACTGACGCTGACGGTAATGTTACTATCTACAAAGCTTGACTTGTTGCGAAAGGGTTTCGACAAGTTCAAGGGATTGACTACGATGAGACTTTCTCACCCGTAGCGATGCTTAAGTCTGTCCGAATCATGTTAGCGATTGCCACATTTTATGATTATGAAAATTGGCAGATGGATGTCAAAACTGCATTCCTGAATGGATTTCTAGAAGAAGAGTTGTATATGATGCAACCGAAAGGTTTTGTCGATCCAAAGGGAGCTAACAAAGTGTGCAAGCTCCAGCGATCCATTTATGGACTGGTGTAAACCTCTCAGAGTTGGAATAAATGCTTTGATAGTGTGATCAAAGCACTTGGTTTTATACCGACTTTTGGAGAAGCCTGTATTTACAAGAAAGTGAGTGGGAGCTCGGTAGCATTTCTGATATTATATGTGGATGACATATTATTGATTGGAAATGATATAGAATTTCTGGATAGCATAAAGGGATACTTGAATAAGAGTTTTTCAATGAAAGACCTCGGTGAAGCTGCTTACATATTGGGCATTAAGATCTATAGAGATAGATCAAGACGCTTAATTGGACTTTCACAAAGCACATACCTTGACAAAGTTTTGAAGAAGTTGAAAATGGATCAAGCAAAGAAAGGGTTCTTGCCTGTGTTACAAGGTGTGAAGTTGAGTAAGACTCAATGTCCGACCACTGCAGAAGATAGAGAGAAAATGAAAGATGTTCCCTATGCTTCAGCCATAGGCTCTATCATGTATGCAATGCTGTGTACCAGACCTGATGTGTGCCTTGCTATAAGTCTAGCGGGGAGGTACCAAAATAATCCAGGAGTGGATCACTAAACAGCGGTCAAGAACATCCTGAAGTACCTGAAAAGGACTAAGGATATGTTTCTCGTTTATGGAGGTGATAAAGAGCTCATCGTAAATGGTTACGTTGATGCAAGCTTTGACACTGATCTGGACGATTCTAAATCGCAAACCGGATACGTGTTTTTATTGAACGGTGGAGCTGTCAGTTGGTGTAGTTCTAAACAAAGCGTCGTGGCGGGATCTACATGTGAAGCGGAGTACATAGCTGCTTCGGATGCAGCAAATGAAGGAGTCTGGATGAAGGAGTTCATATCCGATCTAGGTGTCATACCTAGTGCATCGGGTCCAATGAAAATCTTTTGTGACAATACTGGAGCAATTGCCTTAGCGAAGGAATCCAGATTTCACAAGAGAACCAAGCACATCAAGAGACGCTTCAATTCCATCCAGGATTTAGTCCAGGTGGGAGACACAGAAATTTGCAAGATACATACCGATCTAAATATTGCAGACCCGTTGACTAAGCCTCTTCCACGAGCAAAACATGATCAGCACCAAGGCTCCATGGGTGTTAGGATCATAACAATGTAATCTAGATTATTGACTCTAGTGCAAGTGGGAAACTGAAGGAAATATGCCCTAGATGCAATAATAAAGTTATTATTTATTTCCTTATATCATGATAAATGTTTATTATTCATGCTAGAATTGTATTAACCGGAAACATAATACATGTGTGAATACATAGACAAACAGAGTGTCACTAGTATGCCTCTACTTGACTAGCTCGTTAATCAAAGATGGTTATGTTTCCTAACCATAGACATGAGTTGTCATTTGATTAACGGGATCACATCATTAGGAGAATGATATGATTGACTTGACCCATTCCATTAGCTTAGCACTTGATCGTTTAGTTTGTTGCTATTGCTTTCTTCATAACTTATACATGTTCCTATGACTATGAGATTATGTAACTCCCATTTACCGGAGAACACTTTGTGTGCTACCAAACGTCATAACGTAACTGGGTGATTATGAAGGTGCTCTACAAGTGTCTCCAAAGGTACTTGTTGGGTTGGCGTATTTCGAGATTAGAATTTGTCACTCCGATTGTCGGAGAGGTATCTCTGGGCCCTCTCAGTAATACACATCACTTAAGCCTTGCAAGCATTGCAACTAAATGAGTTAATTGCGGAATGATGTATTACGGAATGAGTAAAGAGACTTGCCGGTAACGAGATTGAACTAGGTATTGAGATACCGACGAATGAATCTCGGGCAAGTAACATACTGATGACAAAGGGAACAACCAATGTTGTTATGCGGTCTGACCGACAAAGATCTTCATAGAATATGTGGGAGCCAATATGAGCATCCAGGTTCCGCTATTGGTTATTGACCGGAGACATGTCTCGGTCATGTCTACATAGTTCTCGAACCTGTAGGGTCCGCACGCTTAACGTTTCGATGCCGGTTATGTTATGAGTTTATGAGTTTTGATGTACCGAAGGTTGTTCGGAGTCCCGGATGTGATCACAGACATGACGAGGAGTCTCAAAATGGTCGAGACATGAAGATTGATGTATTGGACGACTATATTCAGACATCGGAATGGTTCCGGGGGTTATCGGATATATACCGGAGTACCGGGGGGTTACCGAAACCCCCCCGGGGGTTATTGGGACTCATGGGCCCAAAGTAGTGGAAGAGGAGAGGCAGCAGGAGGTGGTGCGCAGCCCCCCTTGCCCCAATCCGAATTGGGAAAGGGAAGGGGGCGCGGCCCCCCTTCTCCTTCCTTCTCTCCACCTCCTCCTTCCCCCTTCTCCTAGTTGGAATAGGAAAGGGGGGCAAAACCTATTTATCGTTTAGTTTGTTGCTATTGCTTTCTTCATAACTTATTATGATTGCCTCCCCTAGGCGCGCCTCCTCCTCTAGGCCGGCCCCCTCCTCCTCCACTCCTTTATATACGTGGCCAGGGGGCACCCCATAGACACAACAATTGATCTCTAGATCTCTTAGCCGTGTGCGGCGCGCCCTTCCACCATAATCCACCTCGATCATATCGTAGCGATGCTTAGGCGAAGCTCTGCGACGGTAGAAGATCATCATCGTCACCATTCCGTCGTGCTGACGGAACTCTCCCATGAAGCTCTACTGGATTGGAGTTCGCGGGACGTCATCGAGCTGAACGTGTGCTGAATTCGGAGGTGCCGTGCGTTCGGTACTTGGATCGGTTGGATCGTGAAGACGTACGACTACATCAACCGTGTTGTGCTAACGCTTCCGATTTCGGTCTACGAGGGTACGTAGACAACACTCTCCTCTCTCGTTGCTATACATCACCATGATCTTGCGTGTGCGTAGGATTTTTTTTGAAATTACTACGTTCCCCGACACCTCACGTATGGCATCTTAACTTTTTTTGCCGAATGGTGATCGGAAACATGAAAGCCAAGATAAGGTGTGGCATACGCCGTCTAGGTGGGATAGGAAGAGAGGTGGCGAAGCCATCCATATGTGTGTGCTCAAGACGTGCGGCTGGTAGCTAGCTTTGGCGCGCATGTCCAGCGGTGGCCGGCTGGGATCCATGCGATCGCGGGGAACCAAGCATTACGCAAAGTTGACGTGTCGCACACGTACGGCGGCCGGGCGACCACACGGCATGCATGCCCTCCTGGCTGCCCGTCTTTGAGCATCCGGGCGGTGGGCACGGCCGCACCGTACGCGCATCGACTCTTCATGGCCGTGCGACACGAAAATTCTATCTGCATGTTGCTCGCGTGTGTACCTGGACATCTTAAGATGTCCGCATACATACAGAACGTGCGGTCCGGAAGTATTTTGCATCCAATGTGAGCCTGTATCGGTTCCTCCGCCGGACCGGATACACTTTCCCGTGCGAAATGGAAGTAAAGTTGAGGGCTTTATGGGAGTACGAACATCAGCCATGTAGAACTCCAACACCCCTAGCTAACAAAAATATCTATCCTGAACCCATACTCTTTCAATCCGTCACTTCTCTCCCTTACTTTTGCATCAGCATCCTTCTCCTCCGATGCCGCCGTTGTGTTGGAATTTTGCTAGTAGGCCTTTGGCCCAAATCCCAACTAAAACTCTGAAATTCTCTTGGCCCATTCATGCACATATGTGAGCGGAATGAGTGAGACTAGAGTTTAGTCCCACCACGGAAGTTGAGAGAGACTTGCACCTTTTTATAAAGTAAGCTCTTCTACAATTTGTATGAGCATGACAAGAGGAGACCTACACGCGCGCTCCTCCTCCTCCTTGCTTGCCTTGCCACGACGCGCCGCGCCGCGCTGCACCGCGGGTTGCGGGATTGAGCCGAGCCGAGCACAGAGCTATGCACTATATAGTGCGGCAGACGTCTACCCTAGCCGCTGCCGCTTCGTATGGTTTTGCACCACTGCTCCAGATCATTGCGCCGCCAAGCAAGTCTTCTCCATCCCTCCTTTCGGCGTGCACCGGGAAAAGGGACAGCAGGCCTTCGGAACCCCGTCTCTCATGATCCTGTACGGGAGAGGGACGATCAGGTTTTTGGGAAGCGCACTCGCGCGACTGCAGGTAGCGACGACTTCGCCAACAACGACTTCTTCCCCGACCTCGGCAACCTCATCCTCGACGACATGGGCGACAACGTCAACGCCGGCGGTGCTGCTCCCGCTGCACCGTATGTGATTCTATCCTTCTTGTTCGAGATCGTGGTAGAATTCATATTTCTAGTATGTTCCCTAGATGTGATCTTTTCATCTAGTATGTTAGTTCGCATGATTAGTTTAATCTCTGCTATTGTTGTCATGATTTATCTTCTGTTTATTTGGATTAAATCTCATAGTAATTTACTCATATTTCCAACACGTTGTACCTCTTCAGCTGCCTCACAGGTATTGCTGGACGTCCGCAACTAGCACCGATGTATCCGCTCGTCTTTTATGACGGCGCCGTCCAACCAGGACCCGTCCGCAGCCAGGTACATTCCCCCCTATCGAGACGTCCATGATGGACATCGCGCCGGACAAGTGTTCGGTCGAATGCCATTGAGCTTATTTTCGAACGACATGTTGTTTTTCTAGAGTACAAAGGATGGTGGGGTACACAACCATGGGGAATGAGATTTTGTGTGATGTGTGGTTGGCCGAATCATCAGAATTCATAGGCAAGAGAGGAAGGGGGCTCTTTTGGCAGTGCATGCATGATTTGTTTAATGCACGAAAGCACATTGCGCCCTACGAGTTGCACATCATCATGATCGCAATGTGAACACATGATTGTATCGATAGTACGCCATCTAGACCACCATCCCCAAATTTTGTGGCACGGTTGATATGCTGGAGGCAAGATGGCCATTGCACGCGACACCCATGGAGATTGTAAGTTTTGTTTCTTCTTGTTCAACTTGTTCATTGATTCATTCGTTCACTCAATGTTGTTCTACACAGTGTGCAGCTTGTACATGTTGTCATGATGTATCACAGGCTAGAGCGTAGACCATTTACGCACATAGAATGTTGGATGAAGGTCAAGGGCAGTATGTGTCGGACGACATGGTCCGTTCATAAATTTTTTGTTGAACATCTGATTAAACTAGTTGAAGTTGAACTATTTCTTGTTGCATTTGTACTATTGTTGTATTAGACTTTTTGCATACCATGTATGGATGATTTGTGATGTTTTCCATCTGAACCGTCCGGTTTGTTGAAGCCTGGATTGAAATGTATGCGAATAGCATTGGATGGCCGGCTTCCGCATCCATGTCTATGGACTGGTCCCTCTGTCCGCGGACAATTGCGGGAGGCAATTTACAGGTCAGCGTTTGGAGATGCACTTAGAACATATCCATTAGCTCCTGAATATTTGGTTGTGTATATGTTTATGTAAACGATGTCCTAAAATGATTTGTCGTACACACAACTAGTTTTATGGTTAATTGTATATGTTAATTTTTTAATAGTTTAATGTTATCTTTTAACTACCAATTCAACTATTATTTCAGCAACTATAATTTAAACAATAAATGATTGCAACGAGTATGATCCTAACAAAAACTTTTCAAACAACTATGTTTCCAACGACTCTTCTCAGGCGACTATATTCTAGGCCAATATATACCACCCCTCCTAGCTATCTCTCACATCATTTTATCTTGCGCATTCTCTCAGAGCATCTACAATTGGGGTATGGTTGTTGGAAGTATGCCCTAGAGGCAATAATAAAATGGTTATTATTGTATTTCCTTGTTCATGATAATTGTCTATTGTTCATGCTATAATTGTATTAACCGGAAACTGTAAAACATGTGTGAATACATAGACCACAACATGTCCCTAGTAAGCCTCTAGTTTGACTAGCTCGTTGATCAATAGATGGTCATGGTTTCCTGACCATGGACATTGGATGTCATTGATAACGGGATCACATCATTAGGAGAATGATGTGATGGACAAGACCCAATCCTAAGCCTAGCACAAGATCGTGTAGTTCGTATGCTAAAGCTTTTCTAATGTCAAGTATCATTTCCTTAGACCATGAGATTGTGCAACTCCCGGATACCGTAGGAATGCTTTGGGTGTACCAAACGTCACAACGTAACTGGGTGGCTATAAAAGTGCACTACGGGTATCTCCGAAAGTGTCTGTTGGGTTGGCACGAATCGAGACTGGGATTTGTCACTCCGTGTAAAACGGAGAGGTATCTCTGGGCCCACTCGGTAGGACATCATCATAATGTGCACAATGTGACCAAGGAGTTGATCACGGGATGATGTGTTACGGAATGAGTAAAGAGACTTGCCAGTAACGAGATTGAACAAGGAATGGGGATACCGACGATCGAATCTCAGGCAAGTACTATACCGGTAGACAAAGGGAATTGTATACGGGATTGATTGAATCCTTGACATCGTGGTTCATCCGATGAGATCATCGTGGAACATGTGGGAGCCAACATGGGTATCCAGATCCCGCTGTTGGTTATTGACCAGAGAGATGTCTCGGTCATGTCTGCATTATTCCCGAGCCCGTAGGGTCTACACACTTAAGGTTCGATGATGCTAGGGTTATAGGGAAAGTATGTACGCGGTTACCGAATGTTGTGAGGAGTCCCGGATGAGATCCCGGACGTCAAGAGGAGTTCCAGAATGGTCAGGAGGTGAAGATTGATATATTGGACGAAGGGTTTTGGAGTCCGAAAGTGTTCCGGAGGTACCGGGTGATGATCAGCATGACCGAAAGGTGTTTCGGGAGCCCCGGCAAGTGTTGGGGGGCTTCATGGGCCAAGGGAAGGGGGCAAACCAGCCCACTAAGGGGCTGTGCGCCCCATCACCTATTCCCACGTGACCAGGGGGTTTGGGGCGCCCCATCTAGGGTTCCCACCTCCTGGCTTGGGGGCCAAGTCACCCAAGGGGGAGATCCTATCTGCCCTGGCCGCCGCCCCCTAGGGGAAACCCTAGGGCGCCTCCCCTTGCCCTTGCCCCTATATATAGTGGAGGTTTTGGGGCTGCACAACGCACGAGTCTCTATCTCCCAAGGCGCTGCCCTACCTCTCTCCCTCCTCGTCTCTCGTAGTGCTTGGCGAAGCCCTGCTGGAGTACCGCGCTCCTCCACCACCACCACCACGCCGTCGTGCTGCTGCTGGACGGAGTCTTCCTCAACCTCTCCCTCTCTCCTTGCTGGATCAAGGCATGGGAGATGTCACCGGGCTACACGTGTGTTGAACGCGGAGGCGCCGTTGTTCGGCGCTTAGATCGGAATCGACCGCGATCTGAATCGCTACGAGTACGACTACCTCATCCGCATTCTAGTAACGCTTCCGCTTAGCGATCTACAAGGGTATGTAGATGCACTCCCCTTCCCGTCGTTGCTAGATTACTCCATAGATTGATCTTGGTGATGCGTAGAAAATTTTAAATTTCTGCTATGATCCCCAACAGTGGCATCAGAGCTAGGTCTATGCGTAGATTCTATGCACGAGTAGAACACAAAGTAGTTGTGGGCGATGATTTGTTCAATTTGCTTGCCGTTACTAGTCTTATCTTGATTCGGCGGCATTGTGGGATGAAGCGGCCCGGACCGACCTTACACGTACACTTACGTGAGACAGGTTCCACCGACTGACATGCCCTTGATGCATAAGGTGGCTGGCGGGTGTCTGTCTCTCCCACTTTAGTCGGATCGGATTCGATGAAAAGGGTCCTTATGAAGGGTAAATAGCAATTGGCATATCACCGTTGTGTTTTTGCGTAGGTAAGAAACGTTCTTGCTAGAAACCCATAGCAGCCACGTAAAACATGCAACAACAATTAGAGGACGTCTAACTTATTTTTGCAGGGTATGCTATGCGATGTGATATGGCCAAAAGGATGTGATGAATGATATATGTGATGTATGAGATTGATCATGTTCGTGTAATAGGAATCACGACTTGCATGTCGATGAGTATGACAGCCGGCAGGAGCCATAGGAGTTGTCTTAATTTATTTATGACCTGTGTGTCAATGAAAATGCCATGTAATTACTTTACTTCATTGCTAACCGTTAGCCATAGTAGTAGAAGTAGTAGTTGGCGAGGCAACTTCATGAAGACACGATGATGGAGATCATGATGATGGAGATCATGGTGTCATGCCGGTGACGATGGTGTTCATTCCGCGCCTCGAAGATGGAGATCAAAGGCGCAAGATGATATTGGCCATATCATGTCACTTTATGATTTGCATGTGATGTTTGTCATGTTTACATCTTATTTGTTTAGAACGACGGTAGCATAAATAAGATGATCCCTCGCAATAATTTCAAGAAAGTGTTCGCCCTAACTGTGCACCGTTGCTAAGGTCCGTTGTTCCAAAGCACCACGTGATGATCGGGTGTGATAGGTTCTAACGTTCGCATACAATGGGTGTAAGCCAGATTTACACACGCAATACACTTAGGTTAACTTGACGAGCCTAGCATGTACAGACATGGCCTCGGAACACGGAAGACCGAAAGGTCGAACATGAGTCATATAGTGGATACGATCAACATGAAGATGTTCACCGATGATGACTAGTCCGTCTCGCGCGATGATCGGACACGGCCTAGTTGACTCGGATCATGTATCACTTAGATGACTAGACGGATGTCTATCTAAGTGGGAGTTCACTGAATAATTTGATTGGATGAACTTAATTATCATGAACATAGTCAAAAGGTCTATGCAAATTATGTCATAGCTTACACTTTAGTTCTACTGTTTTAGATATGTTCCCAGAGAAAATTTAGTTGAGAGTTGACTGTAGCAATTATGCGGACTGGGTCCGTGAACTGAGGATTGTCCTTATTGCTGCACAGAAGGGTTATGTCCTTAATGCACCGCTCAGTGTGTTGAACCTCGAGCATCGTCTGTAGATGTTGGGAAACATCTGACATACACGTTTTTGATGACTACGTGATAGTTCAGTACGTAATACTAACGGTCTAGAATTGTGGCACCGAAGACGTTTTTGAAACGTCACAGAACATATGAGATGTTCCAAAGACTGAAATTGGAATTTCAGACTAGTGCCCACGTCAAGAGGTATGAGACCTGTGACAAGTTTCTTAAGCCTGCAAACTAAGGGAGAAAAACTCAATCATTGAGCATGTGCTCAGATTTTCTGAGTACTTCAATCGCTTGAATCAAGTGGGAGTTAATCTTCCAAATGAGATAGTGATGGTTCTCCATAGTCGCTGCCACCAAGCTATTGGAGCTTCGTGATGAACTATAACATATCAGGGATATACATGATGATCCTTGAGCAACTCGCGATGTTTGACACCGCGAAAGTAGAAATCAAGTAGGAGCATCAATTGTTGATGGTTAAACCACTAGTTTCGAGAAGGGATACTTCATGAGACGGCAAATCAGTTGCTGCTCTAGTGAAGAAACCCAAGGTTGAACCAAACCCGAGACTAAGTGCTTCTATAATGAGGGGAACGGTCACTGAAGCAGAACTACCCTAGATACTTGGTAGATGAGAAGGTCGGCAAGGTCGACAGAAGTATTTTGGATATACGTCATATTATTGTGTACTTTACTAGTACTCCTAGTAGCACCAGGGTAATAAATACCGGTTCGGTTGCTAAGCGTTAGTAACTCGAAATAAAAGGCTGCGGAGACAAGCTAAAGGTGAGATGACGATATGTGTTGGAAGTGTTTCCAAGGTTGATGTGATCAAATATCGCACGCTGCCTCTACCATCGGGATTGGTGTTAAACCGAAATAATTGTTATTTGGTGTTTGCGTTGAGCATAGACATGATTGGATTATGTTTATCCCCACACGGTTATTCATTTAAGGAGAATAATGGCTACTCTGTTTATTTGAATAATACCTTCAATGGTCTTGCACCTAAAATGAATGGTTTATTGAATCTCGATCATAGTGATACACATGTTCATGCCAAAAGATATAAGATAGTAATGATAGTACCACGTACTTGTGGCACTGCCATTTGAGTCATGTTGGTATAAAACGCATGAAGAAGCTCCATGTTGATGGATCTTTGGACTCACTCGTTTTCGAAAATATTGAGACATGCGAACCATGTCTATTGGTAGATATGCATGAAGAAACTCCATGCAGATGGATCGTTTGGACTCACTTGATTTTGAATCACTTGAGACATGCAAATCATACCACATGGGCAAGATGACTGAAAGGCCTCGTTTTCAGTAAGATGGAACAAGAAAGCAACTTGTTGGAAGTAATACATTTTGATCTGTGCAGTCCAATGAGTGCTGAGGCACGCAGTGGATATCGTTATGTTCTTACTTCACAGATGATTTGAGTAGATGCTGAGTATATTTACTTGATGAAACACAAGTCTGAATTATTGAAAGGTTTAAATAATTTCAGAGTGAAGTTGAAGATCGTCGTGACAAGATGACAAAATGTCTATGATATGATCATAGAGATGAATATCTGAGTTACGAGTTTGGCACACAATTAAGACATTGTGGAAATTATTTCACAACTAATACCGCGTGGACCACCATAGTGTGATGGTGTGTCCGAATATCACAACTGCACCCTATTGGATATGGTGCATACCACGATGTCTCTTATCGAATTACCACTATCGTTTATGGTTTAGGCATTAGAGACAACCGCACTCACTTTAAATAGGGCACCACACAATTCCGTTGAGACGACACCGTATGAACTATGGTTTAGAGAAACCTAAGTTGTCGTTTCTTAAAAGTTTGGGGCTGCGATGCTTATGTGAAGAAGTTTCAGGCTGATAAGCTCGAACCCAAAGCGGATAAATGCATCTTCATAGAATACCCAAAAATAGTTGGGTATACCTCCTATTTCAGATCCGGAAGCAAAAGTGATTGTTTCTAGAAACGGATCCTTTCTCGAGGAAAAGTTTCTCTCGAAAGAATTGAGTGGGAGGATGGTGGAGACTTGATGAGGTTATTGAACCGTCACTTCAACTAGTATGTAGCAGGGCACATGAAGTTGTTCCTGTGGCACCTACACCAATTGAAGTGGAAGCTTATGATAGTGATCATGAAACTTCAGATCAAGTCACTACCAAACCTCATAGGTCGACAAGGATGCATACTACTTCAGAGTGGTATGCAATCCTGTCTTGGAAGTCATGTTGCTGGACAACAATGAACCTACGAGCTATGGAGAAGTGATGGTGGGCCCGGATTCCGACGAATGGCTCAAGGCCATAAAATCCGAGAGAGGATCCATGTATAAAACAAAGTATAGACTTTGAAAGAACCACTTGATGGTCGTAAGGCTGTTGGGTGCGGATGGATTTTAAAAGGAAGGCAGACAATGATGGTAAGTGTCACCATTAAGAAAGCTCGACTTGTCGTTAAGATGTTTCCCGACAAGTTCAAGGAGTTGACTACGATGAGAGTTTCTCACTCGTAGCGATGCTAAGAGTCTGTTGGAATTATGTTAGCAGTTACTGCATTATTTATGAAATCTTGCAGATAGGATGTAAAAAACATTGTTTCCTCGACATTTTTCTCGAGGAAAGGTTGTATGTGATACAACCAGAAGGTTTTGTCAATTCTGAAAGATGCTGACAAGTATGCAAAGCTCCAGCAATCCTTCTAAGGACTAGAGTAAGCATCTCGGAGTTGGAATGTACGCTTTGATGAGATGATCAAAGATTTTGGGTTTATACAAAGTTTATAAGAAACTTGTATTTCCAAAGAAGTGAGTGGGAGAACTATAGAATTTTTGATGAGTATATGTTTTTAACATATTGTTGATCAAAAATGATGTAGAATTTCTGGAAAGCATGCAGGGTTATTTGAAAAGTGTTTTTCAATGGAAAATCTGGATTAAGCTACTTGAACATTGAGCATCAAGATCTATAAGGATAGATCAAAAAACGCTTAATAGTACTTTCGAATGAATACATACCATGACAAGATTTTGAAGGAGTTCAAAATAGATCAGCAAAGAAGGAGTTCTTAGCTGTGTTACAAGGTGTAAATATTGAGTAAGACTCAAGACCTGACCACGGCAGAAGAGAGAGAAAGGACGAAGGTCGTCCCCTATGCTTTAGACGTAGGCTCTACAATATGTTATGCTGTGTACCGCACCTGAAGTGTGCCTTGCCATGAGTCAGTCAAGGGGTAGAAGAGTGATCCAGGAATGGATCACACGACAGCGGTCAAACTTATCCTTAGTAACTAGTGGACTAAGGAATTTTCTCGATTATGGAGGTGGTAAAAGAGTTCGTCGTAAAGGGTTACGTCGATGCAAACTTTGACACTAATCCGGATGACTCTGAGTAGTAAACCAGATTCGTATAGTAGAACAGTTATTTGGAATAGCTCCAAGTAGCGCGTGGTAGCTGCATCTACAAGATGACATAGAGATTTGTAAAGCACACATGCATCTGAAAGGTTCAGACTCATTGACTAATAAACCTCTCTCACAAGCAAGATATTAACAAACCCCATGGGTGTTGGATTCATTGCAATCACATAGTCGTGTGAACTAGATAATTGACTCTAGTGCAAGTGGGAGACTGTTGGAAATATGCCCTAGAGGCAATAATAAAATGGTTATTATTGTATTTCCTTGTTCATGATAATTGTCTATTGTTCACGCTATAATTGTATTAACCGGAAACCGTAATACATGTGTGAATACATAGACCACAACATGTCCCTAGTAAGCCTCTAGTTGACTAGCTCGTTGATCAATAGATGGTCATGGTTTCCTGACCATGGACATTGGATGTCATTGATAACTGGATCACATCATTAGGAGAATGATGTGATGGACAAGACCCAATCCTAAGCCTAGCATAAGATCGTGTAGTTCGTATGCTAAAGCTTTTCTAATGTCAAGTATCATTTCCTTAGACCATGATATTGTGCAACTCCCGGATACCGTAGGAATGCTTTGGGTGTACCAAACGTCACAACGTAACTGGGTGGCTATAAAGGTGCACTACGGGTATCTCCGAAAGTGTCTGTTGGGTTGGCACGAATCGAGACTGGGATTGTCATTCCGTGTAAAACGGAGAGGTATCTCTGGGCCCACTCGGTAGGACATCATCATAATGTGCACAATGTGACCAAGGAGTTGCTCATGGGATGATGTCTTACGGAACGAGTAAAGAGACTTGCCGATAACGAGATTGAACAAGGTATGGGGATACCGACGATCGAATCTCGGGCAAGTACTATACCGGTAGACAAAGGGGAATTGTATACGGGGTTGATCGAATCCTTGACATCGTGGTTCATCCGATGAGATCATCGTGGAACATGTGGGAGCCAACATGGGTATCCAGATCCCGCTGTTGGTTATTGACCAGAGAGATGTCTCGGTCATGTCTGCATTATTCCCGAGCCCGTAGGGTCTACACACTTAAGGTTCGATGACGCTCGGGTTATAAGGAAAGTTTGTACGCGGTTACCGAATGTTGTTCGGAGTCTCGGATGAGATCCCGGACATCACGAGGAGTTCCGGAATGGTCCGGAGGTGAAGATTGATATATTGGACGAAGGGTTTTGGAGTCCGGAAGTGTTCCGGAGATACCGGGTGATGACCAGCATGACCGAAAGGTGTTTCGGGAGCCCCGGCAAGTGTTGGGGGGCTTCATGGGCCAAGGGAAGGGGGCAAACCAGCCCACTAAGGAGCTGTGCGCCCCCTCACCTATTCCCACGTGACAAAGGGGTTTGGGGCGCCCCATCTAGGGTTCCCACCTCCTGCCTTGGGGGCCAAGTCACCCAAGGGGGAGATCCCATCTGCCCTGGCCACCGCCCCCCTAGGGGAAACCCTAGTGCGCCTCCCCTTGCCCTTGCCCCTATATATAGTGGAGGTTTTGGGACTGCACAACACACGAGTCTCTCTCTCCCAAGGCGCAGCCCTACCTCTCTCCCTCCTCGTCTCTCGTAGTGCTTGGTGAAGCCCTGTTAGAGTACCGCGCTCCTCCACCACCACCACCACGCCGTCGTGCTGCTGCTGGATGGAGTCTTCCTCAACCTCTCCCTCTCTCCTTGCTGGATCAAGGCATGGGAGACGTCACCGGGCTGCACGTGTGTTGAACGCGGAGGCGCCGTTGTTCGGCGCTTAGATCAGAATCGACCGCGATCTGAATCGCTACGAGTACGACTACCTCATCTGTGTTCTAGTAACGCTTCCGCTTAGCGATCTACAAGGGTATGTAGATGCACTCCCCTTCCCCTCGTTGCTAGATTACTCCATAGATTGATCTTGGTGATGCATAGAAAATTTTAAATTTCTGCAACGATCCCCAACAATGGTCTCCACATCCTTCTAGCTGCTTCTTGCATTCCTGCAAAGTGGCATTGTCTGTTGCCATGGCGATGGGAGATGGTCTTCACAAACGTCGCTCAGTGAGGATAGATACCATCGGTAAGGTAGTACCCCATGTTGTAGTTGTGCCCATTGATTGTGTAGTTGAACAGTGGCACATTTCCATCACAAAATCTCTTGAACAACGAAGATCGCTAGAGTACATTGATGCCATTGTCAGAACCAGACATGACAAAGAAAGCATGCCAAATCCACAAGTCCCTTGATGTCGCTACTTCTAGTATGATGGGGCTCTCTTTGGTGTGACCTTGCTACATGCGGCCCAACCTTTGGAGCAGTTCTTCCATTGCCACACTAGTAGAAAAAGGGCCATTTGTCCCGGTTCAAGAGGTCCTTTAGTCCCGGTTCTGGAACCGGGACTAAAGGGTCGTTACTAAAGCCTCCCCCCTTTAGTCTCGGTTCTTACATGAACCGGGACTAAAGGCCGTCCACGTGGCCGCTGTCTAGAGCTCCACCTTTAGTCACCAATCGGGACTAAAGGTATTTTTACGAAAAAAATGATTCTTTAAAAAAATTGATTTTTTTCAATTTTCAGATTTCTGAATTATTTTCCTATTTAATCTCTAATCACCCCTCATCATTCCAAATCATCTAACTTCCCGGCCGGTCACCCATCCTCTCACTACTCCAGCCTAAGCACGCTTAACTTCCGAGTTCTATTACCCCTCGTTTCCAAGTCTGCACTTGTTGTTTTTCTAACAATAGTAAGATGTCAAGCCTATTAACCCTCAGGAGTTTGGCTTGAGCATGAAGTCACACGTTTCACTGTTTGAATTTGAAACTATTATTTTAAAAACAATAATTATTTAGTAACACTAATATTTCTTAAATAAGTAGTATGACCATAGTTTGACCACAGTTTGACCAGATCTGACCAAAATTCAAAAAATTGAATTTTGAGCATAACTTTTTTCCTTTTAGAATTTGAGGATTCTAAAAATTTGCAAACAGGCAGTAGGCTATAGTCGTTTTACTTTTTCATGACACTTTTTTGCAAAACATGTCCAAATTTAAGTTTTTAATTTTCCTAACTAGTAGATGTAGTAATATAACTACATCTCGAAGGATTTTCTTTTTTGAAGTTTTTATCATTTTCTTTTGCTTTTTACAAAACTGAAAAGGCGATCCACCACGGGGGGTAGAGTTCGAAAATGGGACCTTTAGTCCCGGTTTGAGACACGAACTGGGACTAAAGGCGTAGTCCCAGTTCGTGTATAATCTTAGTCCCGGTTTGAGATACAAACCGGGACTAAAGGGCATCGCACCCTTTAGTCCCGGGGCGTGTCTCAAACCGGAACTAAACGGCTCATTTGAACCGGGACTAATGCCTTTAGCCACACCAACCGGGACCAATGCTCACATTAGTCCCGGTTCGTGACTGAACCGGGACTAATGGGCTTACCTGGCCCGGGCGAAAGCCCTGTTTTCTACTAGTGCCAGTGTATGCAATCAGTAAACTGAGCATATCTGGAAAACCTCTTGCCTCTCTAACAACCATCAACCTTTCTGTATCTTGCATAGTTAGTTCTCTCAGATACTCTGCTCCAAACACCGTCACCATGGTGCAGGAAAATCTCATAGTGGTATCAGGGCATATGCTCTCCCCCATCTGAACCATCTCACCAACGGCATCAGCGGCGGTACCTAATGCAAGCATCCTCGTAGCAACCATGCATTTCTGCAAAGGAGAGACGGAAGTTGTCCACAACAAACCCGGTTAATCCTAAAGTAGGGATCATGTGCCTCCACCCCTTCCACCACACGCAAGAACACTGGTTTTCACATATGGAAGCGTTGACGAAAAAATATACAAGGGGATTTTGGTCCGTTAATTCAATTCTTTATCTCACCACAAGGGAAAAATGTGTCCTTGTTCGGCCTTCGATAATCAAACTCAAGTCTCCATCTATCCTTTTGAGATAAAGCACACTTATGTTAATTCACGATGAGTACGTGCTTTCTAGTTTAGCACAAAGAAAAGATTGTTCGATAAAAGACTACATGTTTTTCTTCATAGCTTATTATCCTAGCAGGTCCATGGCGTTGCCTTGTACGACGTGGTTTTAGTTGGCTGGGAGGTGAGACGGCTCATGGGTTTGGATCTCCTCTCAAGTGTGTAGTCTTGGTTTTACATTCCTTTATTACTTTGTTAGTAGTTATGTTCACACGACCAAGAATATACCTTGGTGTGAGTGGTGTTTTGGCTCGATGGTTCGCGTTCTCCATTTCGAGTGAACCATTGTTCAGATTGTTCTTCGCGTCTGGCACTCCAATATTTCTACCTATCGATAGTTGGAATTATGAAAGCAAGAATGAGGTATGTTACAGGTGGTATGGATAGGTAGAGAGGTGGTGAGGCCCTACATATAGGTGTCTGGTTGAGCTCGTGGGTCGTCCATCCATGTCTTGGCTTCCCTAAGTTTGGTTATTTTTCTTGATTCCTTCTGTCCTTCGTTGGACATGTTTCTCAACACATTTATATCATGTTTTAATCTAATTTATTTGTTTACCTTTCATGTTTTATCTTCTAATGTTCTTTTATGCTTATCTTGTTTTATCTCTATGTAATCCAACCGGCGAAGAATATCTCCTTGCCATACGCTTGGTGGTCGAACTCATGTGCCCACAAATCCATTTAGGACAAAGCGCATACACATATAATCAATTAAGAAACCATTCTCGTTTGTTGTCTTTGTCCCTGGCATTTGGAATGGCAAAATAAGCCCGAATAAAGAATGTTTTAGATGGTCGAGCAAGAGGTTTTAAGATTTGGAGATCTCGATTCAGTTCTTCAACTCGTCCGATTTGCCTCTTTCTTTGTCAACTAAAATTGATCAGAACTCAACGGCCATGGACAACTGGAGCATCAGTTGATTTTTCAGCCATTAGATTGGAATCCAACAATCGGGTATATCGTCTTCTTCTCCTGAATCAGCTAACCCAAAGTGTCATCTCCGGCAACTTATAAATAGCAAACGTGGCACGGCAATATCTAGGTAGGGGACAGAAGACTCCCTGGAGTGATGGTGGTGCATTACGCGTATTCTAGAAGGCATTGAGACGTACGGTATTGTACGGGTGGCTTAGACTTCAGAGGAGAGGAACGTCAACGATTACGAATGAACCAACGTGCGTGCTCCAATTAAGGAAATGCGCACGGCACATGGTGACACGAAGCCCGTGGGCAGCCGACACATACACCTTTTTTAAATGAGTTATATAACTCATAATACTCCGGGATGATGAGCAGTGGACTAGTTAGCTCAGTGACACGGCTAAGCATCTTCAGCCGCGTCACCAACCCCCCCCCCCCCCTCTCCCGCAGGCGTTTTTCGACGTTGGCGGCCGAAAATCGGCTCAGTCGCTTCTAGGAGCCCGTTTTTAGCTGGTTTGGGTCGAAACTGGCGCCGGCGGATCCAGACCGAACCCGGCGCGCTGGGGCGTCCGAGGGCGTCGAGGAACGCGTTTTTGGCACGAACGGGAATGGGCCCGCCGAGTCAGCGAGACGCCGCTTCATCGTCCTCATCGCCTAGGTTCCCGCGTGTTCAATGTCAAGGTTGCCGCAGACTAAGGCATAGCCTAGTGGCGGGAAAGGGCTGATGCCTTCCCACCCACCCAGGTTCAAGGCATGGTACTTGCAATTTGGGTTTGTTGCACCAATTATATTGTAGGGGGTTTCCTTACAGTCTTCCTGTCAAAAAAAAGTCAAGGTTGCCGCGCGGGTCAGACTACATTGATGCCTCACGGGCGGCGCAGTGAAGGCGCCAGCGACGCGCGTCCCGCCCGCTCCCAACATGCATCACCCGGCATGCAGGCTCTCACCGCCCCGCTGCGTCTATAAAAGCCGATCTCCCCGCTGGTGAACGCCATAGCTGCCACACATCCCCCTCGCATCGCCACACAAAGCAACACACTCCCCCCTTCCCGCCGACGAGTAATGGTCGAGAGGTTTCCAGGCGACGGCGCGGTGGCGAACGGCTTCGGCCGCCGCCATCTCCAAGAGCCGGAGGCGCGCCTCCTCTACGAGGCCAACTATCCGGCGCCCCCGGACATGCGTGTGCCGGGGTCGTGAAAGTTGAGCGCCGGCGGCGTCCCGTTGCCACCGGTGCCCGAAGGGGCTGCACTGCGGGCCGAGATCGCCCGCATCCGCTCGTCGCTGACGGAGGCGCAACGGAGCGAGCCGAGGTACGCCGCTGACAGCCACATGTTGTGGACGATGTACTTTGAGCGCCGCCGCGACGACCAGATCGCCTCCTGCAACGGCATCATCCCTCACGGACGCCTCAACGCCGACGGGCGATGCGAGTGATGGGGCGTGCCCGGCCGCACCCTCGAGGCCGTCCTCGACCACATCGAGACCGGCAACACACGGCACCTCGAGTACCCGCTGTGGCCGTTGTTCTCTCACCGCCGTGGCAGCTCCTGGGCGCCGCGGCGAATGGAGCCGGGGACGTTCTCGTCGTCGGGCTTCGGCTCACTCTCCTCCGGCTTGCCGGTGCTCCGCCCCGTCAAGCCGGAGCCGGAGGAGACGCCGCTCCGGCGCCGCACCCGCAGCGGCGTCCTCGTCATCAACGAGGGTGCCCGCCCCTCCCCGCGCTCCCTCCGCCTGGTCCGGCCGAATCCCGAGCCAGGGCTGCTCCCCGTGAAGATGCAGCTCGCGGACATAGTGGCCTCCGACGACGAGGCCACCCTCAAGTGGGCGAGGGAGGACTACGTTCGCGAGCAGGTGCTCCGCCAGCGCCGGGCATACGCGGAGCTCCATGCCCGGCCTCGCGGACGCGAGGAGGGTGGCGTCATCGTCCTCGACAGCGACGAGGAGGACGCGGCCGGGCCGTCCAACCCCCCACCGCGCGTCAGCGACTCTGGCCAGGGGTGAAGTAGGGACGACAGCGGCTCCGGCGGGGCGTGCGACGACGACGGCGGCGGCGACTACACCCGCTTCTCGGCATGTAGATGGCGGGCGGTGGCCGCGGCGCAGCAGGGCTACGCGTAGTTTGGCGTAGTGGTATTCGTAGTTTGCATGTTTAATCTATTTTTTTTTACAAATTTCAATGAAGTTTCGCCGAGTTTGTGCCAGATCCTTGAGTTTGTACAAATTTGCATGAAATGTCGCCAAGTTCATGTGATTTTGGCGGCGACCCGGGGGCGTCGACTGGGAACACAGTCGCCCCCACACATCAAGCAAGCGCTAGTTCGTCCCAGGCGGCTCTTTTTCGTCATCCTGGGGACCGAACGGCTGGAGATGCTCTAAGGCTTTGACACCATCAATTTTTTTTGACACCATCATATCATTGATTATTAGTACTAATAGTTGTTGTTGACATTGTTTAGTGTAGAGTTCCGGTCCGTTGGGATAGCCCCGGCATGAACATCATGGGTTATTATTCTGAAGTAGTACCGAGGAGAGTACTTTTGCTTCTCCACCCCAGACAGCGGCAGTTCTAGGGGATTGCGTCTTGCTGCTCATCCTAAGGCAACTCCAGCTCCAGCTCTAATTTTTTTTGCAAAAAAGTTAACAAATCCAGCTCTACTTTGTCTCTGATCTCCATCGTTCAACATTGTAAGCTGACCGATCATCACTGGAAACCGATCAGAGCACCAGATTCGGAGAAATCAGTTTTCGCCCTGTTTACATATGAGAGACGAGTCGAGCATGACACCTCAAAGGGGATAACCGGATAAACGGTCCGCCGAGCAGAATTGACGAAGGCGCGATGACAATTACTTCTCCGCGAAATGCCAACCAAGATAGGGGAAAGGAGTTTCCGCCTAAATTGTGAAAAGAGGACCTTGTCTTGATACCAATTTATCTATAGCTTAGAACATCTCCAGCCGTTTGGCCCCGCAGGCACTTGAAATATCGCCACCTGGGGGTTAACTGACGATAAATTTCGGCGTCGGGCCGGTCTGGTTCCAGCCAACGCCCCCCGACGCTGTTTTTTGAAACATGGAATCGGCCAAAAACACGTCCAAAATCGCCAAAGCACGTCCAAACTAGACGATTTCATTGATATTCTACAAAAAAAACTTAAAAACACAAACTAAAAACGACTACGTGTAGCCACCGCCGCCGCCCCACCTACTACATGCCGAGGAGCCTGTAAAACTGGGAGTAGTCGCCGCCGCCGTCGTCGTTGTCGTCGTGCGGGTGCTGCCGCCGTCCCTGCTGCACCCCTGGCCGGCGTCGACGAGGCGCGGGGGGTTGGACTACCCGGGCACATCCTCGTCGTCGCTGTCGAGGACGACCACGCCGCTCTCCTCACGTCCGTGCCGTCTAGCGACGATTTCCTCGAAGGCCCGGCGTTGGCGCTCCATCTACTCACGGACGTACTCCTCCTTCGCCCACTTGAGGACGGTCTCGTCGGCGGCGGCCATGTCCTGGTGCTCCTTCTTCACGGGGAGCAAACCCGGCTCGTTCTTCGGCCGGACGAGGCGGTAGGAACGAGGCGAGGGGCGGCCGCCCTCGTTGATGACAGAGAGTCGGAGCCTGACAACGTCGACGTCGACGTCACCATTCGCCGCGGCGTCCAGGAGCTGTCACAGGGGCGAGAGAAGGAAGGGGCGCAGGGTACTCCAGGCGCGGCGTCTTGCCGGCCACGATGTGCTCGAGGACGGCCTCGAAGATGCAGCCTGGGACGCCCCACCATCGGCGCCATCCGTCGGAGTTGAGCCGGCCGCGGGGCTCGACGCCGTTGGTGGCGGCGACCTGCTCCGCGTGCCGCCGCTCGAAGTACGACGTCCACAGCGGGTTGTTGTCGGGGGCGAACCTCGGCTGGTTCCGCTGCGGATTCAGCAGCGAAGCCCGGATGCGGGCAATTTCGGCGCGCCGGGCCGCTCCGATGGGCGCGGGTGGCATCGGGACCCTGCCGGCGCTGAGCCTCCAGGTGCCTGGCACCCGCATGTCAGGGGGCGTTGGGTAGTCGGCCTCGTAGAGGAGGCGCGCCTCGTCCTCCCGTAGATGGCGTCGGCCGAAGCCATTCGCCGCCGCGGCATTGCCTGGGTAATGCCCGGCCATTGCTCGTCGGCGGGGAAGAGGGGCATCAATGGCGAGTTGTGGCGTTCACCGGCGGGGAGGTTGACTTTTATAGACGAGGATGCGCGGCGAGAGGCTGCCCGCTAGGTGCCGCGTGGCGAGAGCGGGCGGGACGCGCGTCTCAGCGCCTTCACTGCGCCGCCCGTGGGGCATCAATGGAAGGCTGACCGGCGCGGGAACCGAGGCAATGAGGACGACGAAGGAGGCGAGTCGCTGACTCGGCAGGCCCATTCTTGTTCGTGCCAAAATATGTTCCCCAGCGACCCCAGCGCGCCGGGTTTGGCCTGGGGCCACCGGCGCCAAAATCGGCTCAAGCCGGCGAAAAATTGGGTTTCTGGGGACGCGGCTGGGCCGAATTTTTTACGCCGGCAACAAAAAAGAAAACTGGGAGGCTTGTTGAGAACGCGGCTGGAGATGCTCTTGGCAAGAACCGCTATAGGAAATGTAACGATCAAGAAAGAAGAGACACTGAAGACCACCAGTGATGCACCACAACATTGCCATGAGCACCACCGCCTCCACACACGAACCACCCATTCAATAAATACCATGGCTCCCAAACGACGCCTACAAGAAGAGAACCTCACCATTTCTCAACGTTTGCTGGGGGTGTTTTAATTATTCTTATGTCTAAACATTGTAAAAATGTCGGATGGCTTCTTAATAGAAAAACGAAGATCGGTGCATGAGTGGCGTTGTTGTGATAACATGCACCACAAAGCTGAGCCGTACGTATGTATGCATGCATGTTCACACTGCTGGTTCAGTGTTCACATACATCCCGCAACACGTTGACATGAGCCCGTCGAGAATATTCTTCTGAAGAAAAGGAAAACGAGTCCATCCAGAATAGAATATCCATTGGATCGAATAGAGATATAGTTTGACCCTCACATGTGGTTCCGCGTAGGGAAAAGCAAATCCTACTTGAGCTGCATGTGGCCGGAGCTAGATGACAGGCCGGCGGTCCTTGTCTTGGAGGGACACCTATGTCGTTGCACGTTTCGTGCTCGTACGGCTGCTTACCGGCCAAGTTCTCGCCGTGCATGTAATGCCTGTCGATCCGGTCAGCCGGAGATGGCCGGCTGGCTGGCGTCACTCACTCCAGTGTCTCCCCCTGCCGCACTAATTATTACCACCACGTTGACATGTGCCCATGAGCCCACGTTGTCCATCGGAAAAGTTAGTGATATATATGCAATGTGTACCGTGCAGCAAAAAAAAAAGCTTATTCATGCTAGTAGATGACAGGCCGGGGGGCCGGCGGTCCTTGTCTTCGAGGAACACATATAGCAGTATGCCGTTGCACGTCTCGCACTGCTCATACGGCTGTCATGCATGTAATGCTTGTCCATCGCTTCGATCCCGATCCGGCCGGCCGGGGATGGTCGCCGGCTGGCGTCACTCCGACAGGGGACAATCGGATGACGTCGCCTACGTGGTGACGTGCTGCTGCGTAACTAGCTCCGGCCGGGATGCTGGCGGGGAAAACCACGCGCTCATGCATTGCCGAGAGTTGACATGTCGCGCACGTACGGCGTCCAGGCAACAGCAGAGCATGCATGCGCCTCCCCTGCGGTCGCGCGCGCGCCGTCGTTGAGCATCCATCCGGACAGCACGCATGGCTGCACCGTACGTGCGTCCACCGATTCGTTGCGGCCGTGCGACATGCAAATATGTACGACGATACTCCACGCGCATCTTGGGAGCATGGGGACAATGCATCTGAAATGGAAAAACAATTTTAGAATAATAAAAAATAGTCAAAATTGTGAAACTTAATTTGTAATAACAAACATGGTCTAGCGTAATGCTTGTGTGAAAAGTTCTGCGGAGGAATGACTCTCGATTGTGCGGAAAAACGAAATCGACATTATATGAAAGTTACTATCCACACATTTTGCAATCTTAAATTTATTTTCTTGGCCCTGCAGTCAGTCGTATCTATTCCTTCACGAAACTTTTCACATGACTATAATCCCTGATCACGTTTGATTTCAAAAAGTTTCGAAAAATTTGACTCCTTTAAAAAAAATCAATTTGGTGCAATCAGACCTGAGATCCATTGGCTATGTCCGCCCCGACACTTCATTGCTTTTAGGACATCTAATTTATTAATTAATCGGAGCATGACTGAAACTTCCTTGCTTAGGACACCAATAGCGACGCCATCAACCAAGAAATGTTGGGTCACTAATTGTAACTGTATGTTGCAACGGCGCATATACATATTTTAGCGGTGTCTGTGTCAGCGGGGTTGTTGACGTCTCCATGGGCAATTGCTGATTCCACGGGGACTGATGTGTAAATACTTACTAGCCAAAGTCCCATGCATTGCAACAAGGGCATACATTTTATAGTGGTTCAACACTAATCATGTCCAACATATACCTTACACCCATCACATTCAAGATTTTTTAATTTGATTTTAGTATGGGTAGAGGAAGACAAGGAAGGATTTGATTTAGGTAAGGTTTTGTTAAATTTTGATTTAGTTTGGGTATAAGTAGAGGAATGCAATGAAAGTTTTGATTTCCTTGAGGTTTGGTAAGATTTGATATAGTTAATGCATGACATAGTCTTGGTAAGATTTGATTGAACAATGTAGGACAACGTTTCGAGTAGGACAAGGATAGGGAAGTACCGATTTAGTTACATTATTCCAAACCAAAGAGGGCATGGAGATGAAAATATCGACGTATGGGAAGACTGAGGGAAGAAACCTGAAGGCGAGAGATCAAACTAATTAGCACTGTTTTAATAATAAGACAAAGAGGATTCTCAGAAGTAAAAAAAAAACTGCAGTACCAGGTGACTCTACATCTTATGTGTAGCACCGTGAGCATATCTAACCTCCCACTTTTTTCAAAAGTGTTTATCTAAGAAAACCAGTCATCCACTTTTCCATCTAGTTTAAACACTCTAAACCTCAGTTGTCCCCCGGATTTGAGGGAGGTTTGAGAGGTCCTGTGAATTCTTTGTCCTCCTACTCCATCTCTCTAGTTGCCTCTTGGACCGCACCTCAATACCATGTCCCACTGAATTTACAAGGGTCACATTTGTCTCCATTCCAATAGTGAAGGGGAGGGGAATGTGGATGCACAACAGTCTTCAAGCTTCATGGTTTTGAGGGGTTGTTTGGATTGTTGTCTTCAGGCTTGATGGCTATGAGGGGCTGTTTGGATCGCACCCACAATAATCCACCCGGCCAAATATTTGGCATTGACCGCGGTGAGGGTGTCTATTTGGTTGGGTTATGATTTTCTGGCTCGCCATCGGCTCCTCCTATTCAATATGCAGCCAAACTATTGGTGATCTGTTGGCGGTCGAATCCTGCGCCAAAATTTTAGACCCTGAATCTCCTAATCTGGATAATAGTTGTTCGAGTGATCACTCGCGTGTTCCATGCACTTTCCTTTTCTTGACATTGATTGGGATGGTGGAGCCAAAATGAGACACGTCATAGGCCATGACGAAAGATTTAAACTTTGATTGCCTTTCTGATTTTGTTTTACCTATAATGTATGATTTTCTATCTCGTGGGAGACACTTCTTCCAAGATTTGTTCCGGCTGAAACCTAAATGCATCAGTGTTCTTCTTGGGTTTGTTTCGGCTAAACTCCAAATGACTGATTTGTAGATACATTTTTAATGCGCCATCAATATGAACGAGATGCTGATTATGTTTTTCTGGTACTAAATCATATATTTACCAGGTATGATGATGTAGGAGTCCAATTTATGAGAGTGGCGAAGTACCTGATGTGGTGCACAACTCTTTGCACTGTTAAAATAATGGGAGGTGCCCAACCAATGGCATCCGTACGTCTGATGCATTGCTAGCTGATCCATCATGCCATTGGTCACTTTCTACTCATTCACAAATTAAGCTGCCACACTCCCTCCAATTATGATGATGCCATTCGGTTATGAAGCATGTGTGCATGTACTCCCTCCGATAAATTTTTAGTTGGCATATAGCTTCTTCCAGATTTTTCCTCAATACTTGCGCGCAATGTTTTTTGTAGTTTTCTTTTCAACTTTACCCCTCCACTTCCACTTCCTCATATATATATGACTATATTTTGCATGGTCTACTAATTAGTTGGCGCAATTTTGAGTGTGTACCGCATGCGCCCATGCATGAACGACGGTTTCACGTCAAAGTTTATGGCCGACTGTCCAGGCCAACGTGGAGGCCATGGGCGAGCCTTGAGGTTGGGGAAAGTATCGTGTGAGACCAACTATCATATGGTACCATGTCACAAAAATCAAATCTACACATTTCAAAAAAATCTAAGAAAAATTGTGAATGTTCACAAGATATATATCTACTGGCCCTACAAAAATGTCAGTATGGATATGTAGATTTGTCTTTTTTGTTTCTCCATGTATATTTGGAATTTGGATTTGAAAATTTTAGATTGTAGGAACATGTCTTGTGCATATTGATGAATTTGTTTGGAACTTTTTGAAACATAAAATGTGAGTTTTGAAACATGGTATCATGTGATGGTTGGTATCATGTCACATCTTCCCTTTGAGATTGTGTTGCGGGCTGCACTATGCCATTGTCATCTGGGCTTGCATGTTGGTTCTTGGGGCCTGCGGGATAGGTACCAAGAGTCACAACTCGCTGCATACCACGATGACACTATCCAGCTCACACAAACAGTTTCTTCACAAAAATAAAAATAAGAAAGGGGAATACACACGATAGCCGATAGCCTGTTTCCAACTTCAAATAAATTTATCCTAAAAAGAAGTCCACATAAATTTGATGACGTTATATTAATTATTTATTATTCATGGTAGGAGGCTCTTACCCGGAAAATCCTATTTCACATAGTTGATCAAACACACATGGAGTGTATTTTTAGGGCCATCCCATTTCAACCAGTTTTTTTTTCTTTTGTGTGTTGTTTTTTGACCTGTTTTCCCCCTTCATTTTATATAATTTTTCCAAGCCTTGATTTATTTTGGTTTTCATAAAAAATAAATAATTTGAGCTTTTTCTTTCAGTTATTGTTGTCTATTTTTACATGAATAAACATACACAGTCAACATTTTTTAAACACACGAACATTTTAATACACGATGATCATTATTTAGGCACATGATGATAGTTTTTACATGACGAACATTTTTCAACACATAACAATCATTTTTAAATACATGACGGCTATTTTAAAATTAGTGATGATCAATTTTCAAATACATAATTATTTATTTGAAATATATGAAAAATATTTTTTATATGAGATGAATATCTTTGCATGTATGTTTCTATGTATTCTTTTATATATATTTCCTAAATGCTCCCTCCGTCCCATAATATAAGAACATTTTGGTCTCAAAAACGTTTTTATATTATGAATCAGAGGGAGTATGTTTTAGCATGCATATCAAAATATTTTCAGGAAAAAAAAGTGGGACGTTAATGGCCGCCCGTCATGGGTGTTTCCCCTCAAATACAACACATTCGGCATCAAATAGGCCTCTTGGTCATATCCACAACCCACTCGGCACTTGTGGTCTACACGATGATAAGAACACACAAGCGCGGAGGTGAAAACACAATCATTCATGTGCATTAATGCAACCAGTCCAGGGCCATCTAATACACTGACCTCCCTAAAAAAATCTAATACAGTGACGAACTCAAGTACGATGGGGTGCATCGGAGCGCACTATACCATTCAGTAATGATGTAAGTTGTGTAGATGTGTGGAGTTGACACGTTGTACTAAGTAACGTAGCCATCTCAAAAAGAAAAGAAAAAAGAGTGACAGTGAAGCAGAAGTACGAAATGCATCACGTTCTTGTGATGCATGTGCTAGCAAGTTATAGCGTGCATGCTTGTTCAGACTGGTTTGGTAGAGCATCTACAACCGAATCTTTTAAACCCGTCTCAAACACCCAGACAGGTCGTCCGGTCATTGTCCGGTCATAATTTTTTGACTGAGACGGACGTTCTCAAACGACCCTCAAACGCCCGGGCTAACCGACACCCTCATGTCCAGCCCAAATATGGGGCAGATATGGGACGTGCGCCAGGGCACACCCGCCATGTCGGACCTGACAACCCGACCCACTCCAAATTGCATCAAATACATCTAAACCTTCCTCCTCCCGTCGCCCTCCGGTCATTTCCACGTCTGGACCCTCGCCGGTCTCCACCCTTGGTCCCAATCCTTACCTCCGGTCCCGATCCATCGTCGGAGATGTCATCCAGCCCGGATGCAGGCAAAGCAGGACGAGCAGGACACATTCCGCCTGGAGCAGGACGCATTCCGCTCGGAGCAGGCACCGAGCCAGTGATCCGAGGCCATCCGTCATGCTTGGACATTGATTTCATTCTGCCATGTCCGGTTTGTTGAATTATGATTTGCTTTGCTTTGTTTCAAACTTTAGCACTCGGACAGTTTGTATCGTATGATCGATGTGCATAAATTACATGAATTTGAAGATCAAAATATACGATATGTAGATGTTCATCGCATCATTTAAAGGTTGCCCGGTCAGTGTCCGCGGACGTGTCCGGACGCGTCCGTGGAGGTTTAAGAGGATTTGTCAAAGTCCGGCTCCAGATGCTCTTAAGCTTGTGATTTCAGTGTTGTCATGAGTCAGATCGACAAATTAAAAATAGTTAAGCATGCATGCCCCTCACATCACTATAGAATGAGGCCGCGTACGCAGTGGCGTGACAAGTAGTGGTACTAGTACCTGCACGCGTTCCTGCCGGAAGAACATAGCGAAGTGGGACGCGAGCGATAAGGCCAACTCCACCGCGTCACTCTATTCTGTCTGGCCCCATCCGTTCAGGGTAAAACAGACAAAAAAGGCGGCCCAGCGCTATGGTCCGGACTCATCTTGTCCGTTTTGTGTCCGGGCTGATACATTTTGAGCGCAAACTTGCGTTGGGTTTGGATCATGACGAACACCAAACGGACGTGCGCCTCGTCCGTGTCGAGGCCGCGTGGCAAGCGCCACCTACCTCCCATCCGGCCACATCAATGCACACGAGCGGGCAGCCCCACCTGTCATCCACACGTCGAACGGTCATCGTCCTTCTTTAAGTGGGAAGCATGGACGGGTCGTCGTCCACACTGCCCCACGCCACCCCGCGGCCTCCTCGAAACCCGACAGCCCCCATCCCAAACCCTAGCCAACACCTCGCCGGTCGGCCGCCCGCAGCAATGGGCCTCTGAAACTCCGGCCGCAAAGGCAAGCACGACCGCGAGGCTGGTTCCTCGTCGAGACGCCGCCGCGGCTCGCCATCACCACCACGCCGGGCCCCCGCGTTGCCCGCCTTCTCCATCGCGCCCGCGTCCGCCGGCGACCGCGACCGGCATTACGTCCACTCGTCGGTGTGCCGCCGTTATTGGGATACGAGGACGTCGCTCCCCTGGAGCGGCGTCCATCTCCCCAATAACTGGCATCTCTTCGCCGACCGGGTCCCGATCCCGCCGGTCCAGACGAGCGGCCGTGCGCGCGAGAAGGAGATCGAGCGCCGCTGCCTCCTCCTCCCCGACGACCTCTTCTACGACCCCAGGTACGCCCCCGACTCCGGGCTCTGGGACACCTGGTTTCGTGACGAGCACGACACCAGGCGCGCGTCCTTCTTCGCCGGCACCTCGACGGGGCCGCGGCGGCCACGACAGGAGCGCGCAACGCCTGCTCCCCAGGAGCGCGGGCGTAGACGGGTGCGCGGCATCACGCCCACGCCGTTGCCTTCGCCGTCTCCATCGCCACCACCACCTCCTCGCATGACGGACGAGGAGGAGGCCCGTCTCATGGCGCGTGTCATGAAGGACTCCATGTACACGCACGATGAGCGGCAATGGGAGGGCCTGGAGGAGATGACGGCCCGATCCGCTGCCGGCAAGGTAGCCATCCCCGAGGAGGAGGAGCCGGTGGCCGCATTCCAGCAGCTGCTGGGCCAGGGGTGGGGCTGGTCCTGCATTGCTCCGGAGATGGCCACCGTCGTAGGCGTGAACTGGTGCCCCACTCCGCCGCGGTCACCAGAGCGGGAGGCGTCGCCACGGGAGGAGGTGGTGCAGGCACCTCCAGCCGTCCAGCCCGCCCCCGTCTACCACGCATCGCCGGCCCACCTGTGGACGCCGCCGGCCTACGTCGACCTCGTCAATGACGACGACGACACCGGCGGCCAGTGAAGACGGCGACGGCCACGACACCGACGGGCGCGGCAGGAGCGCACGGGAGGCGTTTTTTTATTTTGTTTTTATATGTTAATTATGAAACTGGGCCTTTTAAGTAGCCGTGGAAACTGGACCGTTTTGTGGCCGACCCCTATATATGTTTTATATTTTTTTAAATGCGTTTATTTACTTTTTTAGTTATTTCATTCTAGTTTTTTAATTTTTTTTATTCACGTCCACCCCGGACATGATTTAGGATGCGGCCGCGTGATGGGCGCACGCACGACCCATCGGACAAAACCGGACACGAGCAAACCCATCGATGCCCCAAAGAAATAAAATCCGGCCAATCCGAATGTTTATTTGGGGTCGCGCGGTGGAGTTGGCCTAAGATGTGTGCCGTCCCGATCAGATCACCCTGCGATGCCGGGCGGAGGAACACTAGTCATGCCTACACTGAGCAATCCATGCCTTTCCGAAAGCTGTGAGCTTGATATCTCGCACACGTGCGTCCCGGCGACAGAAGAGCATGCATGGGTGGCGCATGAGTCTCCCTGGCAGTCGTCGTTGAGCCAGCGTAGCCGCACCGTACGCCCCAGCAGGCCACCCCCCGGCCCGGGCCACATGTGTACTGCACACGCCACATCGCCCCGGCCCACCTTCTCTAGCTCCGGTGGCCGGTCCCACGCTCTGCATCCTCAGCATTCACCGTTTTCCTCTCCTTCCATGGCCGCGGCGTCGTCCATTTCGGTATTGGGCTGCGCCGGAAATCGTCTGACACGGCCGAGAATTTCTAGTCAAATGATCAATGCGAAGTGTAGCGGTTAGACAACTCCAATGAAGTGACTCATTTGGTCCACGGTCGTCAGTTTTGATCGGCGCGGACATAAAAGTTGGTCCAACGCGCCGATCCAAACGGACGCGCGTCCGATTTTCTTTCGCGGGCGATCTATTCCTGGTCCATTTTTGAGTTGTATTTGCATCGGCGCGGACATGCGATGGACATGCGCATGCTCGCCTTTTTCTCTTCCCGGGCCCACTGGTCGGTGGCTCATTGGCCTCCCTCATCCCCCAACCAACAACAACCCTCGCCCGCCTCCTTCGTCGCCGACGCCGCCGCCCTTTTTTGCCAGCGACTATGCCAGCTGCCGCCGCCTTCACATCCGCCCAGCAACGCCGCTCACTCCCCCCGTCGCCAGCCACCGCCGTCTTGCCGCCAGGCAGCAAACTGCTTCCCACCGCCACTCCTCCAACCGCACAGGCGCCCGCGACCAAGAGGCCGCCTCGCCGCCCCGGGCAGATCCTCATCGGCACGCTCGTCGGACACCGGCAGGGCAACTAGCTGGTCTGTGCGCGCCGCGACTCCCCTCGCCGGCCGTCTCCTTCTTCGACGCCCGCAAGTTGTTCGGCAGTTTGCCAAGATACGAAAATGGACTTCGCCGACGAGTTCTTTTTCCACAATTTCCTTTGCGACTCCGACGATTCGTCGTCCGACGACAAGGAGATATTGGCCGCCGTGTTGGTCATCACCACCTCAACAGTCAGTGGCCGTTACTTCGTGGCTCCATTCCGGGCCACCTTCCGGCGTTGAATCGCAACTGAGAGGGCAGGCATTTCCTTCTTTGGAAGGACTACTTTGATACAAGAAACCCGTTGTTCAAACATCAAAAATTTCACCACCGTTTCCATATGAGTAGGCATCTTTTCAACCGTATTTGAGAGGGGGTGGTCAGCTATGATGACTATTTCGAGTGCAAAGAGGATGCCGTCGGCAAGATCAGTTTCTCCTCTTATCAGAAATGCACTGCCGCCATCCGAATGCTTGCATACGGAGTGCTCGGTGATCTTATTGACGAGTACGTCCGTATGAGTGAGTCTACATGCCTAGAGTCCCTGTATAAGTTCTGCAAGGCTATTATTGCTGTGTTTGGCCCTGAGTACTTGAGAGAGCCGACAGCTGAAGATACAGCCCGTTTGTTTGCGATAAATGCTAGAAGGGGCTTCCCAGGGATGCTTGGCAGCATAGACTGCATGCACTGGGAGTGGAAGAACTGTCCTTCTGCTTGCAAGGGTAGTATAAGGGACATGTTAGGGCTTGCACTGTCATATTAAAGGTCGTGGTGTCTCAAGATCTCTGGATCTGGCACTCTTTCTTTGGCATGGCTGGATCACACAATGATAACAACGTGCTTCAGCACTCGCCGGTGTTTGCTAGGCTTGCCGAAGGCAACAGCCCACCGGTGAACTTTACTGTCAACGGACACAACTACGACAAAGTATACTACCTGGGTGACGGTATCTATCCTCAGTGGACCACTATTGTCAAGACAATACCTAACCCTGTCGGAGAGAAGAGGAAATTTTTTGCCCAAGAGCAAGAGAGTGCCAGGAAGGATGTCGAGCGTGCCTTTGGTGTTTTGCAATCTCGATGGGGCATCGTTCGGTATCCTGCTAATACCTGGAGCACGCAGAAACTATGGGATGTGATGACTGCTTGTGTGATCATGCACAATATGATCATAGAAGACGAGCGCCCGAAACATCTATACGATCAAGGGTTTCAGTTTTAGGATGAGAATGTTGTGCCTGAGCATGGAGTAGCGGCAACATTTGAACAGTTCACCCAATTTCATAAAGACATGCGTGATTGGAAAACTCACGTGTAACTGCAAAATGATTTGGTTGAGTATATGTGGGCTCATGTTGGCAACCAATAGATGTATCTTTTTATTCGTTTGCAAAACTATGTGAAACATTTTTATTTGTATCCGTCTTATAAAACTATAATATTTTTATTCGATAAAACTATCTTATTTGACAATATGTTTGAATGCAAATCAATGTAAATATTGGGCGGCCAGCCGGCCACGCCGGCACATATGGGTCGGTGTTAGAGTTAACCTTGTTGTTTTGGTTTTTCATTACATTTACTTGGTAATGACATGCATGTAGACATGCTCAACCATTAGGCTGCGGCCATACACTCACGTAGAGATGAGATGACGTGTGTGTACAAGCTAGTGATGAGTAGGTAGTCTCCTGCATGGATGTGTTGGTTAGCAAAATTGGTACAGCTTCGTAGAGTCACAACATCCAAGTTCGGCGGCAGATCAACGGTGGAGCAAGAAGCGGACACAATCAGTTGTGGCGTGCGTCAAGTGTGTCGTGGGTAAGCTCGTGTCTGTTGCAAACTTGGAGGTGACTCAAGCCTGTACGCGTGTGTGCTGGAGTGATTAGTGAGTCAAGCCGTTAGTGGCGTGGCCGTGTGTGTTGCATGCAGAATTATATGGAGTGGATGCAACGTAGTGGTTAGTGGGTGCGTTGGGGCTGGGTTAGTCCGGCTACTTAATCCCATGTAATCATGTCCATTGTTAAGAGAGTAAGAGAAACGGAAAAGGCACAAGTTGTGCGGTGCCACAAAATTTCCTGCGTCCTCTTCTACTACCTCTAGCACATGCAAGTTTTCTTGAGAGAATCCTTGAGCTGAGAGAGTTGCAAGGTAGAGAAGAAGCGGCGCTGCGAGAGACGGCGCCAACAATTGGCATCAGAGCCTTGTCGATCCGAGGCGACGGTGGCGGCGCGACGGACTTCATGTGAGGTGGAGGTCGTCGGCGCAAGGTAGAGGTCACTGGCGGCACGATGCTGCCAGTGGCCGGTGTGTGCCTCCGTTGTCGTCGAGCTGCGTCACGAGCGATGGAAAGAGGTATGCTGTCCGGTAAGTTGCGGCACCGGCGGCATGGAGGTGATGGCCAAGGAGCGGAGGCCACGACCACAAGGAGTTTCATGTCCGAGTCGTCGACAAGGTGCGTCATCGTCGACAACATGAAGGCGAGTCACCGGCGAGTTGCGGCACCGGCAACGAACATGGAGGCGAGTCACTGGCGAGTTGCGGCACCGGTGGCAAACATGCGGCAGCGAGGGTGCCACGGGGGCGCACTCATGGTGAAGGTGTAGGAGGTGCGCCTATTATCGAAGCCAACCGTGACGGCGGCAATCGGCGTGACAAGATGGCATTGGCGGCCATTTACGTGTTACACCGACGACATCGACGACCGTGGGCTTCAAGAGAGGAATAAGTGACAACAAAATTAAGGGGGTGATTGTTAGAGTTAACCTTGTTGTTTTGGTTTTTCATTACATTTACTTGGTAGTGACATGCATGTAGACATGCTCAACCATTAGGCCGCGGCCATACACTCACGTAGAGATGAGATGACGTGTGTGTACAAGCTAGTGATGAGTAGGTAGTCTGCTGCATGGATGTGTTGGTTAGCAAAATGGGTACAGCTCCGTAGAGTCACAACGTCCAAGTCCGGCGGCAGATCAATGATGGAGCAAGAAGCGGACGCAATCAGTTGTGGCGTGTGTCAAGTGTGCCGTGGATAAGCTCATGTCTGTTGCAAACTTAGAGGTGACTCAAGCCTGTACGCGTAAGTGCTGGAGTAATTAGTGAGTCAAACCGTTAGTGGCGTGGCCGTGTGTGTTGCATGCAGAATTATGTGGAGTGCATGCAAAGTAGTGGTTAGTGGGTGTGTTGGGGCTGGGTTAGTCCGGCTACTTAATCCCATGTAATCATGTCCATTGTTAAGAGAGTAAGAGAAACCTAAAAGGCACAAGTTATACGATGCCACAAAATTTCCTGCGCCCTCTTTTTTTTAGGGTAAATGCCGCCGCTTTATTTAATTAAAAGTTCGCAAAGCCCGGAATGTTATCTGAGATTACACTCAAAATACAGTCTGGGGGCACCCCCAACCAGACCCTACATAGTTCGTCTCCTATCCCTACTTTAGCCAACTTATGCGCCGCGACATTCGCAGATCGTCGAACCCAAGTAACTTTCACGTTTTGCTTCGTCTCCAGCATTTGTTTTATGTCATTGATCCATGGTCCAATAGCCGAGAAGTTTCTGCCGGTTTGGTTGATCATCTGGACAGTTTGAAGACTGTCCAGTTTGACGTGGATATTTTGGACACCTAGCTCCTCGGCCACCTGTAAACCACGCCTACACGCGAGAACTTCTGCTGCTTCAGGATTAACAATGCTTGGGAAGTGATGGCAAACCCCCGCCCGAAACGCACCATTGTGGTCTTTGAGGACAGCTCCACCACCCGCCTTGTCACCCACCTTTGACACCGCTCCATCACAGTTGAGCTTAATCCATCCCACCTCCGGCACAGCCCACTTCTGGATCTCCCTCGGCTTTGGCTGATGAGCGTTTGACCAATCTGTCATATGTGCATAAACACCCTCCATTATTGCATGTGGACTCTGAATTCTGACTCCATCCCGCGCCTCATTTCTAGCGAGCCATAAGCCATATGTCGCCTGGATCATCGCTTCTTTCTCATCGTCGGCCGCCCTGGAGAACCAACTCAGAAGCCATCGAGCTAGAGCGCCCTGGGTATCGATCTGCCACGGTGGGGCTGCCATCGTAATACCTTTTTCTGAGCGCAACAACTGCCAGAACTGAGAGGAATGCTGACATGCCCAGAAACGATGAATAATAGATTCTTCTCTACCGCATGCAACACAAAAAACACCCGGTTTGATTCACCGCCGATGAAGCTTTGATCCCACCGCCAGTCCATTTTGAATCATACGCCACATATGAATCTTCGCTTTGGGTGGCGCACTAGTATCCCACATCGCCATGTACCGCTTGTGTTTCTGGACCGAGCTGGAGGACTCCTGCTGGCCTGACCGCGCTCTTCTCCTAGACATCCAGAGATGGTAAGCTGATTTCACATTGAAGATGCCATTCATAGTGAAATTCCATGCGGGGTAATCGTTGGAACCCGGGCCACCAATAGCAATCTGTGCTATATCGCATGCGTCTGACTCACTAAACATGGTGGCAAGCTTGTTCCAGTCCCAGCTAGTCCCAGTACTGTCCAGAAAATTTCTTGCGCCCTCTTCTACTACTTCTAGCACATGTATGTTTTCTTGAGAGAATTCTTGAGCTGAGAGAGTTGCAAGGTAGGAAAGAAGCGGCGTTGCAAGAGACGACGCCAACAGTCGGCGTGTTGGACGTGCTACCGACTCAAATTTAAAAGAAAGCGAACGATCGACTCAAACGGACAAAAAATGAATGAAATCGTCGTCCGTTTGGGTTGGCCTATTGGAGTTGCTTTTACGGACCGAAAAGTAACGTCGACTCGCAAGGAATTAGAGCTGGCCCGGCGTGCAAATCAAATTGCGTTTGGAAGCAAGGGGTCTTGTAGTTGTCGGGCACATTGAACTCCACAGCAGACATATCGACCGATGCAACTACAAACCAGAGTGCTTCACTTTTCACTACACGGCCTACTTCAGCTACGCAGGATCTTTTCTTTCCTTCTTTCGCCGAACCTCTGTGTGTATTGATTGAGCTCCATTTTCCAACGAGAGGAGAGCACGGCAGGCAGGAGTACAGAAGATCGTGATCATTGGATTTTCTTTGGGAAGGCAAGCATACAGACTTGGCACCAATGCATGCTTGTAGCTTTCCCCACTTGCACGCATATGCTGCATTGCAGCATGCACGTACAGCCAGACAGGTCTTCATGTCGGAACAAACGAGCACTTCACATCACTGTGCTACTGTGGAGCACTACTAGTGCTCCTATACGCCTAGCCATACCTCCGTCAGTAACAGCAGGAGTAGTAAGCTTAGGAGGTAATAGCACCCCAGCTACCTTAACTTGCACAGCATGTGATAATCTAGTCCCAAACTTGTAAAACTTGACTAAGTCATACCTCAACTTAAATCTCATGTGATGTTTTAGTCTCAGACCAATCACAGCGTGCCAATTGGCTGGGCCGGTCAGCGTGTGCAGTTTTGCACAAAACCCCCTGCCGTTTGCCTGATTCAACCCGCGCCGCCTGCTCCCCTCGGCCGCCCGCAGCTCCTCGCTCCGCAGGCTCGCGCCGCCGCCGCCGCCCTCTCCGTCGGCCAAGCAGCCTCCTCGTCACGCGCCGAGCGCGGCCGCTGGAGCCGATGGCAAAGCTGGTGCCGCCCCTCCCGGCGTCGTCGCGCGCCTCATGGGCCTCGAATCCTGGCCCGCCGCCCCCGGCGCGGCCGCGGCCGCGCCGCCGAGGCCGCAGAAGCAGAGGAAGGTGGAGGCGTCGGCGGGGGAGGAGACAATGAGCCGGCGCCGGTGGTCGTGATGCTGCCGCCGAGCCGGCGCCCGCCCGCGCCCGGCTCGCCCACGCACGCGCCGCGGAGCCACCACAGCGCCGACCTGTCGGCGAGGAGCCCCAGGCGGATCCGCCTCGTGCACGCCACCGCGTCGAGGCTGCTGGAGCCGGTCGCGCGCGAGCTCGAGGGCCGGCGCCAGGCTGCAGGCCATCGCGTACGCCTGCTCCTCGCCGCAGCACCGCGGCCACCCCGGCGCCCCGCAGCGGAGCTGGGGCACGCCAGGCTGCAAACCAGACGAACTATTCCGACTCATCGGCTCCTCTCAATAATGCTGAGACTATATATAATTCCAATGATCAATCACCCGAGTTTCACAAGAGCTATCAGGTCAGTTTTGACGTTGCCCTACTGCTTCATTTTGTCAACCTTTTATATCTCTTACTTATGTTTACTTCAGCAATATTGATCAGTCAATCATGAAATTACCTCTTTGATAGTATGTCCATACGATGAAATTGTAGTGCTTATACTTATCACTTTGTCTAATGGTAGAGACTGATAAGGAAGCACTTACATGAATCATGCCTGGTACATTTTGTGAATTTGTTGTTAAAATAATGTTCCTCGGAATGTGATTGGATGTTCCCTGATCTTTACTGAAGTATGTTGGAACCGTTCTCTCACGGGATGGATGGAGGTAGAAGAAGAAGGAGCACAGAAGAAAACGGAGAAAGATATACTGGATTTCACCGGGCCGCACACGGCCCCGTTACACTATTCCAGAGCACCAATTGCCTCACTATAAACATGATTACAACCGGCTTTGTAGCCCTCGGCAGCGACGCAGCGCCCAAGCTTCTAACGCCCTACAAACATGATTACAACCGGCTTTGTAGCCCTCGGCAGTGACGCAGCGCCCAAGCTTCTAACGCCCACACACGCATGAACTACTGGCTGCTGCATGCGATCCGCTCGGCCTCACGCAACGCACAAACGCGCTGGACGCGGCTCGATCCATCTGATCGCAACGGCCAACTGCATGGTGCGTGCACAGCTCCTAGCTCCACGCCACATGCACGTCAAGCTAACTAACTCCAACACACGCACGCACACGGACTCACGCACACACACGCACCTACGAACCTGGCACGGCCACACACCGCCACACACACATACGCCACATTTTCGCTGCGTCCCGCCCGTCCCGCACGCATCCGACGCGTCCGACACCATCAGTACGTCCCGCGCGTATCCGACGCGCCCAACGAGCCCGACCACGCGTGGCTTATTCCAACACACACCCTCTAAGCCACGGCCTAGAGGAGTCCGTCATCATCGACGTTGGCACCGACCAAGAGAGCTTGCTCCGCAGCTGGTCCTTTCCGCAGCTGCGGGCACTTGCGTCGGAAGTGCCCGTACTCCCCGCACTTGTAGCAGCTCCTGCGCCTGTTGCCGCCGCTCCCCGACGCCATGCTGCGCCCGTCGTCGTCGTCCCGAGCACCGCCGCGTCGACGCTCCCGTGCTGCCCACTGCGCCGCCGTCATGAGCAGCTGCTCACCCCCGCGCTTGCCGCCGTCTTGTCCACGGCGCCGAACCCGCTCGTCGAACGCAGGTAGTCGCCCGAGCGCTTCGTCGAACGCCATCGTCGTCACGTCGTGGAACTGCTCGAGGCCAGCGACGACGGGGAAGAGGCGATCCGGCACCGTATCCAGCAACTTCTTGACAAGTGCTGCGTCGCCCAGCGTCTCCCCGAGGTTGGCATACCTCGCCGCCATCGCCGCGAGCCTCCCGCCGTACACGTCGAGCTCCTCGCCGTCCGCCATCTTCATCCGGTCGAATTCGCCACGCAGCGTCCCCAGCCTCGCCGCATGGACCCGATCGGCGCTGACGAACCTCATCTTCAGGGAGTCCCATACCTCCCTGGCGGTGAGCTTAGTCGACACCTGCAGCAGCACATCCTCTGGCAACGCCACGAGGAGCAACGCGCGCGCCATCTTGTCCTTCTTGGCGTTCACCGCCGCGTCGCCCGGCGCCACAGCCTCCCATACGGTGTGGACGTCGAGGATCGCCTGTGCCTTGGTGGCCCAGACCGTGTAGTTGTCCGCGGTTAGCATCGGCATCGCCATCGTCGCCGATCCGCCCGCGCCGCCGCCGTGTGGGACGAGCGCCATGGTCGCCGGTGATCGTCCGAACCGAAGCTCTATATACCAATTGTTGGAACCGCTCTCTCACACGGATGGATGGAGGTAGAAGAAGGAGGAGCACAGAAGAAAACGGAGAAGGATACACTGTATTTCACCCGGCCGCACACGGCCCGTTACACTATTCCAGAGCACCAACTGGCTCACTACAAACATGATTACAACCGGCTTTGTAGCCCTCGGCAGTGACGCAGCGCCCAAGCTTCTAACGCCCACACACGCACGAACTACTGGCTGCTGCATGCGATCCGCTCGTCCTCACGCAACGCACAAATGCGCTGGACGCGGCTCTATCCATCTGATCGCAACGGCCAACAGCATGGTGCATGCACAGCTCCTAGCTCCACGCCACATGCACGTCAAGCTAACTAACTCCAACACACGCACGCACACGGACTCACGCACACACACACGCACCTACGAACCTGGCACGGCCACACACCGCCATACACACACATACGCCACATTTTCGCTGCGTCCCGCCCGTCCCGCGCGCATCCAGCGCGCCCGACGAGGCCGACACCACCAGTGCGTCCTGCACATCCCGCGCGCATCCGACGCGCCCGATGAGCCCGACCACACCACGCGACGTGGCTTATTCCAACAAAGTAATGGTTTACCAACTTGGATGACTTGGCATTCATTATACTGTGATCAGTGGTCACACTACTTTTTGTCTAGCTTGCTATTGAAATTTGAAAATGTTCTTTTGTTCTAGTTCCAGGGTGACCAAGGGGCTGATTCTCCTGCTACGTGCACAAATGACGAGCCCAATCAGCCGAGCCCAACATCTGTCTTCGAAGCATGCTTCTCACACGATGCTTCCTCCTCAGGAAGTCCAACTGAAAAGATCGGTAAATACTTTTGTAGTATCACCTTGAATGTTGTACTAGGATGTAAGGATACTTTGTAGATAGTAACCCCTGCAAACCATTTTACTTTTAGTTATCTATAAAGCTAGGTTGAAAGGCCTTTTCTGAAGAAAAAAATGTGTGCTACAAAATAAAGTTTCCTCTTTATTTACTCTACTTCTGTTGCTGATCTGAAGTAAGAATATATGTTTATATGCTGACGAAACCTTAAATGAATAGCTATGTTTTGCATAAAATGCATTTGGCCACGAAATTGATTGCTTTAGTGCACATCTTGACGCGGTGTTGCAGATTAAAGGTTTGTATCACGATGAGTAGCGGAAGAAACAACAAATAGTTTACATATATTACTAATATTTGAACTATTATAAGACAGTGTTCTGTTACGCTATCTTCTAGTTAACTTTGCTCGCCTGAAATGAACTCTCTTTAGAGAGAAGCTTAAAACAATTCTGATTTACAGAATGGATTGAATTAGTAGGTTTTGACGTGTGTAATGGAGTATAGATTATGATGATAATGTATGGTTTCTTCTTTTGTCTGCAGAGAGTACTGAATTCTTTATTTCAATGGAGAACAAAATGGAAGATCTCTTCAATCTAGAGTCTGAAATCGTAGATTTGTCCATGTCCATCGACACAATGAAGACTGATGATCACGGCAGCAATGCAGAAATACCATGTGTTCAGAGTTCTCCAGTGCATGATTTTGAGTTCCTAGAAGGCAGGCTCCACAGCATCGGAGAAGCCATTGCAAATGCTGAGCTACTTCTGGACAGCAGCCTCTTATGTGGCACACCGTCAAGTCTATCACTCCATTCATTCATAGTTGAGATGCTGGAGACCGTTGAGGCCGTCTTTGGCGATGGATCAGAGAGCAGCTTCGGCTTCCAGGAAGAAAACAACTTTCAACGCACCAACTTCCTGTTCGACTGCATCGTCGAGTCGCTGGACTCGAAGTTCCGCGACTTCGGGAAATGCGGGTACAAGGCTTTGTTGCGAATGCCTCTCACCATGAGCAAAGACCTGCTGAAGAGGGAGATATCCAAAGAGATCGGCAGCTGGAGCGATGTTTCATCGGACCGTGCTGCGGAGAAGGAGCTGGACCAGGTGGCGGCGGCAAGGTGTGACAGGTGCCGGACCGAGGCGTTCGACATTAGCGTCGCCATCGAGGACGACATACTCGAGGCCCTCGTCGGTGAGTTCACCTTCAACCAATGCTGCTGAAAGTGTGGAAGTTTACTGGTTAACATGGCATTGGTCAGGCATGAGTAACACTTTGCAGATATGTACTCTATTTCTCCTCCGAAGATGTTATACAGCGTCATGTAGTAATATGGACGCTCCCCGCCCCCGGTTAGTCCCAGATTTAATTCAGGTGTGCTATACTGCGGGTTGAATCAGGCAAATGGCAGAGGGTTTTGTGCAAAACTGCGCGCGCTGACCGGCCCAGCCAATTGGCGCACTGTGATTGGCCTGGGAGTAAAACATCACATGAGATGCAAGTTGAGGTATGGCTTGGTCAAGTTTTATAAGTTTGGGACTAGATCATCACATTCTGTGCAAGTTAGGATACCTGGGGTGCTATTACCTCTAAGCTTAGCTAGGCTGGCCAAGGCAGCACTAGGTAGTAAATTCACCTACAGAGCGAGTAGTAGCTTTTTGCACGCACAAGGCTGAAGAAAGTAATGCATGCACGGTGTATCCATCTAATGGAGACGACGATGGGAGGGTATCAATCAATAGACAGAAAATGTGTGCAGACGGCTTAGCATGCCTTCCCCACTTTACACATGAACGCTACTACAGGTGTACAGATGACATTATCCGTATATAACTTTGAGCATTGTTTCTTGGTGTATCTTATGATCAAATTAATGGTGGAGACATGGTCAGCGCACACATCCTTCAACAAAAGGTATCAATGTAGGACTCCCGAATGTTTCATTCCTGATGGAGGCTTAACCGTGGTTATGATCCTACATTCTTTCACTTTCATGTCAGATGCCACGATATCATCTCGAAGAATGTTGTGGAACGAGGAGAAAGTTCTCCCCGCCCTATCCAAGTGTCTATGGTGCAAGTGGTGGTTGGGCTCGATGGTCCCTCGATCTCGATGTCGCCGTGAGGGATTACTCCGGTCGTTCTTCGCATTTTAGTTTAAACTAAGCACTTGTTTCATTAAAAGGCGTGGAGTGCTAGAAATTGCATTGAAGTTAGGCGTCATCATCTCAATCAAATTGACCTTGTACGCTTGTCTGGGCTGGTCAGCTTGCCGTTGCTTTATTTCCCTTCCCAGATTTGACGTATAAATAGATGAAAACCCGATAATCCTCACATCAAGCCGCCTGGTCTATTGGTTGTGCTATATCCATAGCATGGCAGAGGTCTTGACTCTTGAGTTTGACGTCCCATGACGGCGCAATATTTTTTATGTTTTTTTCCAATTGTGGTTGCCTTATTTCCTGGCCAGAGCTAACGTATAAATAAATGACAACCCGAGATCCAACACGTTATTTGTTAAGACGGACGAAAATCTTATGGGTCCCATCGTAAATTTAAAAAAAATGGAGAAACGATCCGTCTTTTAATATTAAGTAAAGATAGAGATTAAAAGAAATGCCAACCTTTCGTGCGTGCTCCAAGGGACCAGCACGGCAAACGATGACACAAGGGGGGAAGCCGACACGTGCACCACTTTTGGTGTTATATTAGTCTGATTAAAAAATATATATGATACATACGCGTCAAGATGATCAGTGTACCAACCAGTGACACGGTCAAGGCCTTCAAATCATTGGTGGTTGTCGTTTACATTGTTTATTGTAGTTAGTACGAATTCCCGCTATACGAAAATGGTGTACGAGCGAACTCAGCGTATCTAAGATGGTTAGGTCTTTTGTGGTGAAACCAATCCATTAAGGTAAGTTTAAGTTGTAGACTCTGTTGCTCGCATTTTTATAAATTTATTTCAGATTTTTCTGCCTTGTTTCGTTCAGTGCGATTGTACTGTGTTTAGAAAAATGAAAATGTAGTAAGAGTTCTACGTCGGGAGTTCTCCCAGTGAAAAGAAAATACATGGCCGATTATTGCACGGTCACGGGGAGAGTACGTTTGCTGCTCTTTTGTCCCGTCCCAATCCAACTCCAGCACTATCCCTTTTTCCATCGTTCGTTGCTCACTGCTAGGTAGCTGATCGATCGGATCAATGATCATTTTATAATTTCACCTTGTTTGATCAGTTCGGTGTACTAAGTGACAGTGTATGGAGATCGGTGCATGACGTTGTTGTGATGGAGATGCACCAGCTGATTTGTGCTGGCCGTATGCATGCATGCATAATGTTCAAACATATATTCACCACCACGTTGTCATGTTGACAACATCCTCCTCATCAATCAAAAGAGAAAAATAGTCGATCGAGAATAGAGTAACACTTCGTTCCCTGTCGGGGGTAGCTACTAGCTAGCCCGCGGTACGTCAATTGATTGATCCCTCTCGGAGCTCAGCTCCGGCTGTAAAACGGCCGGCGAGCCACTGTGTGTGACGCCAGCCACCCATCCATCTCTCCGGCTGCCCGGATCGATACGATCACGTACGGCCGGTCAGGCCGGACGAACATACCGACGTGAGACGGGACGGCACGACGGCGGTGGGCGATCGACGGGGTACGTGCGTGCGTCGGGAGCGGCCGGGATGCAAGCGGCCGAGCGGGGGAACACCATGCCATCCCGACAGCTGATGACAACTTAGACATCTAGTGCACATGCGGCCCGGCGACGACATTCGACATTCAACATGCATGCATGCCCGCAACGTACGTGCGCGCGCGCGTGCAACCATATATGGCTGGCCGTGCGACACGGATGTCCTATTTGCACATATGTACTATTTTTGTTCTTTGCTCCTTAGAGCATCTAACTAATTAATGGGAGCATCTATCTACCAGATAAAACCACTCCTCCACTCTCACATCCACACTCTGGACCCATGTTTCTCCCTCAAATTTGGGAGAGGTTTTGCTCTCCCAAATCTTGCTGCCTCGGCAGCCCCTCTCCCCCATCTCACCTCGTCTCGCCTCATGCGCCGCACCCCATAGCAGCCACCACCCCGCTCCGGCCAAGATCTAAGGAGGGTCACTGAAGTTCTCTGTTCTCTCTGGATTTTGTGCTCTGGCTGGATCTTATGTTTTAACCGGATTTACGTTATAAAAGAATTTTTGGCTGGATTTTACGATCTAGCTATATTTTATGTTCTACCTGGATTTTACATTGCATGTACAAATAATGCCAGAAGCATGCGTGTTCCTCTTGCGACTGAATAGACAGGTGTTTACTTTTTCCTGGCTTATCTATTCCTGTAATCGTGTAACCATTGGCCACGATCACGACCGTGGGATGGCACTGGAGAAATGGATCAAGCCGGCTTGTTGGGAAGTGTTGAATAAAAGGAATAAACAGAGAAGAAGCAAAGTTTACGTGTTGCCAACCACTTTAGCTATATGTCAGGCGACTGAATTTTCATTTTTGGATCACTCAAATTTGTAGCCCTTGATTCGAGGTGCTTTGTGATACGTGTGAAAGCTTGACCTGGATTTGACTGATCCGTTTATTTGTTCAGTCGATTTCTTGTCTTTTCTTGCTGACTGTGTGATGTCCTCTTCATGCATGCATGTCTCCAGCTCACTCTTGCATGGATGGATGAAATGCATGTCAATTTTAGTCTCTGTGCGTGTGCATGCTTCTTCTCTCCCTTGTGTTTTATGTCTTCTTCGTTTTTGTTTTTTAGTTGGGTTTCTTTTTCTTTATGTGTATTTTTGGACATTGGGTGTGTGTAAATATGTACGCGCAAGTAATATATAAATATGTGTACAAATTATACTAGAGTGCATAAATGTCACTATTATTTGTTTATTTTTATGTATTATTTTTTGTGCTAATTGTGTGGAAGTTTTTGTTATTTTCTTTCATCTTTATTGGTAATACCAAGACAATTAATTTATTTTTTCTTAGAAAATGTCATTTATTATTATTCTTGTGTGTAAGTATGCACACATGTACTAAAAGAATATGTGTGTAAATTATACTAGGTTCTAAAAATTGCACTATTAGATGTGTCTTCCTTGCATATTACAAAGAGTGTAATTTTAGTGCGAAGTTGTGTGCAAGTATTTTTGTATGTTTGTATGTTTACCTGATGTCCACTATGTTTGTGATCTATTTTTTTGTCCCAATTTTTTCCCTTGCTGTTGTGTTATTTGTGGAAGCTTAGATGTGACATACTTAGAAAACATCTAGATGTGAATTAGACAAACTGTTTTTGTATTCTTTGTTCTTAAAAGGTAATACCAATGCAACTAATTCATTTTTACTTAGATTTTTGTATTTTGTTTCAGTTTTTTTCATTTTCTATCTTCTTATAGGGTAATACCAATGCCGCTAATTCATTCTTTTAGACAAAAACTTCAATATTATTTGGATTTCACTTTAATTTTTATTTCTGTTAAGGGGTAAACCGGTATCCCTAATTCATTCCTTCTAAGTAAACTTCTTTTTTGCGAAAATTTCACTATATGTATGCTTATTCTTGCATATTATAAAAATTCATAATTGTGTGTAAATTGTGTGCAATTCTTGAAGCCCTTTACCCATTGCCTCTTTTATTTATGTTTGTATTCATTTTTTATTTTTTTCCTCTTTCTTTTCCGTTTGGTTTTTTATGTGTATTTGTGCGGTGTTGGGTGGGTGTATATTTATACACACAAACTATACAGTAGGTGTGTAAATTTATTACTCCCTCCGTCCCAAAATAAATGTCTCAAGCTTAGTACAACTTTGTGCTAGAATTATTTTGGGACGGGAGGGAGTATATGCTTATTCTTTACATATACAAAAAAAATGTAATTTCAATGCAAAGACGTGTCCAAGTTTTTAAAAGATTTTGTTTCATTTTATTTCTTATTAAAGGTAATACCAATGTCACTAAATTATTGATTTAATTTAGCTTTAGTTTAGTTTTCTTGCTTCTTTAAGGGTTATACCTTTGCCACTAATTTATTTCTTCTTCGAAAATTTCTTTTTTGCGAGAATTCAATTATTACATGCTTATTCTTGCATATTATAAGAATGCACAATTTCTATGCAAATTGCATGCAATTTTATTTCATTGTTTTTGTTTTACTTCTACTTAAAGGGTAATACCAATGTCTCTAATTAATTTTCCTTATAAAGCTTCATTATTTTGTTTTGTTGATTTTTTTTCTATTTATGGGTAATACCAATATCACTAAATTATTCGTTCTCAGAAAACTTCAATTTGTTTTTGCAAAACTTACACCAGTATATACTTATTTTGCATATTATGAAAATGCGCAATTTCTATGTAAATTGTGTGCAAATTTTGTCATAATTTTTTTAATCGTTTCTTAGAAAACTTCACATTTTGTTGTTTAACTTTATCTTTTCCAATTTATTCTTTAAGGTGACACCACCACAAATCCAAGCTTTAGGCGACCGTCCCTTTTTCTTCTTTTGATGATTGGTTAACAAATCACAGTAATTAAAAACCATGGTAATTAAAAAACTGTGGTGTTTTAAGCATATTTAGAAAATATTTTGCTATTAAACGGGCCATTACTTATATATGATAAGGGGAGTTTGTGGCTGGAAGTAAGTCACGTCTCACTGTAAAGATGATTGATAGCAATCTCTCTGTAGGTCTAGCGTTTTTAGAAAAGCACTCCCGACCATTTAGATAATTTTGACCAACAAGATGTGAGCCGCTCGCATGAGCGTCGCTAGCGTGTGTGATCTTGCATGCAGGTAGCTAGCCGCCCAACTTGCTACGTGTCGAGAATACACGTGGCTACCTTGAACTGTTGATGACTTAGAAAACAACTAATTGTCAACGAGGAAAAGTATTGTTCAATCAATTTTTTCAGTTAACTGACACAAAGGTGCTCTGATAGTACTACATTCTTTGTACATTCAACGTCCTGCTGCCCAAGCGTAGTATGTGTGTGAGGCGAAACAGTTGAAGGAACAAACTGGAGCCATGCATGACCGACAACAATTAACAGCTTTCACGCCACAGTGCATCGTATTCCTTAGTCCACAAGGATGTGTACCTAATGCTGCTGCAGTGCACGTTCTGCAGGAATCAACGGAGCTCCGTCGGGCGAGGCAGAGTGCATGCACATGATGGATCGTCGGCTAGCTGTGCACACTGCACTGCTACGGGGCGGTCAGCTCTTCAAATCTGGCGTCTCACTGCCGCTGAAGACTACGTCGACTGAAGCAATTTTGAGGCCAGTCGACTGACCCAAATTATATTTTTCAGTCGACTGGCCTCCAGCCGGTCCCATTGCCAACAACTCATGTTTATGGTGTTCATGTTTGTCTCCTCCCTCCTTGGGTTCTTCTATCTCTGAGAGGAAAAAGAGAACGAGATAATAAAACCCGGACAACGCTCGGTCAGTGCATCATAGAACTTCAGAGTAAGTAATTATTCATGGAGGTTTACCATGGTTATGATCTTACATCCTAACCTTTTTTGTTAGAAGTGAAGGTGTCATATCGATGAAAATTGTTGAATGAGGAGAATCCCCCCAGCCGCCCACCCTCTATCCATATGTCTATGGTGCGAGTGGTGTTAGGCCTCGATGGTTCCTGATCTCCATGTCATGGAAAACGCACCACGGGGAGCGATTCCAGGGAAAAGGTCTCAAGGATATTCAGCATTTTGTTGCATATATATGGTCTAGATTCATTTGATTTTGATTTGAAAAGAGAGAAAGATCCTCGGCCTATGCATCGAGTGATGCACAGAACCACATTAATTTTGATTTTCATTTTCATTTGATTTTTATTTTTATTTGAAAAGAGAGAAAGCCCGTGTGTTGCTATAAAATGACAAAAATAAAGATTGAGAGAGATGAATTAGCTGCATTCAATACTTTATAAATGTGCTTCTCAGCTATGCGTGTGTTAACTAGTATAGTACTTAGGGAATCTCCAAGGTAAACGACCAAACAAATATCATGAAATGTCCGTGGATACCCGGCGCGGCAGAGGCCATTCAATCGGAGTCATCTAAAGAACACAGACACCAGGTTTTCCGTTGATTTTCACGTTAGTTTTTGTATGGCAAAAGCCTCCGTCGTCGGAGGAGGCACCGCGTTGTGCTCCTCTAAGAGGAACATGTTGTAATGATGCTTTGCCTGCAGTTGTGTAAACCCAGACACGCGGCCGGCACAACCTCCGCAGTCATTGATGAAGCTATGTATCTAGGGTAGGGTCATAGACCTGTCTAAACTGACCTACCCAAGGACACCTCCAGAAGAAATCACATTTCAATTGACTTGGCGGTGTTTCACTCGACGGACTCGAAGACACTCGACCAAGAAGCAACCACTCGACCAAGATCCAACCACCCGACGGCCAGGAGACCTAAAGTCACTCCGCACGCTAACGGTCGACCATTAAGTAGCTTTTATAGTCATCATAGCACTTTATTAGGGGCGTTACCAGTAACGCCCGACCTTAATGTACTTAAAACCCTGCATAACTGAGGGCCGGAGGGGTCTCGCGGACTCTATATAAGCCACCCCCCTCCTCAGTGTAAAGGGTTCGCACCCCTGTAATTCATACTCTCATAATCCAGTCGACCGCCTCCGGGCTCCAAGACGTAGGGCTATTACTTCCTCCGAGAAGGGCCTGAACTCGTAAACCTTGCGTTCTTACAACTTCTCCATAGCTAAGATCTTACCTCTCCATACTTACCCCCCTACACTACTGTCAGACTTGGAACCACGACAGTTGGCGCCCACCTTGGGGCAGGTGTTTTGGCGTTTGTTGGAGGAGTTGCGACCTTTTCCGACCCGAATCATCATGGTTTTCGGCGGAGTTTTGGTGGAGGGCCGCGAGATCCGTCTCGGTGCGCTCACGTTCATCGTCGACGACTCTGCTTGGCTCCAGGAGGCTCCGCTCGACGTGGACGCACTCCCTGTTCGTGGGGCAACGCACTTTAGCGCGTGCGTCCGCGGCGTTCTCCTGCGGCAACCGTCGACCCCCTACCGGTCGGCTCCTGTGTTGTCCTTCCTTCCCGTTTCCCGCCGGCGCAAGCGCTTCGGTCGGTCGAGACTTCAGCGGTGGGTGAGACACGCGGTGGCACGTCAGTCGGCCACCCCTCAAGTCACGACGATCGAGCCCGACGAATCCCTCTACGGCCTGTTCGACCTGTCGACTGGCTCCGCAGAGACCGTATCCGAGTGCGATAGCAGCGATCCGGCAGCGGAAGTTCTGATGGTCGATGGACCGCCCAGTCCTCCCGGTTTTCCCCGCAGCGACGGAGGCGCGGGTGGAGGCGACCCGTCGTGTCCCCATGAGGAGTATCTTCCCGATCCTCTCACATCGCTGCAGAGAGAAGAACTTCGCCGCCGGAACATGGATGCACTGCACACTCCTATCGTTGGAGAAACCCCCTAGGCTCGCACCTTGGAAGACGTGCGCCTGGCAAACTTGGCCGAGCGCACTCGACTGGAGAACCTCCAGCGAGCACTCGACGAGCGTGCGCGACAACGGGTTCCCGAATCCAGTCGACGTCAGCTCTTCCCGCCCCCGCAGGTATATCGAACTCCGATTCAGAATTTAGCAGCTGCGGCCCGTATAGCGGAGTCGATTCAGCCTTCCCAGTCGGAGGCTGGCAGAGGCTTGCTGCAGATCAGAGCGTTACTCCGGGCAGCAGGAGACCAGAATTCCGCTGTTTCTCAGTCGCGGAACAGGATTCACAGCAGATCCGTTGCCGCGGACACAGTCCAGTCGGCCCACAGCCCGAGATCGCCCCCGAGGCGTGAGGGACGTGGAGACCGGCGTGACCAGTATGGGAACCATGAGCTGTATGACCACCGAGTCGATCGTGATGGTCGACGTCGAGTGCCCACGCGTCCCCCGAGGAGCGGGTCGTATGTGCCTCGCCAGCAGGATGACAGGCGCCCTCATAGTGGTGGGTGAAGAATTCCAGTCGACCCCAGAGGGCCAGGCTTTGATGCGAGATCCATTCTCGTCCAAGGTTTGGTCGACAGGAACAGGGCTCACCGAGAAGGTCACGACAGAGATGCGCCTACTAGTAGCAGAGTACATGTTTCGGGGCCAGAGTGCTTTAGTAGAGCCATCAGGGCCGCTGTGATTCCTCCCAACTTCAGGTTGGCGACTGGAGTCGGTAAGTTCACTGGCGAGTCCAAGCCTGATACTTGGCTTGAGGACTACCGAGTGGCCGTCCAGATTGGCGGCGGCAATGATGAAGTGGCCATGAAGCACCTGCCTCTCATGTTGGAGGGCTCGGCCAGAGCGTGGCTGAACCAGTTAGCGCCTAGCAGCATTGACACTTGGGAAGATCTCTCCCGAGTGTTCGTCACCACATTTGAAGGCACATGCAAGCGACCGGCAGGGCTAACGAAACTGCGGTCTTGTGTGCAGAAGCCGAATGAAACTTTGAGGGATTACATCCAGAGGTGGATCACGTTACATCAGTCGGTGGAGAATGTGCCTGACCACCAAGCAGTTTGTGCCTTCAAGGAAGGCGTCAAGTACAGAGAACTGAATTTGAAATTCGGTCAAACCAGAGATATGTCCCTGAATCGGATGATGGAGATTGCCACCAAGTACGCTAATGGTGAAGATGAGGATCGACTCAGGAGTGGCAAGCTCAAGTCAGTCGCCCAAGAAACCGGAGGAAATTTCAATCGGAAACAGAAGCGGAAAGCCGAGCCAGCGGCTCCCGGGGAAGCCTTGGCTTTAACCCAAGGAAAGTTTAAAGGGAAACCTAAAGGACCTTGGAACCCCAAAAAGGTTAAAGACCAGGACGGAAATGATGTGTTGGACTTACGATGTCTCATCCACACAAAGAAAGATGAAGAGGGTAATTTCATTTACCCGAAACATACCACTCGACAGTGTTGACTCTTGATCCAGCAGTTCCAGGGCAAGCAACCCAAAGGTAAGGAAAAGGAGTCGGACAAGGTCGAGGACAAGGAAGACAGTGACGACGGGTACCCTCAGGTCAATTCCACTCTGATGATTTTTGCCGATATTGAAAGCAGAAGTCGACTGAAAGTTATTAACCGAGAGGTGAATATGGTCGCTCCTGCAACACCTAGTTACCTGAAATGGTCTCAGACTGCCATAACATTCGACCAGTCCGACCACCCAACGCACATCGCCACCCCTGGGAGGCAAGCTTTGGTGGTCGACCCAGTTGTTGAAGGCACTCGACTGACCAAAGTCCTGATGGATGGTGGCAGTGGTTTGAACATATTGTATGCTGAGACGTTGAAAGGGATGGGCATTCCGATGTCCAGACTCAGTGCCAGCAACATGGTTTTCCATGGAGTCATTTCTGGGAAGAAGGCTGAATCACTCGGCCAGATTGCTCTTGATGTGGTTTTCGGTGATTCCAAAAATTACCGCAAAGAAAAATTGACATTTGAAGTTGTAGACTTCCAGAGTGCCTACCACGCTATTTTGGGGAGGCTGTCTTATGCATACTTCATGGCCCGACCATGTTACGTGTACCTCAAATTGAAGATGCCTGGCCCCAAAGGTGTGATCACTATTACGAGCAATCGGAAGAAAGCGGAAGAATGTTTTCAGAAAGGTTCGCAGATCGCTGATGCTCAGATGGCAGTGGTGGACTTGCAGGAATACCAGAAGACTGCAGACCCGAGTGATTTGTAGCGAGCCAAGAAGCCCGCTACAGAGTCAGCTTTTCAGTCGACTGGCGATACGAAGACAACTCACATCCACCCGACCGACCCCAGCGCTGCTCCAACTCATATCTCGACAACACTCGACTCTAAATAGGAAGAAGCGCTCATCCAGTTCCTCCGTGAGAACTGGGACATTTTCGCATGGAAGCCCTCTGACATGCCGGGTGTTCCCAGGGAGCTGGCTGAGCACCGCCTAAGAGTCGACTCAAAAGTAAAACCTGTCAAGGAACATCTCCGACGGTCCGCCGTCCAGAAGAGAAAGGCCATTGGCGAAGAGGTGGCTCGGCTCTTAGCGACGGAGTTCATCCGAGAAATCTACCACTCCGAGTGGCTCGCCGATGTTGTCATGGTCCCCAAGAAGGACAAGTCACTTCGCATGTGCATTGACTTTACACATATCAATCGGGCCTGCCCGAAAGATCATTTTCCTCTCCCCCGCATCGACCAGATAGTCGACTCGACTGCGGGATGTGAGCGACTGTCTTTTTTAGACGCCTATTCCGGGTACCATCAGATCCGTCTGTATGGGCCTGACGAGATCAAAACAGCTTTCATCACTCCATTCGGGTGCTTCTGCTATGTTACCATGCCATTCGGCCTCAAGAATGCCGGAGCCACATTCATGAGGATGATTCAGAAGTGTTTGCTCACCCAAATCAGTCGGAATGTGGAGGCATACATGGATGATATTGTGGTCAAGTCACGGAAGGGTTCCGACCTGCTGACTGACCTTGCTGAAACCTTTGCCAACCTTAGAAGGTTTGATATCAAGCTTAATCCATCAAAATGCACATTCGGGGTTCCTGGCAGAAAGTTACTCGGTTTTCTCGTTTCCGAACGGGGAATCGACGCCAATCCAGAAAAAGTCGGTACTATACTCCGAATGAAAAGTCCTGTGTGAGTGCACGATGTTCAGAAGCTTACTGGTTGCTTGGCCGCCCTAAGTCGATTCATATCTCGTCTCGGTGAAAAGGCATCGCCTCTTTACCGATTGATGAAGAAGTCTGACAAGTTCGAGTGGACTCCTGAATCTCACGCAGCGTTCGCAGAGCTCAAAGCTCTGCTCTCCACCCAGACGGTGCTTGCTGCCCCAATCAACAAGGAGCCTTTGCTGCTTTACGTTGCAGCCACAGGACAAGTCGTCGGTACAGTACTTACGGTCGAGCGGGAAGAAGAATGGAAAACCTTCAAAGTTCAGTGCCCAGTGTATTATATTTCTGAAGTCTTGACCCCATCGAAGCAAAGATATCCTCATTATCAGAAGCTCGTATATGGGATCTATATGATCACAAAGAAAGTTGCCCACTACTTCTCTGATCATTCCATTACAGTCGTCAGCGATGCTCTGTTGTCAGAGATCTTGCATAACAGGGATGCAACTGGTCGAGTGGCAAAATGGGTGATTGAACTCCTTCCTCTAGATATCAAGTTTGAGGCAAAGAAAGCTACCAAGTCCCAGGCAATCGCGGATTTCGTTGCCGAGTGGATTGAACAGCAACTGCCGACTCAGGTTCACTCGGGGCATTGGACCATGTTCTTCGACGGTTCCAAGATGCTAAATGGTTCCGTCGCTGGAGTGGTGTTGGTCTCCCCCAGAGGAGATAAACTCAGATATGTTCTTCAAATCCACTTTGATTCCTCTAACAACGAGGCAGAATACGAAGCACTTTTATATGGGTTGCGCATGGCCATTTCACTCGGCGTCCGTCGCCTCATGGTCTATGGCGACTCAGATTTGGTGGTTAATCAAGTGATGAAGGAATGGGACATCAGATGTCCAGCCATGACTGGTTATTTGCAATGCAGTGAGAAAGCTGGAGAAGAAATTCGAGGGGTTAGAGCTTCATCACATACCCCGACTGAAAAATCAAGCAGCTGATGATCTGGCAAAAATAGGTTCCAAAAGAGAAGCCATTCCCAGCAATGTGTTTTTGGAACACATCCACACACCATCAGTCCAGGAGGATCCCTTCACTGAAGAGGCCCCGCAGCCAAAAAGCACCACAGATCCGACTGAAGTTGAAGTTCCAGCTGTGGTCGACCTGATCATGGAAGTCTTGGTTATCACTCCCGTCTGGACAGAACCGTACATTGCGTACATCCTAAGGAAAGAACTCCTAGAAGACGAAGAAGAGGCTCGACAGATCGTCCGTCGATCCAAGGCCTTTACAGTCATAAAGGGACAGTTATATAGAGAAAGCGCGACTAGGGTCGGCCAGAAGTGTATTACACCATAAGAAGGTCAGATGATCCTTAACGATATCCACTCGGGGACCTGTGGTCATCATGCGTCCTCTCGGACCATTGTGGCTAAAGCATACCGAGCGGGGTTCTACTGGCCAAGAGCCAATGAGATGGCAAAAGAGATAGTCGACAAATGTGAAGGATGTCAGTATTACTCCAATATGCTGCACAAGCCCGTGTCAGCCCTGAAAACCATTCCACTCATCTGGCCCTTCGCTGTTTGGGGGATGGACATGGTTGGACCACTGAGAACAGGCAGGAGCGGCTTCACTCATGTGCTGGTAGCAGTCGACAAGTTCACCAAATGGATTGAAGCCAAGCCTATCAAGAATCTTGATGCTTGCGCCGCTATCAGTTTCATCAGAGAGTTGATATTCAGATATGGAGTTCCACACAGCATCATCACCGACAATGGGTCAAACTTCGATTCTGACAAATTCAGGGCCTTTTGCGCCTCTCAGGGCACTCGAGTCGACTATGCTTCAGTCGCTCACCCCCAATCGAATGGGCAAGCAGAAAGGGCGAACGGCCTGATTCTCAAAGGACTGAAACCCCGATTGATGCGCGATCTCAAGCACGCAGCAGGTGCATGGGTCGACGAGCTTCCATCAGTCCTTTGGGGATTAAGAACAACCCCGAATCGATCGATCGGAAGAACCCCATTCTTTCTAGTCTACGGAGCCGAGGCAGTCTTACCGAGTGACCTGCTTCACAACGCTCCCCGAGTCGAGCTCTACTCTGAAGATGAAGCAGAACAAGCCCGGCAGGACGCAGTCGACCTCCTAGAAGAAGAAAGAGAAATGGCCTTGATTCGATCGACCATCTATCAGCAAGACTTGCGTCGATTCCATGCCAGAAACGTAAAGAGCCGAGCCTTCCAAGAAGGAGACTTAGTCCTCCGAGTGGATCAGCAGAAACCACACAAGCTCGCTCCTACTTGGGAAGGCCCCTTCATAGTCATCAGAGTCCTCCACAATGGAGCATACCACTTCTACAATGTCGATCGCCAGAATGATGAGCCACGAGCCTGGAATGCGGAGCTACTCCGCCCCTTTTATACTTGAGTTATCATTCAGATAAGATGTAATAAGAAAAAACTCCTCTAGTTTATTTATCAAAGACAAGAGCATTATAATTTTCCCAGTGATTATTATTGTTTTTGTTTACATAAGAAATCCCCCAGTGGGTGGCTTAGCTGCGAATCCGCTTCGCCTAAGTTTATAAAAACGATTTCATACCGAGTGGCGAGCCAGCCTCCCACTCGGAGTCTTAGCTACGAATCCGTTTCGCCTAAGTTTGAAAAAAAATCCTACCGAGTGGAGAGCAGCCCTCCCACTCGGGGGCTTAGCTGCAGTCCAGTACTCGCCTAAGTTCTCTCGCTTGAGGACTTAGCTGCAGTCAGGCACTCGCCTAAGTTTGAAAAAATCCTACCGAGTGGAGAGCAGCCCTCCCACTCGGGGGCTTAGCTGCAGTCCAGTACTCGCCTAAGTTCTCTCGCTTGAGGACTTAGCTGCAGTCAGGCACTCGCCTAAGTTTGAAAAAATCCTACCAAGTGGAGAGCAGCCCTCCCACTCGGGGGCTTAGCTGTAGTCCAGTACTCGCCTAAGTTCTCTCGCTTGAGGACTTAGCTGCAGTCAGGCACTCGCCTAAGTTTGAAAAAATCCTACCGAGTGGAGAGCAGCCCTCCCACTCGGGGGCTTAGCTGCAGTCCAGTACTCGCCTAAGTTCTCTCGCTTGAGAACTTAGCTGCAGTCAGGCACTCGCCTAAGTTTGAAAAAATCCTACCGAGTGGAGAGCAGCCCTCCCACTCGGGGGCTTAGCTGCAGTCCAGTACTCGCCTAAGTTCTCTCGCTTGAGGACTTAGCTGTAGTCAGGCACTCGCCTAAGTTCGAAAAAATCCTATCGAGTGGAGAGCATCCCTCCCACTCGGGGGCTTAGCTGCAGTCCAGTACACGCCTAAGTTCTCTCGCTTGAGGACTTAGCTGCAGTCAGGCACTCGCCTAAGTTCGAAAAATCCTACCAAGTGGAGAGCAGCCCTCCCACTCGGGGGCTTAGTTGCAGTCCAGTACTCGCCTAAGTTCTCTCTCTTGAGGACTCAGCTGCAGTCAGGCACTCGCCTAAGTTTGAAAAACAAAAAATCCTACCGAGTGGAGAGCAGCCCTCCCACTCGGAGGCTTAGCTGCGGTCCAGTACTCGCCTAAGTTCTCTCGCTTGAGGACTTAGCTGCAGTCAGGCACTCGCCTAAGTTTGAAAAATCCTACCGAGTGGAGAGCAGTCCTCCCACTCGGGGGCTTAGCTGCAGTCCGGTACTTGCCTAAGTTTTCTCGTTTGAAGACTTAGCTGCGGTCAGGTACTCGCCTAAGTACGAAACACATCCCGCTCTGCAGTAACAAGCTGAAGATCGACGGCCACCTCCTCCTTGGAGAGCTTCGCCACAAATACAACGTGCACTCCATCCTGCTCTGCAGTAACGAGGTGCAGGTCGACTGCTACCTTCCCCTTCGGAGTCGCGCCACAAGTACAAAAAAGTTGTCTCGAAAGAAGAACTATTTCCACTCGAGGGCGGATTCATAAAGATATTCTATGATAAACCGAGTTCAGATAAATCCTGAAGGGTCCGGACCACAGGTCAAAGTGCTCAGGCATTCAGCCCGAAAGAGTTTAACGGTTACAAAAACCACTCGGCATTCCGAGGAAAATTTAAGGTAGGGCATAAAAGTTAGTTCACTCCGCAGGAGGAGGGCTGGCAGGCTCAACGAACTCGTCCAGGTCGACGCCATCAGCAATCCGAGTGGCGGCAGCAATGAAAGTCTCCATAAAAGTTTGGAAGTCGTGCTTCTGGGTGTTAGCGACCTTGATTGCGGCCAGCTTATCTTGTCGCACCTCCTTGCAGTGGACGCGAACCAAAGACAGAGCCACATCAGCGCCACACCGAGCAGAAGACTTCTTCCACTCCTGCACTCGGTTAGGGATTCCGTTAAGTCGAGTCATCAGAGACTCAAGATCGTTTTGGAGTGTGGCCTCTGGCCAAAGTGCTGGGTCGATCCGTGACATGGAGACCTTCAGTCGAGCCAAGTAGTCCACGGCACCGTCGATGCGAGATTCCAGTCGGAGCAGATTCATGGCAGTTTCATCTTTCACGGGAGAGTTGATTGGATCCAAACCTGGTTCGATCCGCCCAGTCTCCTCTTCAAAGTCCTGGCAAAACTCTGCATTCACGATCCAAGGATAAGTCAATTTTCATACACTAAGTCGATACAAAAAAAATCAGTCGGAACAGAATGTGCACCTTCAAGCTTGATGAACAACTTCTTGGCAAGACTTCTCAGATAGCTCTCCAGATCATCCCTCCTGCGAGCAATGCTTTCCATTTTCTCGCCCTGGACGAGATTCGCCTTCTTCCAGCGCGAGCACTCCTTGTTGGAGTCATTCAGAGCAGACTTCAGCCTGGTATTCTCTTCTTCCAACTGGCCGACCGAATCCAGCTTCTGTTCGGCCAGAGCGACTCTGTCGTCAGCTTCCTTTCGGGCAGCAGCCAGATCCTGGTCCTTCTTTGCCAGAGCTTCTCTCAGCTTTTCTGCAAAGAAATGGTGCTTGACTCAGAAAGAGCAGAAGGGTACTCAAGCCCAAGGCAAACCAGTCGACAAACTCGTCTTACCATTGGCACCATCCTTAGACTTTTGCAGCTCTGTCTTGGCCAGCTCCAAGTCAAGGTTCAGTTGGATCTATTGTTTCTCCAAATCAGCAAAGCGAGTTCCCAGATCACAAGATTTCTGCAATCAAAGAGGAGAAGTTATTTTACAGTGAAAAACAACAAAGGCAATAAATACTAAGACTACGGTCGACTTCCCGCGGTCCACCATAGTCTCGGGGACTACACCCAATGGGTGCACTTTGCATGCCCCCACCGGTTCTGATCCCACTCGACCGGCCCGCCGAAGTCGAGTCCAGGAAGTAAAAAAAAGGCAGAAAGAGAGAAAGTAGAACTCAGACTACAGTCGACTGCCAACAGTCTACCGTAGTCTCGGGGACTACACCCAGTGGGTGCACTTTGCGTGCCCCCACCGGTTCTGATCCCACTCAACCAGACCGAGTGGAAGCGACAAACTACCAGTTTGGTTTATACATTCGAAAAATACAACGACTACAGTCGACTGCCAGAAGTCCACCATAGTCTCGGGGACTACACCCAGTGGGTGCACTCAGCGTGCCCCCACCGGTTCAAAAATTTCAATCGACGCACCCAGGGGGTGTACAGATGCAAAGATTTTCGGAAAAGAGTCTTTAGATAACATATCCTAACAAAACAAGCAGTGACCAATTAACCTGAACATTGCTTTGGAGGGCCGAGTTGGCGTCGTAGGCAGCCTGACTGGCGTCCCGCACCATCCTCATCTTCTCCATCATGATGCCCGCCTGACGTATGTCTTCCCTGGCAGCATTCGCTTCGTCCTTCGGGACATGATGGGTCGCAAAAACTGAAGGTGGGTTGACGGGAGCCTGAGCAGTCGACGAAGAGGGCAAGGCACTCGACAGTGGCACAACAAAGGTAACAGAACCCCGATTGGCGTCGCCAGTGTCCTGAACGACTGGTTCCGTCCTTGGCGTCGACTGTGGTGCCTCGCTTGTAGGAGCCTGCCTATTTTTCCTCGTCAAAGGCCTCTCGGGCTCTTCATCATCATCAGGGAGGTCAATAACGTTGGGAGCTATGCAAAGTTCAATCGTCAAAATCACATCACCCAATGGTACACGTTGCAGTTGAATCGACCAAAATAAAGACAGTATGGCAGCAGTCATACCCAGTTTTGACGTGACCGCATCCTCCATCACCTCATCATCATCCCTATAAGCTGAGGTCCTAGAAGTGGCAGCGCTGGCAGTTCCAAAGTTCGTTCGGTTAAAACAAGAAAAACAAACGGCGCTGAGCGTCGAGTGTATACAGAGGAAGATACTTACGCAGAAGCGACGGGGATGTCAATCTTAATCTTTGCCAATGCCTTCCAGATTTTCAGCTCCGCAACTTTGGGGTGCTTGGGCGCTTTCTCGGTCGGGGTTGGTGAAGAGATCCGAGGACGCTTCGAAGATTGACCAGCTTGAGCAGTCGCCTTTTCACGGACGCTCGGTCGTTCTTGGGCAAGTTTGGATCGCCTCTCCCTACGAGGAGGCGACTCAACTTCTTCTTCGTCGCTTGAGTCTTCGCTTTCTCCATCCTCTTCACCATCAGAAGTTCACTCGCCACTGTCGCCGCCGCTCGCCTCGCCTTTCAAGTCTTGACCTTGCTCTCCATTGGGCATCGAGTACATTTCAATGAGGGCCTGAAAAAATAACAATCAAAAGACATTCAATCGACCGCAAACGGGACATCACATGGAGAGTCGGAAAGTTACTTACAGAAACATACCTGCTCCGGCTGACACGAGTTGTCGAATGGAATCACCCTCCTGGATCCCCGAGGGTTGTCTTTGTTGCCAGTGATTCCTCTCAACCAGCTCTCCAAGGTATCCTCACTGACCTCCTCCGGGTGGATCCGAGTGGTATCTTCGAGCCCAAAATACATCCACATCGGATGATCGCGCGCCTGAAGGGGTTGGATGCGTCGATCGAGAAAGACCTCCAGCAGATCCATCCCAGTCACTCCGTTGCGGACGAGCTGGACGACCCGTTCGACCAGCTCCTTGACCTGCGCCTTCTCTTCTGGAACCATCTTCAGGGGAGCAGGCTTCTCCACTCGAGCCAAGGAGAAAGGAGGAAGCCCAGTCGACTGGCCAGGGGTCTAGCGCCGCCGTCTTGTCCTTCCCCATGGTGGCAGTTCGAGCTCGAGCGGAGATCCGGCGACGAGACGGGAGCAAGGGTGGCGGAGAAATCGGGAGAAAACAGAGAGAGAATGGTAGCGTGCGGAACAGAGCCCCGACCCAACACCTTATATGAGGCTGCTTCCGAGTGGCTGACTTGTAGGCCCGGACGGCCCTGCCAAATCCCGTGGTGATCGCGCGCGTGATACGTGGTGAAAAAGGTGGCGCGGGGATCGAGGCAGCTCCGCGCTATCCCATCCGTTTACTGCGGCCTCTCCCGTCCCGCGTGCTTCCCAAAATTTGGATCCCACGAAATCCGCGGGCAGCAGAACAACTCGTCGAACCGAAGATCTCCTCCGCACCGTCACTCAGAACTCTTCAAGTATAAGAACTCACTCGACAAAACCTAAGAATGGATCAAGGCGACTGGAAAGAAAGTTGTTGTCATCACTCTGGTCCATTGATCCGAAACAAGGTATGCTCACGACATGAAAATGAGTCGGAGATGTGCTCAAACCCTTTCCCACTCAAACCTCGATCCATTCGAGGGCTAATGATGAAGCTATGTACCTAGCGTAGGGTCATAGACCTGTCCAAACTGACCTACCCAAGGACACCTCCAGACGAAATCACATTTCAATCGACTTGGCGGTGTTTCACTCGACGGACTCGAAGACACTTGACCAAGAAGCAACCACTCGACCAAGATCCAACCACCCGACGGCCAGGAGACCTAAAGTCATTCCACACGCTAACGGTCGGCCATTAAGTAGCTTTTATGGTCATCATAACACTTTATTAGGGGCGTTACCAGTAACGCCCGACCTTAATGTACTTAAAGCCCTGCATAACTGAGGGCCGGAGGGGTCTGGCGGACTCTATATAAGCCACCCCCCTCCTCAGTGTAAAGGGTTCGCACCCCTGTAATTCATACTCTCATAATCCAGTCGACCGCCTCCGGGCTCCGAGACGTAGGGCTATTACTTCCTCCGAGAAGGGCCTGAACTCGTAAACCTTGCGTTCTTACAACTTCTCCATAGCTAAGATCTTGCCTCTCCATACTTATCCCCCTACACTACTGTCAGACTTGGAACCATGACAGTCATCACCTCCTCCTCCGTGTGAACCTCCTCCCCGACCATGGCCTGCTCTATTAGCCCAGAACTACTGAAACCAGAGGGTCATGGATATTTAGTGGTAGTACTTGCACTCAGCTCACATACACACGCACTCACTAGTGCAGCGCAAGACACACACACGCACACACGAGGAGGAAAGACGCTCAAAGGCTGTAGTGAAGCTCAAATGCTTGGAATGGAATGATCTTACAGCGATGGGCATCGGTCCTTTATATAGCCTACTGAACCGACTATAGTACGTACGTGCTGATATCAATTACCTAAGTGACATCATGGCTGACCTACAATAGTAGAAAACCAAAATGATCTTGCCAACTTACTGCTACTCCCTTCGTAGCTAAGTAATACTACCCTGGTGCATGCATGCTGCCGACATGCAGCCTTCGGAGACAAGTTTGACACAACATTCTCCTCCTCAAACTTGTCGAAGGAGCTTGGTGTCGATGATCCCAACCTTGTCGCGTAGTTCCTGGAACCAGACGTGACCAAGTGCCTTCGTCAGAATGTTCGCCTTCTGCTCACCAGTCTGGATGAACTCCACGATCACCGTACCCTTCTCGACGCAGTCACGTATGAAGTGCTAGCGGAGATCGATGTGCTTGCTACGGTCGTGAAGCACTGGATTCTTGCAGAGAGAAATCGCTGACTTGTTGTCGATGAAGATGAGTGCAGGGGCAGTGTCCTGATTCACCATCTCGCCAAGGAGGCGAGCAAGCCAAATGCCTTAACAGGCCGCTGTAGCTGCCGCGATGTACTCCGCCTCGCACGAAGATACGACGACAACCTTCTGCCTCACCGATTGCCAGCTGACGGGGCTATTCCCGACAAGGAATAGTATGCCTGAGGTGCTCTTCCGGGAGTCCACGTCACCAGCGTGGTCGGAGTCGCTGTACCCGACCAAGCTCTCGCCGTCGCCACGACGATACATGCATCCATGCGTGGAGCATACCGCGATGTACCGGAGCAGGTGCTTGACGGTAGCGAGATGATCGCTTGCCGGGGCTTCCATGAACCTACTCAGGTATCCGACAACGAACGTGATGTCCGGTCGGGTGTGCACGAGGTACCTGAGACTCCCGATGATGCTACGGTAGAGTGTAGCATCCACCGCCTTCTCGGGGCTATCCTTGCTGAGCTTCAACCGTGCCTCCATTGGAGCATGCACGGCATGGCAGTCCTTCATGCCTGCTCGCTCGAGCATCTTGGTGGCGTAGGCCGTCTGCGTGATCATGATGCGACCACCCTCCTGGTTCACCTCCAGCCTGAGGTAGTACCGGAGCAGCCCAAGGTCGCTCATGCTGAAGAGACGATGCATCTCTCCCTTGAAGCGTTGAACCTCTTCAGGCTCTGCCCCGACGATGACGAGGTCGTTGACGTAGATGCCGACGATGAGCAGCGTGTTCGCGGTGCCACGTGAGTACACGCCGTGCTCAGAAGCGCTACGTGAGAACCCAAGGGATGCGAGGCTTGCATCAAGCTTGGCGTTCCACACCTTGGGGCTTGCCGGAGACCGTACAAGGCCTTGTGTAGTCGATACACGCCCTGCTCGTGGCCCTTGGCAACGAACCCGGGTGGCTGGGAGACATACACCTCGTCGTTAAGGTCGCCGTTGAGAAACGCCGACTTGATGTCCATGTGGTGTACCTCCCACCCACGGTGAGCGGCCAGGGCAAGGATGAGCCGCACGGACTCCAACCTTGCCACCAGAGCGAATACTTCCTCGAAGTCCACTCCCTCACGCTGCACGTAGCCCTTGGCGACGAGGCGCGCCTTGTGCTTGACAATGGCGCCGTGCTCGTCCTTCTTCACCTTGAACGCCCACTTGAGCCCGATGGCTCGGTGCCCAGCAGGCAGTGTGGTGAGTGTCCAAGTGGTGTTGTCGTTGATCAACGCTAGCTCGTCCAGCATCGCAAGGCACCAGCAATCCTCTTGCTCGGCCTCCACAAATGTGGTCGGCTCCTCGCCGGCCATCAGATGCAGGACCTCGTCGTCATCAGCGTCCTCTTCCTCGGGTTGTTGCCGTGTTGTCGCAGCCTCGCCGAGGAGATCCCCCATGTGCCGAAACCTGTGAGGTGCGCCAACGCTATCGTCGACGTCGAACAGCTCCGACCTCGCCGTTGGCGGGGTTGCGAACTGCCTCTCGGGACCCACCTTGCTTGACGTCATGGTGTCCGGTGACACCGTACCCGGGGACGGTGTTCTCGGGGTTGCTGTTCCCGGATCCACACCTCCCGGGCTTCCCGGTGTGGCACTTCCCGGGGTCTTGCTTCCCGAGGTTGTAGAGTACATCGGGTACTCCACAGTGAAGGAGATGCTTGCCGGGGCCTCCCCCGACGCCTCCTAAGTCTACCGCGCGTCTTCGTCGAAGATGACGTCGCGCGAGACATGCACATGCTTTGAGACGGGGTCGTACATCTTGTATGCCTTAGAGCCCGTCTCATAGCCCATGAGCACCATTGTGGTGCTCCTATCATCGAGCTTCTTCAGCTGTGGGCACGCCGTCTTGACATGCCCGACGCAGCCAAAGGTGCGGAGGAAGCGTACATCGGGCTTCCTCCCGTACCACGCCTCGTAAGGCGTCTTGCCGTCGACGCTCCTTGTGAAGGAGCGGTTGAGGATGAAGACGGTCGTGAGTACGGCCTCCCCCCAATATGTGCTCGGCACCTGCTCTGCCTTGAGCATGCAGCATGCCATCCCGAGCACAGTTTGGTTCCTCCGCTCGACGACGCCGTTCTGATGCGGCGAGTAAGGGGCTGTGAGGTGACACTGCACCCCTTTCTCGGTGCAGTGCTTGTAGAACGTGGCCGACGTGAACTCGCCGCCATGGTCCATGCGCAGTACATGCAGCTTGTGGCCGCACTCGACCTCTGTTGCCGCTTGCTGCTTGACAATGGCTCGCTCCGCCTCATCCTTGGAGGCGAGGAGCAGCACCCACATGAACCTAATGTAGTCGTCGACGAGCAGCAGGATGTAGCAACACCCTCCTGGCGTTGCCGGGGTGATTGGGCCGCAGAGGTCCCCATGAACCAGCTCCAGGGGTTTCTGCGCCCGATAGCGTGCCTTTTTGGGGAAGGGCAGGCGTCGCTGCTTCCCGGCAAGACACGCATCGCACAGTTCGTCAGCGTGCTTGATGTGAGGTAGCCCGCGAATGAGGTTGCCTCGCACCATCTTCCGCAACCCATCGAAGTGCTGGTGTCCTAGCCGGGCATGCCAACGCCATGCATCGGAGACATGACCCACGGCAAGGTACACTGGATGCACGGGTCAAAAGAAGAACTTGTAGAGGCGGTTCGGCGAGCGGGTTACCTCGATCAGCAGCCTCTTCTGCTGGTCACGCATGGTGAGAACACCGCGCCGGATGCCGATGTCGAACCAGCCCTCGTCGAGCTGTCCGACACTCACGATGCTGCTCTTGAGCGCCGGGATGAAGTAGACGTCCGTGAACGCCCCGTGATCACCCCCTTTGTCAGCGAAGACAACGGTCCCGCGTCCGTGGATCTCCACCACGGATCCATCTGCGAACCGCACCTTCCCGGTGATTGAGCGGTCCAGCTCTGCGAACGCGTCGACCGAACCAGTCATGTGGTTCGTGGCTCTAGTGTCGAGGAACCAACCCTCACTTTGCTTACCGCCCGCAAGCGTGGGTGTGGTCACGACTCTCTCCTCGTTTAGGAAGATGAAGCCACACGCACATGCCGTTGTCGGAGAGCCATCTCCCGCCAACGCAGTAGATCCCGAACATCTCGTCGTTGGGGTGTGGGTGACCCGAGTCTCCGTGCGCTCCTGCACGGAGTCGATGGTTGCCAGCATCATGGTCGGAGCATGATCCGCCATATGCGTCATTGTCGCGCTAACTTGCACGGCCTCGTCGGGTCCTGAGGTTGTCGGGGACGCCGTCGCCGGGGTGTGGCTCCCCCAACATCCGAGCCTTCATCGCCTCCCAGTCAACAGGCCCCAAGAACGTCATTGTCGAGGTGTGGCCTGTCACTGGAGTGATGGTTCCCGTGGACGGGATCCGTGGACGGGATCCGTGCCTCCTGCATAGAATGGGTGGATGTCGGGGCCGTGGTCGCGAGAGACGTTGAGTTCTCCTGCACGGGCTCGACTCTTGCCAGCATCATTGCCGGCCCGCTGTCCACGGTAGCCTGGACGAGTTTTGCCGTTGCCGCGGCTGCCTCGTCGGCTTTCCTCCTGTGGCTATCCCGGATCCAGTGACCCGGCATGTTGCAGTAGCGGCACTTGCCACCGTTGCTAGTGCCTCGCCGTGCCTGGCTTGGCTTGTGACCGCGGTTTCCGCCGCCACTCTGGGTGCGGCCTCCGCCTCTGCCGCGACCTCTGCTTCCCGTGGGGGTGCCTCCCCCACTGCCGGAAGAGCCGTCGCGGCCGCGCTGCTAAAGCTGCGCGTCCCACTGCTCCCTGGTGAGCAGTAGTTCGCCGCCAACACGGTTGTCGGCTTCGTCGCCGCGCTCCTCGACAACCATCAGCCGCCCTACCAGCTCGTCGATCGTCATGGTGGAGAGATCCACCAAACTCTTGATGGACCAGGCCAGTTGCTTGTACTGCCTGGGGCCGACGTGGAGGAACTTGAGAATCACCATCTTATTGTCAATGTGATCCCCGAGCGTTGCGAGCTCGTTGACGAGACCTTGCAGCCGCAAGGCGAACTCGTTGACTTGTTCACCGGCCTTGAACCGGATCTCCTCGTACTGGAGCGCAAAGTCTGGGCCTTCGACTCCCGTACGCGCTCCATGCCGATGCGTAGAGTTTTGATGGTGTCCCATGCTTCCTTGGCCGTCTCCTTGGCGCCAAGGGTGAGCACCATCTCCGGTGGGACGGAGCGCAAGATCGCCTCCATCGCCAATCAGTCCTCCTCGTACTCGACATCGCCGGTATCCAGTATACACTACTAGGGAAAAGGCTAGCAGCAGCGCGGGTTTTAGACCTATCAGTAGCGCGGGGTGGTGCACTACTGATAAGGCGCTACAGCTAACGAATAGCTGTAGCGTGCCTCCACCCACGCTACGGCTAAATCGACTTAGTAGCAGCGAGTTCCAGGAGGAGCGCTGCTGGTAATTAGTAGTAGCGCTTCTCTCTGCCCGCGCTGCTACTATTATTACGTATTTTATTTCTTTTTTATTTCATGTTGTATTCGTACACCTTTACACAAATTTACGTACAACAAGAATTTACAAATTGTTTTTACATCATAATGAGTTATTACATCACGGGGTGAAAGAACCGTGTGGACTAGTTTCAAGTGGACGGACATCCACTTGAAACTAATCCGCGGTTCTTTCACCCAATGATATAATAAATATCATCATCATCATCATATCATTAACAACTTATCATCATCATCATATCATTGGTCACTAGTCGTAATCACAAGTACTCCTGACATCTTCAACTCTAACACATTGTATCACATAATAAACATATTGTACCTCATAGGACCTACTACATTCTCTTAGGACCTACTATATTCTCTAAGGTAAAATAGCAAAAAACAAGATAGCCCCTCGCTCTCTATTATGGAGAATGTAGATTATCCTGTCTCCAATTCTTGCCTTTCGCTTAATGTTGCTTCCAAGAACCTCCTTACGAATGTCCAAACATTTTTTCCACTCTTTGATTAGCATGTGTTCACCGGTTTCAGAAATTCGATATGCACAGGTGAGATCCGTAGGATGACCTGGCTGTAGGTTCAGAACTTCAAGGTGACCATTGTAATACATCAGATGGGGCACACAATCTATCGGGATTTTCTGTTGAAAAACATATTAATAACTTTGTAGTTAGCAATGATGTACTAGTTTTACAAGTATGCAAAAAATGCACGGATGTCGTAATAGTAAAATATCTTACCAGGGTATCTCCATAGAAGTTATCGTGGTTCAACACGTGCACTAGTGGCACGTATTCACCATAATTTGGAGGAGGTCGATAATAGGTATTGTAATTCTCAAAAAAAGTACAATAAGCAATCAAATGATTTTTCTCCTTATAAGTTAATTCGGAGCCATCAGTGTAGTGGGTTTTGTCTACCACTGCACATTCTTTGAAGATTCAAAATAAGCTGTCAATGGAAATAAGCTGTCAACTATTTTGAAATAAAAAATATAAATTAGTTAATAACTATGTTTGAGAAACTCACATTGCGGTAGAATCGGAAGCGTATCAACAAGGACCCAAATGTCCATATTGTCTTGCTCGACGTCAGGATGACCAAGATCCATGGTGACAATCATACCCTCATAAAAACCATACATTTTGCAAAGTGCTTCCCAATTTTGACAACCAAAATGGGTTACGCTCTGAGAATTATACAGATTTACTTCAAAATCGATATCATGATGGGTCCTTAGGTGTATTTTCTTTGTTTGAAAATTTTCATGGTCTTCAAAACCCATCCTCTCCAAGACATAGCATCTTGCATGGCATGGGATAAGCTAGTCAAATTGTAAAAGATGAAAATTAGACGTTGAAATAGTTGAAGTCATGCTTAATTACAAAAAAAAACACTTGTCGTTGTTGCGTACCGTTTCAACATCGAAGGTCTCCTCGAGCTTAATGCTGAAGCGCCGATCTTCGTCCAGCTCAACGAACCTGTCGCACATACCTCGATCGTCGTGGCACCAGCTGGACTCCCCCGGGAGACTGTCATCGTCCGAGTACGACATTTCCTACATTCATAATTCAAAGATTAAACTTGTACAATTAAATATATGTATTAAAAAACCTAAATTAGATCATTACTTTTCAAAGAAAATCCAGGCCACTCGATATTTCTCACATATTCTAGCACAAGTCATGCCAGAATTCACGGAAAAATCCAGCATGACCTTTGCTAAAAAAGGACATATCGAGCGCCTGAAATTTGCCGGAACGGAAATTAATCAACACTCCGGCAAAACATAGGCCACTCGGAGGTGTAACCAAAACATGAAATAATTGCTTAAACTAAAAAATAACACCAAATATGGCATGTTCAACTAGTTCTTACTAAATATAAACTTAGTATAAAAAGAAAAAAACTAGTTCTTTCTAAAAATGAAGTAGTTCAACTAGTTATTAATTTACTTACTATACTAGTTCAACTAAAACTTAACTAGTTCAACTCAAACTAAACTAGTTCTATTAATTCAACTAGTTCTTACTAAATATAAAGTTACTATAAATAGAAAGAAACTAGCACATCTACTACTACTAATTAACATCTAACTACTACATCTACTACTAATTAACATGTACTACTGCTAATTATACAACTAGTTTACCATCACTACTAGTAATTAATATCCACTACTTCTAAAAATCATTATCTATGAACCCTAAATTAACATCTACTACTACTAAAATCATCTACTAACTAAGCAAAGAGAGAGGGGGTTGGGGAGGGGTGGGGGGCTTACAGAGGAAGAGACGATGGCGGGGAGGTGCTCGGCGACGGAGGGGCGGCGAGGGCGGGCTCGGGATCGGGAGGGCGGCGGTCCTGGGCGGCGGGCTCGGCGGGCTCGGTCGAGGGCGGCGGCGGTGAGGTCGAGGGCGGTGGCGGTGAGGTTGAGGGCGGGGCGGCGGCGGTGAGGGCGCAGGCGCGCTCGGGCTCGGGCGGCGGCGACAGGGAGTAGGGGAACATGACGGTGGGGGGGAAAGGAGGACTTAGCGAAATTTTGATGCGTGGGGTGGTTAGCTCGAACTAGCAGTAGCGCACGTACAGAAAACGCGCTATAGCTAACTTATCTACAGCGCGTTTTGGAAAAAACCGCTACTGCTAATGGAAGCAGTTATTTCTTTTGTTTAGTAAAAACATCAAAAATATAAATTGGCCATCATTGATCTTTTTGTGTATAATCTAAATAGTCAACATGAATCCTCACTGTACCTGTATAGGTACAGGCGAGGATTCATATTGCAACCACAAATCATACACATATAGTTCAATGAAGACCAAGTGCTCGAGATAGGTTGAGAAACAACATATTTAAGGTGGTAAACACCTTGTTCGCTTAGCAGTATGGGACTAAACTTAATTAGTTGCGGTCATACTTACCAGCAGCGAGTTTTGAGCAAAACCGCTGCTACTAAGTTCTTTAGCAGTAGCGCGTCCACGGGAAGGGCGCTACTACTATATCTAGCCTGGAGGCAACACCGTGGCAATTATAGTAGTAGCGCTCTTTTCACCTAGAGCGCTACTGCTACTCAGTCATTAGCAGCGCTCTTTTCTAAAGCTCGTTGCTGCTAATTAGCAGTAGCGTCTGTTTTTAGACCGCGATGCTGCTAAGATTCTGTGTATAAGGTTTTCCCTAGTAGTGATATGCCGCGCCTCCATGATGACTTTCATCATGACCGATCAACTGGGGTAGTTGGTCCGCGTGAGGAGAGGGAAGGAGGTGCTGGACATGCCCACGTCTCGCATGGAGCATGGCGCACCCAACTTCCCTCCTAGCCTGCCTCGCAGCGCAAGCGCGTCCGCCGCACGCGCCTCCTCAGTCGAGCTCTGCCCGGCGATCTTGGAGCCGTCGTCGGCGACGCCTTCTTTCGGCATATACTTCGGCATAACCTGGGGCTCTGATGCCAACTGTTAGCTCAGAACTACTGAAACCAGAGGATCGTGGCTATCTAGTGGTAGTACTTGCACTCAGCTCACCTACACACGCACTCACTAGTGCAACGCAAGACACACACACACACACACACACGAGGAGGAAAGACGCTCAAAGGCTGTAGTGAAGCTCAAATACTTGAAATGGAATGATCTTACAGCGACGGGCATCGGTCCTTTATATAGCCTACTGAACCGACTATAGTACGTAAGTGCTGATGTCAATTACCTAAGTGACATCATGGCTGACCTACAATAGTAGAAAACCAAAATGGTCTTGCCAACTTACTGCTACTCCCTTCGTAGCTAAGTAATACTACCCTGGTGCATGCATGCTGCCGACATGCAGCCTTCGGAGACATGTTTGACACAACATGCTCCTCCTCCTTGACCTCCGCCAAAGCCATGAGGTTGCCCTCCTCCGAGCTTGGAGGTTGGCCCGCCTCAATATGGGCAATGTGCGCGACTTCCGCGTCACGGACCTCCGTCGTGATTATGGTGCAGCTCCTTGGTAAAAGCTGCTTGAACCATGAAGCCCTTGCAATGGTGGGCGACAAACACGAATGTGAGTGGTGCTCGGACGACAGATAGCGGCCCGGATTATCGGAGAAGGGATTCGTATATTGGGTTTTGGGGTGTGGCCAGTCGGCTTTGTATAGCCGGGAAGGCGGAGCGGTGAACACGTGAATGCTGCCGACCGGTTAGTCTATTCGGGCAGCATAACAGTGTGAATACAGGAGACCGGTCACAGCCGCCGATGTGAATGCGGGTAGGTGGACGGCCGGACACGTCCATTAAATGCTTAGGCCTTCTTTGGTTCATAGGATAGAAATTTTATAGAAATAAGAAAATCATAGAAAGTGAGATGACATGCATGTCAATTCCTATAGAGAAAGAGATGACATTTGATGCATAGGATAGAATTTTTTCCATCGAGTCTAGGCTAATGTTTTTTCTTCCAAAATGTGAAGGATTGATTCCTATCCACATAAAAATAGGAATCCATTCCTACAAACCAAAGGGTTTCAAAGGAATTTTTCCTTCGCAAATACTATCCTATAAAATTCCTACAAAAATCCTACAAACCAAAGGAGGGCTCAAAGGATTCAAGAACTGACTATGACGAGAGTTTTGGGGGCGGGCCGGAGTATCAAAGTCTGACTCCCCTAGAGCTCCCACCGTTTGACGCCGGGTGGCGGGACTTCAAACGTCCGGCTGGTCCGATCTAGTTTGCTGACCCATTTTGGAGGCGGAAGAATATCATACGAAAACCAATATTCAATGAAAATTTTATGGAAACCATATTTAATTTTTTTAAAAAATCTAAAAAATGGGATGTTAAGAAGGTGATGTTTTGTTGCTACACAAAATTTCAAGTTGAAAAACATTACGAGATGTGAGTTATAAAAAGACAAATTCAGCCCTGAATAGGGACATTACTATTCGGCACTATTTAACGCTGATTTTGTCTTTTTCATAGCTCATATCTTGTAACGTGTTTCAACTTAAAATTTTGCATGGCAATAAAACATCATCCTCTTAACATCCCGCATTTTTTTCAATTTTTTTGAAACTTTAAAATATCTTTTTCTTGTGGTTTTCACCGGTTTCCACCGAATGTTGGTTTCATATTCTCCCGCTTTGGAGGCTTCAAATATCCAAACCGCCTGGGCCAGAAATTCGCAGGGGCACACAGGTACGGGGCCACACACCTTACAAGCCCTGTCCGGCCGCTCGATTGCCTCGCGATGCGCAAAGTAGTTGGATCCCGCACGAGGGCACGGTATGTTTTAAGTTTCAACCCTTGAAACTTATGATTTTTTTATCTGAAATTTATGATTTTCTCGCTCGCGTTTACCAAGTTTCATAGATGAAATTTAAGATATTTTGTCATTGCAGGCACAAAAAACATAATTTTATCGCTTGCTCGTACTAAGTTTCAAGAGTTGAAACTTAATAGTTAATTTCAAAATTCATCAAAACGTATTCGCAACGGATCTTATTTAAAATCCCTCACAATGAGAAATACAAATTTAAAAACAGAATTTAATTTGGACTTTTTATTCAAAGAATATAAAAGTTTAAAAAAATCAAAAGCCAAAAAAACGTGTGAAGGACTAGACGCCCCGCACTTACGTGTCACAACTTCTCTCCCACCGCCTGGCTTAGACATTTGCGGGTGTTTTCATGATCCGTCTTGGAGAAGACTGCTAAGAGCAACTCTAGTTGACCCCGCAAAAAGTCCCGACCTGCAAAATAACCGTCAAATGCGGGTTGACACGGAAAATCCTACCCGAATAGACACCGCAAACGCGGCCGGCCCGCAAAAAATTTTGAGGGGCGCGGCAAAATCTCGGCCCCAACCCGTGAATACGCGGGTTTCCCCCTCGTCCATGTGGTGCCCTGCATGCATATAAGCAGAAGCGGTTGGTGGGGAGGACATTTCAGCCCGCGCTTTTCCCCACCAACCACCTCCCCTCCCCCCTCGCCCCGCCGTCGGGCCGCCGCCCTAGATTCCGGTGAAAGCAGCCGGCGGGAGCACGCCGAAAGGCCGCCACATGCACGAGGTTGCCCTCTGCCCCCCCCCCTCCTGCGTCGGCGGGCCGGAAAGTTGTGGATCTGCGGCTCTTCATCGCGGGCTGCCGGATTTGGCTTTTCCGGTCACCGGTGGCTGCGCCAAGCATTGGAATGGTCTGGGAGCATCTCCAACAGCCCCGGCAAGGTCGCATCATCGCATGCAGGTGCGGGTCCGTCCTTCCGCCGTCATCGACAGTTTGCCGGCATGGATTCGTCCAGTCGTCCACCGAGCTCGGCGCTCGCGCAACGGCTCTATGACTCGTCGATGTCGCTCATACAGTGCGACGACTGCATGCGCGGCTAACTTCGGCCACGCCGAAGCACCCCGGATGGGTGTTCTTCAAATGCGAAAACGATGGGGTACGTGCTGTTTTCATTCGGCTCATTTTGATAGCTCATTCTTTGGTTCAATTGCGGTAGCTCATGTCGAACATCATCATGTGTGTAGGAAGATGGATGCTCATTTTTGGTTTCGGGAAGGCGAATACATTGGTTTATTGATAGAAAGAAACTTAATAGACGTGTGTGCACTTCTTATTAGAATCAAAGGCAATGATGCGGCTGCATGTGCAACTAGAGGGGAAGCAACGTCTATTTCTTTCGAACCAAAGATGAAGAAAGAAGAATGCAAAATCAATAATCCACAGATCAACAACGAATGCATGAAGAAGATATTAGTCCAACTAGTGGGAGCAGTTATGAAAGTTGAAATCTTCTAAAATACATACTTGTGGTTCTTGTTTTCTTTGGTCTTGCTATTCTAGCAAAGATTTGGTGATGTCTTCTGTATCCAACGTTGTTGAAAAAGCAAAGAAATGCATTGTGTTGAATCGAATTAAGATGCAAATTTAGGTTTTCCAGACAGGGAGGAGCTGCGCCAGATCAGACCCCACAAAGCGATCCGTAAAAGAGCATATTTCACGAATCTTTTTTTACGGATCCGTTATACGAGGTCTGTATCTACGGCCGTCCGTGCCGGTCCGCAAAGCCATTTTTCCACGAATTACAAACGCATTCTACGGGTCAACCGGATGCGGGGTCTGCTAGCTCTAAACGCAAAGCACGAGAAACAAACAGGCCCATGCCATGGACGCGCGTGGCGGTGCAGTGGTACCTACGTGCTCGATCGAGGCCTCGATCGCCTGCGAACTGCTAGCTAGTTATCTTTGCAAGTAGTAGTAGTATATGCACTTCCATCTGTGGCTATGCAGGGTTGCATACCATAGAATATGTAGGCAAGTGCAGGGAGGCATGGCAGCGGCAGCAGGCGTCGAGGATGTGACGGTGCTTTGTGGCAGTTGAAAAACGGAACGGAATGATTACATGCACGACCATGCTGCTGCTGGATTTATTGATTACGGACTAGAATACTGGCTAGAAGATGCACTCTCACTCAACCCAGCTGCCTCTCCCACTCCAGTGCTAGCTAGCTTTATGACTATTCATATGCTATATTTGAGTCTTCAATGGCCCTGTTTGGTGTTGGCGCCGCTTCCTCGCAGCGCCGCTCTTCTTCCACCTCGAGCTGCCTCACACAACTCTCTTGTGGTTTCTCTTTATCTTTTTCTCTCAAGAACACAAGAACACACACACATGGACCAAGAAGGAGCACAAGTGCTTTGCCGTAGGCTCTTCTCCTTGGCGAACGCACAGGCTACATATTTTCTCCCAGCCCTCAAGGCCTTTTCTTTCATTAACTCAAAGTGAAACATATATACACAGGGGACTCGACCCACGCACGTACTAGCCAGCCACATCTCTGGGAAACTAATCCCACGTACGCACGTCCACCTTCACCTCCTGGAGTCGCTCGCTGCTGCGGATAACTCGGCCGGCCAACCGTCCACTACACAAACAGACGCAACTAGCATGCAAAACTCATACATGCAAATACTTGAGATCAAGATTAAACCTAACAGTTTCCCCCGTAATCTTGATTCTCCAACCTCCGATGTGGATCACCGGCCTCCACTTGCCGCATGTAGCAACTTCTTCTTGCCGAGGACGACGCCATCGCAGCGTCGGACAGCACCGTGCACCATCTTGTCGTGGTTGACGCCGTCGCAGCGCCGGACACCACCTTGCCACAACATCGCATTGCAACATTTGTTGGCTTCACACCAACTCTCCATGATGATGATGGCATCGCACCACCGCCGTGGGCATCGCACCGACCCGAGTGCAAGCATCACGCCGCCGTACCTCTTCTTAGCGGCATCTCACCGCCTCACCTTGTAACGGCATCTCACTGTTGTTGTGGCAGCATCGCACCGCCATCTCCTTCTTGTCGTGGATGACGTCGTCACAGCGCCAACCGCCTGCCGTGGATGATGCTACCGCAGCGGCGGTCACCACGGTGTCGTGCCGCATGAAGCGGCCTTCTCTTGACGCGGACGACGCCTTCGCGACACCGATCACCGCGCCATCTCCTCCTCATAACGGCCTCACGCCGTAAGAGCCGCCAGCGGCCTCGCGCCGCCACCGACCTCCTCCTTGCGCCGCCACCCTCCATCTCGCATGGAGTACGCCGCGTCGCCGACACCGCCATGGATCAACAAGGCTCTGATATCAATTGTTGGCGCCGCTTCCTCGCAGCGCCGCTCTTCGTCCACCTCGAGCTGCCTCACACAACTCTCTTGTGGTTTCTCTTTATCTTTTTCTCTCAAGAACACAAGAACACACACACACATGGACCAAGAAGGAGCACAAGTGCTTTGCCGTAGGCTCTTCTCCTTGGCAAACGCACAGGCTACATATTTTCTCCCAGCCCTCAAGGCCTTTTCTTTCATTAACTCAAAGTGGAACATATATACACAAGGGACTCGACCCACGCACGTACTAGCCAGCCACATCTCTAGGAAACTAATCCCACGTACGCACGTCCACCTTCACCTCCTGGAGTCGCTCGCTGCTGCGGATAACTCGGCCGGCCAACCGTCCACTACACAAACAGACGCAACTAGCATGCAAAACTCATACATGCAAATACTTGAGATCAAGATTAAACCTAACATTTGGATCATGGAGTTAGAGCTAGTTTAGGTTAGTTGAAGGCTTAAATAACCCAAAAATATTCAAACAGGGAGGGTTAGAGTGGGTTAGTTCCATCTAACCCAACTATCCCGGTGGAGAGGTGCTTATTTGGGTTAGAATGGGTTAGAAAATAACTCTAACTCTAACTGTGTTAGACTATCCAAACAGGGCCAATGCACTACACCGACTTGTTTAGTACACGCTCCTCGTGAGATCGAATCCCAGCTCTCGCACAATTTTTGCACTTTAGAAACAGAGAATAAAAATAAAAAATGGGCCAGCCCAAACGCAATGAGGAGGTATGTGCCTGTTAGTGAAATGACTAATATTGGGCGCTGAAGGCGCCGAATAGGATTTGGCCTTCCTTGCTTCATAGTTTGATTAGTTCCTCTTCACAAAAACCTATTTCGGGAGATAAAATAAACCTTTCAGTTTTTGCTGGGTGATATTCTAAAGCATTATTTTATGATATTATAGTGTATCATGTGGACTACTTTTGCTAAATTATATGGAATATTGGACATCAGATGCACTGTCAGACCAGTTCACCCAGGTATTTCATTTTTATACATTATCTCATTATTTTAAATCAAACTATTATATCAAAATATATATTTTGTAGGAGGATATGAAACACTTTCGACGAAAATTAACTGTCATTTTGCTCAACTCGGAGCTGAATAAGCTAAAAAGAGGTCCCATATACCATCAATCTGACGATGAAGAAACTTTAGCTAATTCTGATCTCGAGATTCTGGAGAATCCACCTGACGTAGTCAAAGACAAACGTCCTGCCCTAATCACTATCATGCCCACGGACCAATGTGAATCACTTGCCGGCCTCTGCAACTACATCATGTCGATCGATGATGTCTGGTGTTTGGAGTAAGTATCATATATCAATATTTCATGTGCACATGTACATTATTATTCTTCTTACCATACAATTTTTAGGAAGGAATGGGTCCAGAGCTCGACACCCGATCCAATGGGCTTAAATGTTAAGAAACTTCAGTGCATACTTAACATGGAGCAGCCTATGGACAATGATTGCTTCAACACCGCCATGCATATACTGGCATGTGACGAGGGAGTATTGTTCACAAACCCTCCTATACACTACATGGATCTCAGATTTTGTGTAAGTTATCGTAATCTTCATTCTATGTGTCACTAGTATCAACATGTTGAAACAATATTTCTTTTTTTACTTAGTCCATGATGCTAGAGTCAACACGAGGTCAAAAGTTTTGCGAGAAGGAAACTATCCAGACGTTGGCAACATTATTTGATAGCTGGTCTGGGATGGACAACGACATTTCATCGTGCAACATTGAAAGTAAAGTATTTTGTCTATTGTTATCATGATTTATTGTTGTTTCTAATAGCTCCATTTGTAGATTTATCTTCCATATGCATTCATCGGCCGATACATCTTGTATGTCATCGACAAAGAGGCACGTCGTCTATATATTATGGACCCTATTCAAACATCACAATCGTCAAAGGATAAAAATTTGAGGCATGCACTGAAATTAAAAAGTTTTGCAAGGGATTTCAAAGAAGCACTCGAAATAAAGATGCCTGGTTGGAATTCCGATATATCTAAATGGCAACTTTTATTTCCGTTTGGTATTCCAACAAGTATAGACGGGTAATGAGTTCATAATAAAAACAATTAATTTTGTTCTCACTATATTCTTTATATTATTAATTTAAAAAATTGTAGGAATGTGTCTGGCTTTTGTTTTTCATTTTATGCTCTGGTGGAATGGTAAAGAATTGGTCGAGCCGGTTTGCACGGTGAGTATTGTCCGTTACATGTTTTAAGACCTTCGGCGTAAATTTTCCATACTACCTACATATATTGTTTGTGCATGATGGGTATGAGTTGAGGAAGCAGTTTTTATTATACTTGCACTACTAGGGAAAAGCCTAGCAGTAGCGCTGGTTTTTGGCCTATCAGTAGCGCGAGTAAGCGCGCTACTAATACGGCGCTACAGCTAATGCTTACCAGTAGCGCCCACTGGCACTCGCTACTGCTATATCTACTTAGTAGTAGCACTTTCCAAAACAACCGCTACTGATAATTACTAGTAGCGCTTTCCAAAACAACTGCTACTACTATTATTCTGTATTCTATTTCTTTTAAATTTTAGGTCGTATTCATACAGCTTTATACAATTTGTCATACAGTAGCAATTTAGAGATTGTTTTTACATTATAATGAGTTATTAAATCACTAGGTGAAAGAACCTTGGATTAGTTTCAAGTGCATGGATCCAAAGTAACCAATGGTCACTTTGGATCCATCCATTTGAAACTAATCAGTGGTTCTTTCACCCAGTGACATAGTAACTTATCATCATCATCATCATCATCATCATCATATCATTAACAACTTATCATCATAATATATCATTGTCATATAACTCCTCATCATCATCATCATCATTTTCGTCCATGACATCATCTAACAACTTGGTCACTAGTTATAATAACAACTCCTCCTCATCATCATCATAGTACTCATAATCACTACTCCTACTCAGCATCACCATCAAGTCTAAGACATTGTAGCCTCATAATAAAAGCTTCTCATCATCATTATAGTCATATATAATCAACACTAACTAATTGTTCTTAATACTTAGGACCTACTCCTCTCTCCTAGCTAAAATACCATAAAACAGATAAACCGGTCCTTCTCCATAATGGAGAATGGACATAAACCTATCTCCAACTTGTGGCTTGCGCATATTCATTTTGTCTCCAATTATTTGCGTGTGCGCATTCATCACTTTGCTCCAGTCTTTGATTTTGAGCCTTCCATCATTTGAAGAAATCGAGTATGCAGTATGGTAAGCCTTCGAAGGAGTTGGTCGTAAGCTAGCCATATGCATATCACCTTCGGTAAATAGCATGTCAGGCACAACCTGCTTCGGGGGCCTCTGTTCAAAAATGTAATAGTAACATATATAGTTAGCAATGTAGTTTACTTAAGAATATTGTATGCAATGAAGTTACCATCATTAACAAAATCTTACCAAGTTTTTGGCAATGAAGTTACCATCAAGCAATTTATGGATTAGTGGCACGTGTCTAGTATAATTTGGGCTGATTGAGTGACTGGTTTTGAAGGCCTCAACATCTTCTATGAATGAGACAAGATAACCTTTCTCCTCACAATTAAGCTTCGAGTCATAGCTGTAGTATGTGCTGTCTATTACCTTCCGAGTATTTCTTGAAGATAAGAAATAAGCTGACAATTATAAATAAATAAGTTTAGTACCGACGGACACCAAATATTTTTAAATTAACAACATAAATTACTTAACTTAACAAATTAGTTTGACAAACTCACATCTAGGCAAAACTGGAGGCATATCCACATCCACCCAGATGTCGATATTATCATCATCATCATAATCTTCGGGACGGATATCAAATCTTATTCGCATTCCCTCATCAAATCCATATGCCTTGCAGAGAGCTTCCCAATTAGAGAAACCGAAATGGGAGCGATCGACCGCATTGTATAGCTTAACCAAAAACTCATAACCATGTTTAGTTCTTAAGTGAGCGCTCCTCGTCTCCACATTCTCAAAGTCATCTAAACCAAAACCAAGCTTCTCCAATACATATGGTCTAGCTTGGCACGTGATGTACTAATCAAATTTTTTAAAAAAATCCATAAATTACACTTTGAACAAAAGAAGCACAAGTGATGATATTAATTACGATGAAATGCTTGTCGTTGCGTACCGTACAAACATCAAAGGTCTTTTCCAGCTTCACGATGAAAAACCTATCATTTTGCAGGTGAGGAAACCTATCGCACAAACCCCGTTCATCGTAGCAGTACCCGCACTCCGGGATCCCATCGTCATCAGACATCTCCTGTGTTCAAAATTCAAAGATTATAACTCGACGGCAAAACCCACAAAAATCCGGCATGAACTTTGCTAAAAAAGGACATATCGAGCGCCTGAAATTTTGCCGGAACGGAAATTAATCAACACTCCGGAAAAACATAGGCCACTTATCGATGGTCATTGCATTTCAATGGTGTAAAATATGAACAAAAATATTTCAAAATATCTTATATATAATCCTAACACTAAATAAACTAGTTTTAATAACTACTTACTAAATAAACTAGTTTTATTAACTACTTACTAAATAATCTAGTTCTATTAAGCACTTACTATAAATAAACTAGTTCTATTAAGCAATGTCTACATTCTACAATGTCTACATTATAAAATCTACATTTAAATTACCTACAATTTGCAAGAACAAAGACAAGGGAGGGAGGGAGGGAGGAGAGAGGAGGGGGAGGGGGTGGCCGGAGGAGGAGGGGGAGGGGCCGTCCGGAGGAGGAGGAGGGAGGGGCGGTGGGAGGAGGGTGAAGGAAATATGCCCTAGAGGCAATAATAAAGTTATTATTTATTTCCTTATATATCACGATATAAGTTTATTATTCATGCTAGAATTGTATTAACCGGAAACATAATACATGTGTGAATACATAGACAAACAGAGTGTCACTAGTATGCCTCTACTACACTAGCTTGTTAATCAAAGATGGTTATGTTTCCTAACCATGGACAAAGAGTTGTCATCTGATTAACAGGATCACATCATTAGATGAATGATCTGATTGACATGACCCATTCCATTAGCTTAGCACCCGATCGTTTAGTATGTTGCTATTGCTTTCTTCATGACTTATACATGTTCCTATGACTATGAGATTATGCAACTCCCGTTTGCCGGAGGAACACTTTGTGTGCTACCAAACGTCACAATGTAACTGGGTCATTATAAAGGAGCTCTACAGGTGTCTCCAAAGGTACATGTTGGGTTGGCGCATTGCGACTAATGAGTTAGTTGCGGGATGATGGATTACGGAACGAGTAAAGAGACTTGCCGGCAACAAGATTGAACTAGGTAAGGGATACCGACGATCGAATCTCGGGCAAGTAACATACCGATGACAAAGGGAACAACGTATGTTGTTATGCGGTCTGACCGATAAAAGATCTTCGTAGAATATGTAGGAGCCAATATGAGCATCCAGGTTCCGCTATTGGTTATTGACCGGAGACGTGTCTCGGTCATTTCTACATTGTTCTCGAACCCGTAGGGTCCGCATGCTTAAGGTTACGATGACAGTTATATTACGAGTTTATGCATTTTGATGTACCGAAGGTTGTTCGGAGTCCCGGATGTGATCACGGACATGACGAGGAGTCTCGAAATGGTCGAGACATAAAGATTGATATATTGGAAGCCTATGTTTGGATATCGGAAGTGTTCCGAGTGAAATCAGGATTTTACCGGAGTACCGGGAGGTTACCGGAACCCCCCAGGAAGTATATGGGCCTTAGTGGGCCTTAGTGGAAGAGAGGAGAGGTGGCCAGAGATGGGCCGCGCGCCCCTCCCCCCTTGGTCCGAATAGGACAAGGAGAGGGGGCCGGCCCCCCTTCCTCCTCTCTCTCCTCTTTTCCTCCCTCCGCGAATCCTATTCCAACTAGGAAAGGGGGGGAGTCCTACTCTCGGAAGGAGTAGGACTCCTCCTGGCGCGCCACCTCTTGGACGGCCAGCCCCCCCCTTTAAGCCTTTATATACGGAGGCACGGGGCACCCCTAGAGACACAAGTTGATCCACGTGATCATATTCTTAGCCGTGTGCGGTGCCCCCTTCCACCATAGTCCTCGATAATATTGTAGCGGTGATTAGGCGAAGCCCTGCGACGGTAGTACATCAAGATCGTCACAACGCCGTCGTGCTGACGGAAATCTTCCCCGACACTTTGCTGGATCGGAGTCCGGGGATCGTCATCGAGCTGAACGTGTGCTAGAACTCGGAGGTGCCGTAGTTTCGGTGCTTGATCGGTCGGGTCGTGGAGACGTACGACTACATCAACCAAGTTAATGCTTCCGTTGTCGATCTACAAGGGTACGTAGATCACACTCTCCCCCTCTCTTTGCTATGCATCACCATGATCATGCATGTGCGTAGGAAATTTTTTGAAATTACTACGAAACCCAACAGTGGCATCCGAGCCTAGGTTTTATATGTTGATGTTATATGCACGAGTAGAACACAAGTGAGTTGTGGGCGATATAAGTCATACTACTTACCAGCATGTCATACTTTGGTTCGTCGGTATTGTTGGACGAAGCGGCCCGGACCGACATTACGCGTACGCTTACGCGAGACCGGTTCTCCCGACGTGCTTTGCACATAGGTGGCTTGCGGGTGACAGTTTCTCCAACTTTAGTTGAACCGAGTGTGGCTACGCCCGGTCCTTGCGAAGGTTAAAACAACACCAACTTGACAAACTATCGTTGTGATTTTGATGCGTATGTAAGATTGGTTCTTGCTTAAGCCCGTAGCAGCCACGTAAAACTTGCAACAACAAAGTAGAGGACGTCTAACTTGTTTTTGCAGAGCATGTTGTGATGTGATATGGTCAAGACATGATGCTAAATTTTATTGTATGAAATGATCATGTTTTGTAACCGAGTTATCGGCAACTGGCAGGAGCCATATGGTTGTCGCTTTATTGTATGCAATGCAATCGCCCTGTAATGCTTTACTTTATCACTAAGCGGTAGCGATAGTCATAGAAGCATAAGATTGGCGAGACGACAACGATGCTACGATGGAGATCAAGGTGTCGCGCCGGTGACGATGGTGATCACGATGGTGCTTCAAGGATGGAGATCACAAGCACAAGATGATGATGGCCATATCATTTCACTTATATTGATTGCATGTGATGTTTATCTTTTATGCATCTTATCTTGCTTTGATTGACGGTAGGATTATAAGATGATCTCTCACTAAATTTCAAGATAAAAGTGTTCTCCCTGAGTATGCACCGTTGCCAAAGTTCATCGTGCCCAGACACCACGTGATGATCGGGTGTGATAAGCTCTACGTCCATCTACAACGGGTGCAAGCCAGTTTTGCACACGCAGAATACTCAGGTTAAACTTGACGAGCCTAGCATATGCAGATATGGCCTCGGAACTCTGAGATCGAAAGATCGAGCGTGAATCATATAGTAGATATGATCAACATAGCGATGTTCACCATTGAAAACTACTCCATTTCACGTGATGATCGGTTATGGTTTAGTTGATTTGGATCACGTGATCACTTAGATGATTAGAGGGATGTCTATCTAAGTGGGAGTTCTTGAGTAATATGATTAATTGAACTTAAATTTATCATGAACTTAGTCCCTGATAGTATCTTGCTTGTTTATGTTAATTGTAGATAAATGGCCCGTGCCGTTGTTCCGTTAAATTTTAATGCGTTCCTTGAGAAAGAAAAGTTGAAAGATGATGGTAGCAATTACATGGACTAGGTCCGTAACTTGAGGATTATCCTCATTGCTGCACAGAAAAATTACGTCCTGGAAGCACCGCTGGGTGCCAGGCCTCCTGCTGGTGTTGGGGAACGTAGCAATAATTCAAAATTTTCCTACGTGTCACCAAGATCAATCTATGGAGTCATCTAGCAACGAGGGAGGAGTGGATCTACATACCCTTGTAGATCGCGTGCGGAAGCGTTCAAGAGAACGGGGTTGATGGAGTCGTACTCGTCGTGATCCAAATCACCGATGATCCTAGCGCCGAACGGACGGCACCTCCGCGTTCAACACACATACGGAGCAGAGACGTCTCCTCCTTCTTGATCCAGCAAGGGGGAGGAGAGGTTGATGGAGATCCAGCAGCACGACGGCGTGGTGGTGGAAGTAGCGGGATTCCAACAGGGCTTCGCCAAGCGATGCGGGAGGAGGGAGATGTGTCATGGGAGGGAGAGGGAGGCGCCAGGGCTTAGGTGTGGCTGCCCTCCCTTCCCCCCACTATATATAGGGCCAAGGGAGGGGGGGAGCAGCCTTGGCCCTTCCTCCAAGGAAGGGTGCGGCCAGGGAGGAGTCCATCCTCCCCAAGGCACCTAGGAGGTGCCTTCCCCCTTTAGGACTCTTCCTTTCCCTTATCTCTTGGCTCATGAGCCTCTTGGGGCTGGTGTCCTTGGCCCATATAGGCCAAGGCGCACACCCCTACAGCCCATGTGGCCCCCGGGGAAGGTGGACCCCCTTGGTGGACCCCCGGACCCCTTTCGGCACTCCCGGTACAATACCGATAATGCGTGAAACTTTTCCGGCGACCAAAACAAGACTTCCCATATATAAATATTTACCTCCGGACCATTCCGGAACTCCTCGTGACGTCCGGGATCTCATCCGGGACTCCGAACAACTTTCGGGTTACCGCATACTAATATCTCTATAACCCTAGCGTCACCGAACCTTAAGTGTGTAGACCCTACGGGTTCGGGAACCATGCAGACATGACCGAGACGTTCTCCGGTCAATAACCAACAGCGGGATCTGGATACCCATGTTGGTTCCCACATGTTCCTCGATGATCTCATCGGATGAACCACGATGTCGAGGATTCGATCAATCCTGTATTCAATTCCCTTTGTCTAGCGGTATTGTACTTGCCCGAGATTCGATCGTCGGTATCCGATACCTTGTTCAATCTCGTTACCGGCAAGTCTCTTTACTCGTTCCGTAACACATCATCCCGTGATCAACTCCTTGATCACATTGTGCACATTATGATGATGTCCTACCGAGTGGGCCCAGAGATACCTCTCCATTTACACGGAGTGACAAATCCCAGTCTCGATTCGTGCCAACCCAACAGACACTTTCGGAGATACCTGTAGTGTACCTTTATAGCCACCCAGTTACGTTGTGACGTTTGGCACACCCAAAGCACTCCTACGGTATCCGGGAGTTGCACAATCTCATGGTCTAAGGAAATGATACTTGACATTAGAAAAGCTTTAGCATACGAACTACATGATCTTGTGCTAGGCTTAGGATTGGGTCTTGTCCATCACATCATTCTTCTAATGATGTGATCCCGTTATCAATGACATTCAATGTCCATGGTCAGGAAACCATAACCATCTATTGATCAACGAGCTAGTCAACTAGAGGCTTACTAGGGACATGGTGTTGTCTATGTATCCACACATGTATCTGAGTTTCCTATCAATACAATTCTAGCATGGACAATAAACGATTATCATGAACAAGGAAGTATAATAATAACCAATTTATTATTGCCTCTAGGGCATATTTCCAACAGTCTCCCACTTGCACTAGAGTCAATAATCCAGTTCACATCGATATGTGATTAACACTCAAGGTCACATCCCCATGTGACTAACACCCAAAGAGTCTACTAGAGTCAATAATCTAGTTCACATTACCATGTGATTAACACTCGATGAGTTCTGGGTTTGATCATGTTATGCTTGTGAGAGATGTTATAGTCAACGGATCTGAACCTTTTAGATCCGTGTGTGCTTTACAAATCTCTATGTCATCTCCTAGATGCAGCTACCACGTTTTATTTGGAGCTATTCCAAACAACTGTTCTACTATACGAATCCAGTTTACTACTCAGAATAATCTGGATTAGTGTCAAAGTTTGCATCGGCGTAACCCTTTACGACGAACTCTTTTACCACCTCCATAATCGAGAAAATTCCTTAGTCCACTAGTTACTAAGGATAACTTTGACCGCTGTCCTGTGATCCATTCTTGGATCCACTTCAGGTGCGGTACACAGCATAGCATACTGTAGAGAGCCTATGATAAAAGCATAGGGGACGACCTTCGTCCTTCGTCTTTCTTCTGCCGTGGTCGAGCTTTAAGTCTTAACTTCATACCTTACAACTCAGGCAAGAACTCCTTCTTTGACTGATCCATCTTGAACACCTTCAAGATCATGTCAAGGTATGTGCTCAGTTGAAAGTACCATTAAGAATTTTGATCTATCCTTATAGATCTTGATGCTCAATGTTCAAGTAGCTTAATCCAGGCTTTCCATTGAAAAACACTTTCCAAATAACCCTATATGCTTTCCAGAAATTCTACGTCATTTCTGATCAACAATATGTCAACAACATATATTTATCAGAAATTCTATAGTGCTCCCACTCACTTCTTTGGAAATACAAGTTTCTCATAAACTTTGTATACACCCAAAACTTTGATCATCTTATCAAAGCATACATTCCAACTCCGAGATGCTTACTCCAGTCCCTAGAAGGATTGCTGGAGCTTGGCATACTTATTAGCATCTTTCAGGATTGACAAAACCTTCCGGTTGTATCGCATACAACCTTTCCTCAAAAATCGTGGAGGAAACAATGGTTTTTGGCATCCTATCTGCAAGATTTCACAAATAATGCAGTAATTGCTAACATAATTCCAACAGACTCTTAGCATCGCTACGAGTGAGAAAGTCTCATCGTAGTCAACTCCTTGAACTTGTCGAAAAACATCTTAACGACAAGTCGAGCTTTCTTAATGGTGATACTTGCCATCATTGTTCGTCTTCCTTTTAAAAATCCATCTGTACTCAACAGCCTTACGACCATCGAGTAGTTCTTCCAAAGTCTACACTTTGTTTTCATATATGGATCCTCTCTCGGATTATATGGCCTCAAGCCATTTTGGAATCCAGGCCCACCATCGCTTCTCCATAGCTCGTAGGTTCATTGTTGTCTAGCAACATGACTTCCAAGACAGGATTACATACCACTCTGAAGTAGTACGCATCCTTGTCATCCTACGAGGTTTGGTAGTGACTTGATCTGAAGTTTCATGATCACTATCATAAGCTTCCACTTCAATTGGTGTAGGTGCCACAGGAACAACTTCCTGTGCCCTGCCACACACTAGTTGAAGAGACGGTTCAATAACCTCATCAAGTCTCCACCATCCTCCCACTCAATTCTTTCGAAAGAAACTTTTCCTCGAGAAAGAACCCGATTCTAGAAACAATCCCTTATTGCTTTCGAATCTGAGACAGGAGGTATACCCAACTGTCTTGGGTGTCCTATGAAGATGCATTTATCCGCTTAGGGTTCGAGCTTATCAGCCTGAAACTTTTCCACATAAGCATCGCAGCCCCAAACTTTTAAGAAATGACAGCTTAGGTTTCTCTAAACTATAGTTCATACGGTGTCATCTCATCGGAATTACGTGGTGCCCTATTTAAAGTGAATGTGGTTGTCTCTAATGCCTAACCCATAAACTATCGTGGTAATTCGATAAGCGACATCATGGTATGCATCATATCCAATAGGGTGCAGTTATGATGTTGGGACACACCATCACACTATGGTGTTCCAGGATGTATTAGTTGTGAAACAATTTCCACAATGTCTTAATTCTGTGCCAAACTCGTAATTCAGATATTCATCTCTATGATCATATCATATATATTTTATCCTCTTGTCACGACGATCTTTCAACTTCACCCTGAAATTACTTGAACCTTTCAATAATTCAGACTCGTGATTCATTAAGTAAATATACCCAACATCTACTCAAATCATCTATGAAGTAAGAACATAACGATATCCACCACACGCCTCAGCACTCATTGGACTGCGCACATCAAGATGTATTACTTCCAACAAGTTGCTTTCTTGTTCCATTTTACTGAAAATGAGGCTTTCAGTCATCTTGCCCATGTGGTATGATTTGCATGTCTCAAGTGATTCAAAATCAAGTGAGTCCAAACGATCCATTTGTATAGAGTTTCTTCATGCATATCTACTAACAAACATGGTTCGCATGTCTCAATCCTTTCAAAAATGAGTGAGTCCAAAGATCCATCAACATGGAGCTTCTTCATGCGTTTTATACCGATATGACTTAAGTGGCAGTGCCACAAGTAGGTGATACTATCATTATTATCCTATATCTTTTGGCATGAACATGTGTATCACTACGATCGAGATTCAATAAATCATTCATTTTAGGCGTAAGACCATTGAAGGTATTATTCAAATAAACAGAGTAACCATTATTCTCCTTAAATGAATAACCGTATCGCGATAGACATAATCCAATCATGTCTATGCTCAACGCAAACACCAAATAACAATTATTTAGGTTTTAATACCAATCTTGATGGTAGAGGGAGCGTGCGATGCTTGATCATATCAACCTTGGAAACACTTCCAACACATATCATCAGCTCACCTTTAGCTAGTCTCCGTTTATTCCGTAGCTTTTATTTCGAGTTACTAACACTTAGCAACCGAACCGGTATCTAATACCCTGGTGCTACTAGGAGTACTAGTAACATACACATTAACATAATGTATATCCAATATACTTCTATCGACAGTCTTCTCATCTACCAAGTATCTAGGGTAATTCTGCTCCAGTGGCTGTTCCCCTTTATTACAGAAGCACTTAGTCTCGGGCTTGGGTTCAACTTTGGGTTTCTTCACTTGAGCAACAACTGACTTGTCCTTTCATGAAGTATCCCTTTCTTGCCCTTGCCCTTCTTGAAACTAGTGGTTTCACCAACCATCAACAATTGATGCTCCTTCTTGATTTCTACTTTTGTGGTGTCAAACATCGCGAATATCTCAAGGATCATCATATATGTCCCTGATATATTATAGTTCATCATGAAGCTCTAGCAGCTTGGTGGTAATGACTTTGGAGAAACATCACTATCTCATCTGGAAGATCAACTCCCACTCGATTCAAATGATTGTTGTACTCAGACAATCTGAGCACAAGCTCAACAATTGAGCTTTTCTCCCTTAGTTTGCAGGCTAAGAGAATCGTCGGAGGTCTTATACCTCTTGACGTGGGCACGAGCCTGAAATCCCAATTTCAGCCCTCGAAACATCTCATATGTTTCGCGACGTTTTAAAACGTCTTCGGTGCCTCAACTCTAAACCGTTTAACTGAACTATCACGTAGTTATCAAAATGTGTATGTCAGATGTTCACAACATCCACAAACGACGTTCGAGGTTCAGCACACTGAGCGGTGCATTAAGGACATAAGCCTTTTACTGTCTGCATAATTGCTACTATCAACTTTCAACTAATTTTTCTCTAGGAACATATCTAAACAGTAGAACTAAAGCGCGAGCTACGACATAATTTGCAAAATCCTTTTGACTATGTTCAGGATAATTAAGTTCATGAACTCCCACTCAGATAGACATCCCTCTAGTCATCTAAGTGATTACATGATCCGAGTCAACTAGGCCATGTCCGATCATCACGTGAGACGGACTAGTCAACATCGGTGAACATCTTCATGTTGATCGTATCTACCATACGACTCATGCTCGACCTTTCGGTCTCTTGTGTTCCGAGGCCATGTCTGTACATGCTAGGCTCGTCAAGTCAAACTAAGTGTTTTGCATGTGTTTTGAGGCCATGTCTGTACATGCTAGGCTCATCAACACCCGTTGTATTCGAACGTAAGAATCTATCACACCCGATCATCACGTGGTGCTTCAAAACGACGAACTTTCGCAACGGTGCACAGTTAGGGGGAACACTTTCTTGAAATTTTAATGAGGGATCATCTTATTTACTACCGTCGTTCTAAGCAAATAAGATGTATAAACATGATAAACATCACATGCAATCAAATAGTGACATGATATGGCCATCATCACTTTGCTCCTTTTGATCTCCATCTTCGGGGCTCCATGATCATCATCGTCACCGGCATGACACCATGATCTCCATCATCATGATCTCTATCATCGTGTCTTCATGAAGTTGTCTCGCCAACTATTACTTCTACTACTACAGCTAACGGTTAGCAATAAAGTAAAGTAATTACATGGCGTTGTTCAATGACACGCAGGTCATATAATAAATAAAGACAACTCCTATGGCTCCTGCCGGTTGTCATACTCATCGGCATACAAGTCGTGATTCCTATTACAAGAACATGATCAATCTCATACATCACATATCATTCATCACATTCTTCTTGGCCATATCACATCACATAGCATACCCTTCAAAAACAAGTTAGACGTCCTCTAATTGTTGTTTGCATGTTTTACGTGGCTGCTATGGGTTTCTAGCAAGAAAATTTCTTACCTACGCAAAAACCACAACGTGATATGCCAATTGCTATTTACCCTTCATAAGGACCCTTTTCATCGAATCCGATCCGACTAAAGTGGGAGAGACAGACACCCGCTAGCCACCTTATGCAACTAGTGCATGTCAGTCGGTGGAACCAGTCTCACGTAAGAGTACGTGTAAGGTCGGTCCGGGCCGCTTCATCCCACAATGCCGCCGAATCAAGATTGGACTAGTAATGGTAAGCATATTGAACAAAATCAACGCCCACAACTACTTTGTGTTCTACTCGTGCATAGTAACTACGCATAGACCTAGCTCATGATGCCACTGTTGGGGAACGTAGCAATAATTCAAAATTTTCCTACGTGTCACCAAGATCAATCTATGGAGTCATCTAGCAACGGGGGAGGAGTGGATCTACATACCCTTGTAGATCGCGCGCAGAAGCGTTCAAGAGAACGGGGTTGATGGAGTCGTACTCGTCGTGATCCAAATCACCGATGATCCTAGCGCCGAACGGACGGCACCTCCGCGTTCAACACACGTACGGAGCAGCGACGTCTTCTCCTTCTTGATCCAGCAAGGGGGAGGAGAGGTTGATGGAGATCCAGCAGCACGACGGCGTGGTGGTGGAAGTAGCGGGATTCCAACAGGGCTTCGCCAAGCGCTGCGGGAGGAGGGAGATGTGTCATGGGAGGGAGAGGGAGGCGCCAGGGCTTAGGTGTGGCTGCCCTCCCTTCCCCCCACTATATATAGGGCCAAGGGAGAGGGGGGGCGCGCAGCCTTGGCCCTTCCTCCAAGGAAGGGTGCGGCCACGGAGGAGTCCATCCTCCCCAAGGCACCTAGGAGGTGCCTTCCCCCTTTAGGACTCTTCCTTTCCCTTATCTCTTGGCGCATGGGCCTCTTGGGGCTGGTGTCCTTGGCCCATATAGGCCAAGGCGCACACCCCTACAGCCCATGTGGCCCCCGGGGCAGGTGGACCCCCTTGGTGGACCCCCGGACCCCTTTCGGCACTCCCGGTACAATACCGATAATGCGCGAAACTTTTCTGGCGACCAAAACAAGACTTCCCATATATAAATCTTTACCTCCGGACCATTCCGGAACTCCTCGTGACATCCAGGATCTCATCCGGGACTCCAAACAACTTTCGGGTTACCGCATACTAATATCTCTATAACCCTAGCGTCACCGAACCTTAAGTGTGTAGACCCTACGGGTTCGGGAACCATGCAGACATGACCGAGATGTTCTCCGGTCAATAACCAACGACGGGATCTGGATACCCATGTTGGTTCCCACATGTTCCTCGATGATCTCATCGGATGAACCACGATGTCGAGGATTCGATCAATCCCGTATTCAATTCCCTTTGTCTAGCGGTATTGTACTTGCCCGAGATTCGATCGTCGGTATCCGATACCTTGTTCAATCTCGTTACCGGCAAGTCTCTTTACTCGTTCCGTAACACATCATCCCGTGATCAACTCCTTGATCACATTGTGCACATTATGATGATGTCCTACCGAGTGGGCCCAGAGATACCTCTCCGTTTACACGGAGTGACAAATCCCAGTCTCGATTCGTGCCAACCCAACAGACACTTTCGGAGATACCTGTAGTGTACCTTTATAGCCACCCAGTTACGTTGTGACGTTTGGCACACCCAAAGCACTCCTACGGTATCCGGGAGTTGCACAATCTCATGGTCTAAGGAAATGATACTTGACATTAGAAAAGCTTTAGCATACGAACTACATGATCTTGTGCTAGGCTTAGGATTGGGTCTTGTCCATCACATCATTCTTCTAATGATGTGATCCCGTTATCAATGACATTCAATGTCCATGGTCAGGAAACCGTAACCATCTATTGATCAACGAGCTAGTCAACTAGAGGCTTACTAGGGACATGGTGTTGTCTATGTATCCACACATGTATCTGAGTTTCCTATCAATACAATTCTAGCATGGATAATAAACGATTATCATGAACAAGGAAATATAATAATAACCAATTTATTATTGCCTCTAGGGCATATTTCCAACAGCTGGAGCAACACCAGATGTTATGAACGTCTGGCAGAGCAAAGCTGATGACTACTCGATAGTTCAGTGTGCCATGCTTTACGGCTTAGAATCGGGACTTCAATGATGTTTTGAACATCATGGAGCATATGAGATGTTCCAGGAGTTGAAGTTAATATTTCAAGCAAATGCTCGGATTGAGATATATGAAGTCTCCAATAAGTTCTATAGCTGCAAGATGGAGGAGAACAGTTCTGTCAGTGAGCATATACTCAAAATGTCTGGGTATAATAATCACTTGATTCAGATAGGAGTTAATCTTCCAGATGATTGCGTCATTGACAGAATTCTCCAATCACTGCCACCAAGCTACAAGAGCTTTGTGATGAACTATAATATGCAAGGGATGAATAAGACTATTCCCGAGCTCTTCGCAATGCTGAAATCTGCGGAGGTAGAAATCAAGAAGGAGCATCAAGTGTTGATGGTCAACAAGACCACTAGTTTCAAGAAAAAGGGCAAAGGGAAGAAGAAGGGGAACTTCAAGAAGAAAAGCAAGCAAGTTGCTGATCAGGAGAAGAAACCCAAGTCTGGACCTAAGCCTGAAACTGAGTTCTTCTTCTGCAAGCAGACTGGTCACTGGAAGCGGAACTGCCCCAAGTATTTGGCGGATAAGAAGGATGGCAAGGTGAACAAAGGTATATGTGATATACATGTTATTGATGTGTACCTTACTAGAGCTCGCAGTAGCACCTGGGTATTTGATACTGGTTCTTTTGCTAATATTTGCAACTCGAAACAGGGACTACGGATTAAGCGAACACTGGCAAAGGACGAGGTGACGATGCGCGTGGGAAATGGTTCTAAAGTCGGTGTGATCGCGGTCGGCACGCTACCTCTACATCTACCTTCGGGATTAGTATTAAACCTAAATAATTGTTATTTGGTGCCAGCGTTGAGCATGAACATTATATCTGGATCTTGTTTAATGCGAGACGGTTATTCATTTAAATCAGAGAATAATGGTTGTTCTATTTATATGAGTAATATCTTTTATGGTCATGCACCTTTGAAGAGTGGTCTATTTTTGATGAATCTCGATAGTAGTAACACACATATTCATAATGTTGAAGCCAAAAGATGCAGAGTTGATAATGATAGTGCAACTTATTTGTGGCACTGCCATTTAGGTCATATCGGTGTAAAGCGCATGAAGAAACTCCATGCCGATGGACTTTTGGAACCTCTTGATTATGAATCACTTGGTACTTGCGAACCGTGCCTTATGGGCAAGATGACCAAAACACCGTTCTCCGGTACAATGGAGAGAGCAACAGATTTGTTGGAAATCATACATACAGATGTATGTGGTCCGATGAATGTTGAGGCTCGTGGCGGATATCGTTATTTTCTCACCTTCACAGATGATTTAAGCAGATATGGGTATATCTACTTAATGAAGCATAAGTCTAAAACATTTGAAAAGTTCAAAAAATTTCAGAGTGAAGTTGAAAATCATTGTAACAAGAAAATAAAGTTTCTGCGATCTGATCGTGGAGGAGAATATTTGAGTTACGAGTTTGGTCTACATCTGAAACAATGCGGAATAGTTTCGCAACTCAGGCCACCCGGAACACCTCAGCGTAATGGTGTGTCCGAACGTCGTAATCGTACTTTACTTGATATGGTGCGATCTATGATGTGTCTTACAAATTTACCGCTATCATTTTGGGGTTATGCTTTAGAGACGGCCGCATTCACGTTAAATAGGGCACCATCAAAATCCGTTGAGACGACACCTTATGAACTATGGTTTGGCAAGAAACCAAAGTTGTCGTTTCTTAAAGTTTGGGGCTGCGATGCTTATGTGAAAAAGCTTCAACCTGATAAGCTCGAACCCAAATCGGAGAAATGTGTCTTCATAGGATACCCAAAGGAGACTGTTGGATACACCTTCTATCACAGATCCAAAGGCAAGACATTCATTGCTAAGAATGGATCCTTTCTAGAGAAGGAGTTTCTCTCGAAAGAAGTGAGTGGGAGGAAAGTAGAACTTGACGAGGTAATTGTACCTGCTCCCTTATTGGAAAGTAGTACATCACAGAAACCTGTTTCTGCAACACCTACACCAATTAGTGAGGAAGCTAATGATAATGATCATGAAACTTCAGAACAAGATACTACTGAACCTCGTAGATCAACCAGAGTAAGATCCGCGCCAGAGTGGTACGGTAATCCTGTTCTGGAAGTCATGCTACTAGATCATGATGAACCTACGAACTATGAAGAAGCGATGGTGAGCCCAGATTCCGAAAAATGGCTTGAAGCCATGAAATCTGAGATGGGATCCATGTATGAGAACAAAGCATGGACTTTGGTTGACTTGCCCGATGATCGGCAAGCAATTGAAAATAAATGGATCTTCAAGAAGAAGACTGACGCTGACGGTAATATTACTGTCTACAAAGCTCGACTTGTCGCAAAAGGTTTTCGACAAGTTCAAGGGGTTGACTACGATGAGACCTTCTCACCCGTAGCGATGCTTAAGTCTGTCCGAATCATGTTAGCAATTGCCGCATTTTATGATTATGAAATTTGGCAGATGGATGTCAAAACTGCATTCCTGAATGAATTTCTGGAAGAAGAGTTGTTTATGATGCAACCGGAAGGTTTTGTCGATCCAAAGGGAGCTAACAAAGTGTGCAAGCTCCAGCGATCCATTTATGGACTGGTGCAAGCCTCTCGGAGTTGGAATAAACGCTTTGATAGTGTGATCAAAGCATTTGGTTTTATACAGACCTTTGGAGAAGCCTGTATTTACAAGAAAGTGAGTGGGAGCTCTGTAGCATTTCTGATATTATATGTGGATGACATATTACTGATTGGAAATGATATAGAATTTCTGGATAGCATAAAGGGCTACTTGAATAAGAGTTTTTCAATGAAAGACCTCGGTGAAGCTGCTTACATATTAGGCATAAAGATATATAGAGATAGATCAAGACGCTTAATTGGACTTCCACAAAGCACATACCTTGACAAGTTTTGAAGAAGTTCAAAATGGATCAAGCAAAGAAAGGGTTCTTGCCTGTGTTACAAGGTGTGAAGTTGAGTCAGACTCAATTCCCGACCACTGCAGAAGATAGAGAGAAAATGAAAGATGTTCCCTATGCGTCAGCCATAGGCTCTATCATGTATGCAATGCTGTGTACCAGACCTGATGTGTCCCTTGCTATAAGTCTAGCAAGGAGGTACCAAAGTAATCCAGGAGTGGATCACTGGACAGCGGTCAAGAACATCCTGAAGTACCTAAAAAGGACTAAGGATATGTTTCTCGTATATGGAGGTGACAAAGAGCTCATCGTAAACGGTTACGTTGATGCAAGCTTTGACACTGATCCGGACGATTCTAAATCGCAAACCGGATACGTGTTTACATTAAACGGTGGAGCTGTCAGTTGGTGCAGTTATAAACAGAGCGTCGTGGCGGGATCTACGTGTGAAGCGGAATACATAGCTGCTTCGGAAGCAGCGAATGAAGGAGTCTGGATGAAGGAGTTCATATCCGATCTAGGTGTCATACCTAGTGCATCGGGTCCAATGAAAATCTTTTGTGACAATACTGGTGCAATTGCCTTGGCAAAGGAATCCAGATTTCACAAGAGAACCAAGCACATCAAGGGACGCTTCAATTCCATCCGGGATCTAGTCCAGGTGGGAGACATAGAGATTTGCAAGATACATACGGATCTGAATGTAGTAGACCCATTGACTAAGCCTCTTCCACGAGCAAAACATGATCAGCACCAAGGCTCCATGGGTGTTAGAATCATTACTGTGTAATCTAGATTATTGACTCTAGTGCAAGTGGGAGACTGAAGGAAATATGCCCTAGAGGCAATAATAAAGTTATTATTTATTTCCTTATATATCATGATAAAAGTTTATTGTTCATGCTAGAATTGTATTAACCGGAAACATAATACATGTGTGAATACATAGACAAACAGAGTGTCACTAGTATGCCTCTACTAGACTAGTTTGTTAATCAAAGATGGTTATGTTTCCTAACCATGGACAAAGAGTTGTCATTTGATTAACAGGATCACATCATTAGATGAATGATCTGATTGACATGACCCATTCCATTAGCTTAGCACCCGATCGTTTAGTATGTTGCTATTGCTTTCTTCATGACTTATACATGTTCCTATGACTATGAGATTATGCAACTCCCGTTTGCCGGAGGAACACTTTGTGTGCTACCAAACGTCACAACGTAACTGGGTGATTATAACGGAGCTCTACAGGTGTCTCCAAAGGTACATGTTGGGTTGGCGTATTTCGAGATTAGGATCTGTCACTCCGATTGTCGGAGAGGTATCTCTGGGCCCTCTCGGTAATACACATCAGATAAGCCTTGCAAGCATTGCGACTAATGAGTTAGTTGCGGGATGATGGATTACGGAACGAGTAAAGAGACTTGCCGGCAACAAGATTGAACTAGGTAAGGGATACCGACGATCAAATCTCGGGCAAGTAACATACCGATGACAAAGGGAACAACGTATGTTGTTATGCGGTCTGACCGATAAAAGATCTTCGTAGAATATGTAGGAGCCAATATGAGCATCCAGGTTCCGCTATTGGTTATTGACCGGAGACGTGTCTCGGTCATGTCTACATTGTTCTCGAACCCGTAGGGTCCGCACGCTTAAGGTTACGATGACAGTTATATTACGAGTTTATGCATTTTGATGTACCGAAGGTTGTTTGGGGTCCCAGATGTGATCACGGACATGACGAGGAGTCTCAAAATGGTCGAGACATAAAGATTGATATATTGGAAGCCTATGTTTGGATATCGGAAGTGTTCCGGGTGAAATCGGGATTTTACCGGAGTACCGGGAGGTTACCGGAACCCCCCGGGAAGTATATGGGCCTTAGTGGGCCTTAGTGGAAGAGAGGAGAGGTGGCCATAGATGGGCCGCGCGCCCCTCCCCCCCTTGGTCCGAATAGGACAAGGAGAGGGGGCCGGCCCCCCTTCCTCCTCTCTCTCCTCTTTTCCCCCCTCCGCGAATCCTATTCCAACTAGGAAAGGGGGGGAGTCCTACTCCCGGAAGGAGTAGGACTCCTCCTGGCGCGCCACCTCTTGGCCGGCCAGCCCCCCCTTTGAGCCTTTATATACGGAGGCACGGGGCACCCCTAGAGACACAAGTTGATCCACATGATCATATTCTTAGCCGTGTGCGGTGCCCCCTTCCACCATAGTCCTCGATAATATTGTAGCGGTGCTTAGGCGAAGCCCTGCGACGGTAGTACATCAAGATCGTCACCACGCCGTCGTGCTGACAGAACTCTTCCCCGACACTTTGCTGGATCGGAGTCCGGGGATCGTCATCGAGCTGAACGTGTGCTAGAACTCGGAGGTGTCGTAGTTTCGGTGCTTGATCGGTCGGGCCGTGGAGACGTACGACTACATCAACCAAGTTAACACTTCCGTTGTCGATCTACAAGGGTACGTAGATCACACTCTCCCCCTCTCGTTGCTATGCATCACCATGATCTTGCGTGTGCGTAGGAAATTTTTTGAAATTACTACGAAACCCAACAGAGGGTTGCCGACGGAGAAGGGAGGAGGGGGCGGCCGGAGGAGGAGGAAGGAGGGGGCGGCCGGAAGCGGAGGGAGGAGGGCGCGGTGGGAGGAGGAGGGAGGGAAGGAGGAAGTACCTCGGGGGAGGACGGACGACGAGGGCGGTAGCGGCGAACGACGGGTATCGGCGCGGGCGAGAGTGACTGAGAGGGAGAGTGAGAGAGGGCCGGCCGCATGTAGGGAGGATAAGCTAGGGTTATTAGTAGCGCGGGTACGAGAAAAGCGCTACAGCTAAGGAGAATAGCAGTAGCGCCGGGCGAGGCTACGCGCTACTGCTAAGTTGTGCTAGCCATGTGCGCCCAGTTCGAACATAGCAGCAACGTCTTTTGCTAGTACGCGCTACTGCTAAAGTTATTGCAGTAGCGCGGCTTAATTATACGCGCTGCTACTAAGTAGCAGTATCGCACGATTTTGTCCAACGCTACTTCTAAGATGGTGTGTATAAGGTTTTCCCTAATAGTATTGCTAAAACATAATGGGAATGAAGCTAAAGGCTACTTTCTTGATATTGTGAAAGATTTTCTTAAGCGCATCATCTAGATATTAATAGTTTTGTAATAGATGTTTAGTTGGAACATCGCTCAGTTTGTTACATGGACATGTCGTTAAATTTTCTTTATGTTATCAATTTACATTGCAAAAATGGACTTTAGTTATTAAATAATTATGTATGTATTATATTGTTTGTACGTGTGAAATTTAACATGTAACTCTTGCAAACTATTTCAAGAGCCCGTGGCAACGCACGGGTATTCTACTAGTTTGATTACTTCCTCTCCACAAAAACCTATTTCGGAAGATAAAATAAACTCTTTCAGTTTCCACCAAAAGAAAAAAAATACAACACAGCTACGTAATTCAAACCTGACACCTAGTTTGGCAGGACATCTATTTTTTAAACCATGATAATATAAAATCACAGTATTCTAATGCTTCGGCAATGAATACTTCCATTTTTTAAAAACCATAGTATTTGATACTTTCAATTTGGGTTAGAAAAAAGAGTCAAGACCTCATTTTTCAAGATCTCTTTTTAAAATGCTGTGAGAATACTATAGTATTGCGGGTACTCTCGTTTACAAAACTGTGGTATTTATTGATGGCAAACACATCAAAGTGTTTAAAACTATGATCTCTATAAAAAATGGTATTCTACAAAAATCGGAAAATAATTACCTGAAAACTAAGCCCAAGTGTACTTTCATGATTTTTATTTCATTTGGCCACACATTTGTCTGGATATACTATTTGTCCGTGGACGGTCTAGACCAATCCGCGGATCCAGATACGGGAGTCGACCATCCAACTGCATCGCATAAACATTCATTCGGGTCCGTCGATTCTTCATTTCAAATGCATGGCAATAGGAGAAAACTAGAGCATGGAGTTCATAGCGTCTGATCACAAACGAAAAAAGGTGGATGCTTGTAGTTTTGACCAAACGCCATGGCGAGTGACAGAGCTGGATCAACTGTTCCAAAAAAAAATACTCGGCAATGAGGAGGCTGATAGTTTATACCGTGCGGGGAGAAATGTTGAATATACTAGATGATATCCCGCGCGTTGCTGCGGAATTGGTTATATTTAGATTAGTAACACGTGAACCAAAATTAAAAATACATATGACTTATTATATTTTATTATATATAGTTATAAAATATTTATTAAATATAAGTAGAATAATAGAATGAAAACATTTACATGCATGGTTGCATGTGGTGGTGGATCTTTTACCATGCATGGTTGCATGTTGAGGCGGACCTTATCTCATTCATAATTGTATGGTGATGTGGCTTGTTTACATGTTGAGATAAATTAAATAGTAGGGATGAACTTCTTAAGTATATAGGATGAACAAATTATTACGAGATTTAATCCGAACAAACAATAAATAAATCATGACGATGAAAACTGATATTAAACTAATCACGCGAACTAACATGGTAGATGAACAGATCAAATCTAAGGTACAGACTAGAACTAAGAATTCTAGCACCATCTCGAACAAGGAGGACAAGATCACATACGGTGCAGCGGGAGCAGGACCGCTAGCGTTGATGTTGTCGCCCATGTCGTTGAGGAAGAGGTTGCCGAGGTCGGGGAAAAAGTCGGCGGCGGCGAAGTCGTCGCTGCTAGCAGTCGCGCGAGTGCGCTCCCAGAAAACCTAATCGCCACTCTCCCGTACAGGATCACGAGAGACGGGGTTCCATTAATTATTAATTAATGACTCGGTAGTTTTTTCCGAGCAGTAAAAATATTGACAATGTGCAAAGCTCCTCGCTCGGCGCGGCGAGCGAGGAGGAGGAGCGAGCATGTAGTCTCATGCTCTTACAAGTGATAGAAAAACTCACCTTATAAAGAGGTGCAAGTCTCACTCAACTTCCGAGATGGGAGTAAACTTTAGTTCCACTCACACCACTCACAAGTTATGCATGAATGGGCCAAAAGAATTTTAAAATTTTAGTTGGACTTTGAATCAAAGGCCTACTAGCAAATTCCAATAAAAAAGACCAGGTGACAGACAGATTGGTATTGCAGATTCAAAACCAAGCTCTGAACTACCATCGCGTCGGGTACACTGTAGCGTTCCAACAAAGCTCTTTTGGTCAAAACCACCGACAGGAGTCCTGAAGCTTAACATCGTCTGGTTCGTGACGGACTATCATTCACTATGATTCAGATAAGTTCGATGCTGCAAAAACCTATTTTTTTATCAAACCAACCGCTCACGCTCTCATTGTGGATGAAATGGCCCTGAAACGAGGACTGGAACTTCCAAGCAGCTTTGGGGATACCCATATTACCTCCAACTTGTCGAGTATATGGAGGCTAGTATGGGATACTTGGCCATTGCTATGTCAATCATCTACGATATGTTTGAATATATTTGCCGATTTTATTTATGCTAAATTCGACTACTATGCCAGTGATTCAGACTATGTTGCTCATGGCTTAGTACGGCTAGGATTCATCCTCCAGGTTTGTGGACGGACAATCCTCCACAGTGATTCAGACTAATAATATTCTTTTTTTGAATATATTTCCAAATTTGTTAACATTATTTGTAAAAGTGAGCAATTTTTGCAAATCAAGAAAATTTCTATTAAGCACGTGAATTTCTTCTGAAATCATGAATATTATTCAAAATCGTCAAAAATTTAAGAATTTCCCACCATTTTTAAAATCTTATATATATATTTAATTCATGAACTCTTAATATGTATATGAAAACGTTGTTCTTAATTGTGAACATTTTTTGATTTCATTTTGACTCTGGGACATTTTGAATCGATGGACAATTTTTATGCCAATTGGAGGAACAATTTTTGAAATTTACAAACAATTTTTTTATTTGAACAAACATTTTTTGAAATGCATAAACATTTTTAATCAGCAGATATGTTATGAATAGATGAACTATTTTGTATATCCCGAAGAGTTTTGGAATTTTTAGAACATTATTGAAAATTCATGAAGAATGTTTGAGTTGGCGACCGAGTTTTTCTATTTCTTTGAAATTTCTTAATAAATGAATTTTTTTTTAAAAAATGTGCACATTTTTTCGTTTTCGGAACTTTTTTTAAATCATGAATGCGATTTAAAAAAGACAAATACAGTTTTTGAATGATAAACATTTGATCAGTCTTTAAACATTTTTATTTTGGAAGTGATCATTTTTAGAAAAAAATAACATTTTTGGAATACGAAAACAATATACCTACTAATAAAGAAATAAATATTCTTAGTCTGTTTTGCTATTTTATAGAAACCCCTAAAGTTTCTGACATTATACCTGCAGTACACATCAAATGTTCTTTAAAATACTCATATGTTTTAAACCGTAGCTCCAAATTTAACATGTTACATATGAAATTTGATTAGAAAAATATAGTAGAATATGAATATGATATTATTTTACCTGTTAAGGCTACAATGTTAATCAATAATGCATTATCTGTCTTTTTTTCATGCCGTTACAGATTCACACTGCGGATGAACACCTCAGCAAAATTAGGATTGGACATGAAATTGAAGATAAATTTGCTAGAGACACCCAATAAATAAGGACATGCATGACAAGAAAAAAAAGAAGGACTCAATAAAGATGGGATGTTCGCTATAGAAGAAATAAAAGGGAAATGCAGAGGAGATCCGATAAAGATGAGATGTTGCGCTATTCTCCTATATATAAGATGAAAAACGAGAGGACATGCATGAAAAAAAAGTAAAAATGAGGCACAGATGACAAAAAATAAAATAAAAGACAAGTTTGATAAGATATAAATAGTGATGAAACAGGGACCAATATCTATGACATGTATAGCAAGAAATAGTGATGAAATAGGGGCGCAAGTACCTGCATCCCCAGGAGACCATACAAAAATATTCTTTTCCAGACAAAAAAGATATCCTTTTATGTTTAAAAAATCATGTATCTTTTTAACAACTCTTCATGTATTTAAGAAATATGCATGTGAAAAAAGTGTTCAAGAGTTACCCTAAGTTGGTGATTCTTTAACTGAAAACTGCCATTGATGCACACATGTCCCCGTAGTGTGTTAATGTGTCATCGTTTGTTTTTGTTATTTTTCTTTACTCGCCCGTAAAGACACCCCATTCCGAACATGACATATGCATGATCACTTGCCTATTTCTTTGTATGGATTAAATCTACATGCAAGCCGTGTTCAAATAGAACACCTGTAGAATCTTAAACTGCGCTTTTATAGGTTAAGATCATCTTTGTTTAGGCCGTAGCAACAAATTCTTAGATTATAGACCATGTTTTGTAAATTAAGACTGTGTGGTATTTTTAATCTCTTGTTGCAACGCACGGGCCTTTTTGCTAGTTATTAAATAAAGTACAAAAAGAAAACTGAAAAGAAACACTAAAAAAACAGAAATTTAAAAAGCATGGCGCCCACGCATGGGCTTGGCCCAAATGGGCGCGCTGGTGCAGCGGTATAGGTGGGCCCAAGGCCTATGAGAAGCGTAGGCATGCATCCGCACTGTTTCTTAATTCTGTTTTTTCCACTTTTACTTCACTTACTTTTGTCTCCTCTATTGTGTAAATATCTACTCATTGGCTATATAATAAAACAATATGGGTCGACACTTTCTCTAGATTACATTAAGTATTGTTTAGAAAAATATTTTAAAATTAATAAAAATGCACTAATTTTTTTATATAAATGACGAGTAACTTTGTAATAAATAAGAAAATAAAATTCTATTAAATCATAAACATTCAAATAAATATGAATACTTTTTAAATATATTGAAAGAAATTAATTTACTGGATGAGCATATTTTACTACATTATAAATAATTTATAGATACATGTGGAACATATTTGTAATACACCATGATTTGGTTTTTAAAACAATTTGAATATTTATTAAATACATGAAAAAATGTAAGACACATAAAGAATATTTTTGAAATATGCAGTGATAATATTTAATATTAATGAGCATATTCATACAAGGTGAACATTAGTTAATAAACAATGACCTGTTTTAAAACTACGTGACAACATGTTTTCTATGTGCGTACATTTTTTAAATACATGGTGAACTTTTTTAACACACAATATATTTTTACCGTATAAAAAAAGCATTTTTAGTGCACGCTGAACATTTTTAATAGATGATTAAACGTTTTTAATACCCAATGAAATATTAAAAAAATTCTTTGCATTCCAAAAATAAATAGTAAATGAAACAAATAGGAGAAAATAGAAAATGGAAGAAAATAAAAGGATGAAATAAAGCATAAAAAGGAAAACTAAAAATAACCAAAATAAAAAAGGTACAAGGTTATAAAATAATAAGTATATAAATGAAATAAGAAAAAAGGAAACAAAAGCTAGATAAAAAGTAAAAAAGAAACCAAAACGGAAACAAAAAAATAAAACCAGCATGCTAGACTGGTCCTGAGACCGAGTGCAAACAATAAAACTAGGCGGCTACTAGGCATCAACCGACTGATCTTGGGGAACTATCAGCCGCGTGGCCAATCGTGTGATCAGGCCGATGTGTCTGTTTGATCACAGTCTCACGGCAACACAACGCATCCTCTTCTCCCATGTTCCGGTAGCTTCACAAGTTTGCATCCGTACAGGAACGCCCAACTATGGTTGACAGTGCTTGAAAGAGCAGCTTCCGAAACCCCTGCTTCGACAATGCGGCATCACCCTTCGCCGGTTCCTTGTTGCTATAGCCCCGTGGTCATAGCACATAGTGATGCTTCATCATAGCAACACGCGAGCTGGCAACGCTCCATGGCAGCAGCCCACCACCTAGCAAAGCTCTATCACAGCCCCGACGCCCAGTGAAGCTCCATCGCAGCACCGGCGAGCCCCCTGTGTGCAGCACTCACAACTCTCTTAAAAGCTTAGGCAGAGCATCAGAGGCCCCTCCATTGCAATAACGCCCACATGAGCCATTGCAGCGTCATTGCGCGTAGCATACCCCGCTTGTAACAACATGGACTGTTGTGACCTGGTGGACTGCAGGATCACTGGTTGCTACAGCCTCAACGGCCATCCTGCGGCACTGGACCGCTGCACGGTGAGTTGGTCGATGTTGCGCAGCTCCTCTCCATGGCCTCTGATTGCAATATCACGGTTAGAAGAGTCGCGTTGCGACATGGTCATCATCTGTAGCACCGGTGACCGCTAGCATGCAACCGCGCAGGACGTGTGTCGCCGCCCACATAGTGAGATTCACCACCCCTCCATATCAACAACGTGTCCTCAATGTTGTCAAAATGGTCGTCGTCGTAGTGCAGCCGTGCCCCTCATGACGACGGCAGCTCTGCCAACGGGGGTGGGAGACGACATGGGGTTAGGGCTGCAAATGAGTCGAGTTCGAGCGAGTTGGACTAGGCTCAACTCAACTCATACTAAAATTCGAGCGAACTCAAATTGAGCGAAGCTCAAGGTCGAGCTGTAGAAAGTAGCTCATGCTCAGCTTTGTAATGATCTCGAGCTAGTTTCGAGCTAAATAAGATGATATTTTTTTTTGAATAGTCGAGGCAAATTTTCACATAAGATAGGCCACAACATATAAGTCACTATAGATTTCAACTTGTTCTTTATCAACTGAAGATAATATATCATGGACGAACAAGCAAGAGAAGAAAACAAAGGTGCATCTGCTCTCAAACTTTGGCAAAAATAACAAGATATTCAACATTTGACTGATCATGCACCATATTGAGGCTAAATTTCCTTTGCTCTCAATTAAGCTTCCATGTTTGTTAGTAAATAAAATGGAGAACAATTGCACACAACATATATGGTAATAAACTAACCATTTCTTTGTAATAAACAAGAAAAATATTTAATATACTTATATGATATCGAGCTATCGAGCAAAAACCGAGCGAGCCAATACTGGCTCGAGATCAGCTCATTTCTCGATTGAGCTGCATAAAGTGCTCATACTCAGATCATTTCCTTTCAATTTGATCTTGATTCAAGCCAAAATACGATTTGATCTCGAGCAGCTCACGAGCCTCAAGCTTTTCTTGCAGCCCTACATGGGGTTGTTGCCAGTCACAACGCTGTGTGGCCAACGTCCGCTCATAGCAACCTAGGGACCTCGCATCGTCAACGTCCAAAGCCACCCCTCGCAGAACCATGTTGACTTTCCAACAACGTTCCCTCCCCATTTGTGAAGGAAATATGCCCTAGAGGCAATAATAAAGTTGTTACTTTATATTTCCTTATTCATGATAAATGTTTATTATTCATGCTAGAATTGTATTGATCGGAAACCAAAATACATGTGTGAATACATAGACAAACAATGTGTCCCTAGTGAGCCTCTACTTTACTAGCTCGTTGATGAAAGATGGTTAAGGTTTCCTAACCATGGACATAAGTTGTCATTTGATAATGGGATCACATCATTAGGAGAATGATGTGATGGACAAGACCCATTCGTTAGCTTAGCATTATGATCGTTCGGTTTTATTGCTGCTTTCTTCATGTCAAATACATATTCCTTCGACTATGAGATCATGCAACTCCCGAATACCGTAGGAATACCTTGTGTGCTATCAAACGTCACAACATAACTGGGTGATTATAAAGATGCTCTACAGGTATCTCTGAAGGTGTTTTGTTGGGTTTGCATGAATCGAGATTAGGATTTGTCATTCCGAGTATCAGAGAGGTATCTCCGGGCCCTCTCGGTAATACACATCATAAGTTTGCAAGCAAACGACAAAGGAGATAGTCACGAGGTGATGTATTACGAAACGAGTAAAGAGACTTGTCGGTAACGAGATTGAACTAGGTATGAAGATACCGACGATCGAATCTCGGGCAAGTAACATACCGATGAACAAAGGGAATTACGTATGTTGTCATAAGGTTCGACCGATAAAGATCTTCGTAGAATATGTAGGAGCCAATATGGGCATCCAGGTTCCGCTATTGGTTATTGACCGGAGAGGTGTCTCTGTCATGTCTACATAGTTCTCGAACCCGTAGGGTTCACACGCTTAACGTTCCTTGACGATATAGTATTGTATGAGTTATGTATGTTGGTGACCAAATGTTTTTGGAAGTCCCGGATGAGATCACGGACATGACGAGGAGCTTCGGAATGTTCCGGAGGTAAAGATTGATATATAGGATGATATGGTTCGGCCAAGGGGTGAAGCCCATGGGGCTTTAGGTCGGTGAGGACCATGGCGTCCGGGCCAGACGCCAAAGACTGTGGTGTCTAGTCCTGGAAGTCCGAGAAGGACTCTTCCTTGCGGGCAAAACCGACTTTGAGGAGGCTTTTACTCCAAGTTTCCACCCCAGGGCTCAACATATAAATAGAGGGGCAGGGCTAGCACCTGGAACACATAAAAAAACACCGAGCTGTGTGCCGCCAACCCCGTCCCTCTAGTTTATCCTCCGTCATAGTTTCTGTTGTGCTTAGTGAAGCCCTGCGGAGATTATTCTTCACCAACACCGTCACCACGCCTTCGTGCTGTCGGAACTCATCTACTACTTCGCCCCTCTTGCTGGATCAAGAAGGCGAGGACGTCATCGAGCTGAACGTGTGCTGAACGCGGAGGTGCCTTACTTTCGGTACTTGATCGGGATGGATCGTTAAGATGTATGACTACATCAACCGCGTTGATAAACGCTTCCGCTTTGCGATCTTTAAGGATATGAAGATGCTCTCCCCCTCTCGTTTCTATGCATCTTCTAGATAGATCTTGCGTGAGCGTAGGAATGTTTTTGAAATTGCATGCTATGTTTCCCAACAATTTGTAGATTGCAGCATCGGCAATCATGAGGGAGTGTGTGAGAGCTTAGAAGTATCAATGGTTAAGCTAAATTTGGGGAAGAGGAATGAGTGGTAGGGAAAGGAACTCGCTGGAGGAAGAGGATAAGGATGGGTTGGGAAGATGAACGACTCGTTGGGCCATCTTCTATTGATCGAGTGCTATGGACATGGATGGCTGTGGGACCAGGACGCATGGCTAGATGAGACGCAACTGATTTCTCAAGAAATCATTCGTCTGTATTAAAGCATTTTTCATAAAACTATCATAGCAGAAAAATTTGGTTACAATAGAGCAAGACGAGGGCGCATAGAAGAAAAGAGGTAGAAAAATTGCTCCTAGGACAGCCCATTAAAGCAAGCATCGTAGAGGACGCTTCTCATAATAAGTTAGATATAACACTCACGTTCGATTTCCACTAAAAGGGAATGAACTCCTTGAACCTGTGTTGCAGATTTTCCACGGAAGAAATTCTTAAAGGGAAGATGCCAATGATTCGGGAAGCAACCGTCGAGGTCTCTAATCCTCGAACCCCTCTTCACTGGCCGCGGCCGCCGATGGACCAAGCTACTCTCTCGGTGGATGGGGCTTTCATGCAAGAGGACGGATCTGCGGCGGCGGGTATGATACTACGGTGTCATATGATGGAAGTATGATCTTCGCGGCATACATGTGCATTTTCAATTGTAACGACGCGTTGGAAGCGGAACTACATGCAATAATGCAAGGTATGGCCTTGGCCTTGCAACATTGTTCCCTGCCGATTGTTGTTCAGTCAGACTCATCCATGGCACTAGCTGCAATGACCGGGGACAGCTTATCCAGGTCTGCTTATGGGCATTTGGTAGCAGAGATTAGGCTTCATATGGAGGCTCGAGAGTTTGTTCCATCCAAAATCAAGCGTGAGCAAAATAAGGTAGCACATCGGTTGGCATTGTATAGTCGTACAGAGTCTACTACTGCTGTATGGCTGGGGAGGAGCCCATCTTGTATTGAGGAGTTGGTGCCTCTCGATTGTAATCCTATGCATATGGAATAAAACTCTCTTTCTTGCGCAAAAAAGGGAAAAGAGTGAAGTCAGCTTCGTAGTTCCATCGCACAGTTAGAGCACTTCCAAGCCCCACATATAGATCTACTATATTTTTGCACTTTCATGGTTATTACTTCCTCCATTCAAGTACAAAGGGCATCTAATAGAAATACGGTATTCCAAGAATATAAGTCATGTTAGTTATTAAACGCTCTTAACCTCCCTCTGTCTCGTTCAGCTCCCTTCATCACCTCCCGCAAAAATATAAGAAAGGGTCATCTGGTCGAATAATGCTACTCAAGTCCATTAACTGATACTAGACCAATGCATGCACTACTTGACACGAGAATTTCGGAAGACTTCCTTTTTGACTTCCTTCAGCACCCAACAATATGTTTAACTCAATACACCACTCACACAGACAAAGAAACCATCAACCATGCAAATTTGAGCCAAAGATGAAGTAGGGCTTGAGATGAGTTGGCAAACTGCAATGCTTTTGCATGGTACTATGTTCACGGAGCAGCTTGTGTGTCATCGTCTCCCTGGTCCGTCTCATGTTGTGATGGAAAGTGACAAAATGCATGTCAGGACATCTACATAAATCACATCTATAGAGAAATGGGATCACATTACAAATTATAATGCATTGATATTGATGACAATGTGTTTATAGAGGACTAGTACGTCTGTTAAGTAAATCTATAGGTTTAAGTCCTCATGGATACATCTTTTTGTGGATCATACACCCCCTAGAATGCAGATGACTCAAGACACATGCAACAGTGAGAGAAGCAAGGCTTTTCTACTTTTTCTTGAGTTACATGGATCATGCCTTATTAAGAGGGCTCAAAGGGGTTGCAAAGGACAAACTCGGGTCACAATCATCCCATGCTTATCTCCTCAAAAGCTTAATACAAAGAAGCCACTAAGATAACCTATGTCAAAAATAGTAAAAAAAAAAGGTTACATTTCAGGTGGTCGCATTATCTGAACATATTTTGGCCGGACAGCCCAACTAGGCAATGTGTGATACTTGAGAGCCAAAAATCCTGGCCCAGTAGTTTCCGGGTGTGGTCGGATTGTCCGGCCAGTCCGACTAGGCGATGGGTGATATTTGAGAGCCAAAAATCCTGGTCGAGTAGTGTCCGGGTGCGGTTGGACTGTCCGGACAATCTGGCCGTACTAGGGGATGGGGTGACAGTTGAGAGCACAAAATTCTAGCCGGTCATCACCCTTACTGGATCAGTGCTCTACCCAACGACTATTCAGCCGTACAATTTCAGCCATAAAATAGTCACATTTCCCTCCTATAAATAACACCCACCACTTTGTAGGTTAGTTGACCAGTTAGATACATTGACCTACATCCGAGAAATGCTCTCTCTCTCATGTTCCCCGCTCTAAATCGAGGATTTCTTTGGGAATTCTTGAGGGATTTGAGAGAGATTCCACCCAAATCCAATCCTCTCTGTTTGGACCTAAGCAATCATGGTTTGATCAAGTTCCGAGCATTTCTCCTTTATTATTGTTACTCTTGGAGGTTGGAGACTCCTAGGCTGTTGGACTTTTCGGTAAAGAATTGATTTCTGATTTATCCCCGAAGTTTGTAAAGGTTTGAAGGTAGTGGATGGGAATCATCTTCGTGATGATATATCAAGGATAATATGATGAGCCTTCGTGGTGTTTGGTGTTCCTTCATGGTAACATCCATCCCCCATGCGGTGATTTGATTACTTCAGATGAAGTGAATATCGAAATACATTATCATCTCCAGTGTCTACAGTTATCTCTAACCCCAACTCAATATGTGTGGTTTATTTTAGTCACTGGCCTTGCAAGCATCATATAGGATGTTTATTTCATCATAGCAATTGTTTAGGCACACCTTTATATTCCAAATAGCTTAAACTTGCTAATAATCAAAGAAAAAATGTAGTTGTCCTTGTTCACCCCCATATGTCTATCTCGATCCTTTCAATTGGTATAAGAGCATTGTGGTCTAATTTATGGCTTAACCGTTCTAGAGCGAGATGACCGAATAGAGCAACCGACATCTCACCGAGCCCGCAGAGCTTCTCCGAACCGAATTCATTTCAAACTCGCAAAAGGATAAGATTTATACATCCACTGAGCCTGTTAGGATGTTGGCCGACCAAGCTGGCAATATGAATGCATTGGCTGGACCAGCAGTTGTGGAAAGATTTGCATATGGAAGTCCTAATGGTGCCTCCATCACTACTGAAGTGGTGAGAGAACCATCAGTGAGACGTCATGTTGCTTCTCTTTCCACCCCTTCACCTTTGGGTATCAACCATGCTGAAAACCTGTCATTCTGATGGAAGTGGTCACCGAGGTTCTCTAATATACGACTTGTGGTGGGAGCTTGCGGCGTGATTGAAAAGGTACATCCACTGCATAGCCCATTTAACACATCTGCAATTTTGTTTTTCTATTAAGTAGAAGAAATACATTACAAAATCATTACAATGAATATGTTTATGTATATCATTTGAATCACCACGCCCTTTTATTTTGGGATCGTGAGGGCAGAATTATTTTAAACTCATCTGTATCTATTATGCGCTCACATCCTGGCAAAAAGAAAAATGCACCGAGACGGATTTGCCACGCTTGCCAACTAAACCTGCCACCCACGGCCAACATAAATTGCCATGCAAATCGTTTGTAATTGCCGTACTTCCCAGTTGACATTTGCTGGTTAAGATTGTCTTAACACAAATCTTATACGTGGAGTAAAACGGAACGAAGAGAAACGGAGGGAGTACTTGCAACTATTGCTTTATCCGTCGGCTACTCTTTACTTTCGTACACGAGAAAACCAACGCTTCATGTGCTCAAGCTCAACTACGTAACTCAAAAAATGTAGTACGCCGTTTGTCCATCTATTCGGATTGTATTCGATCTTTGTTGTGCCACAACGTGTGCACGGTTCCATCAGGCCACGTCCATGGCGGTGGTGTCGTCGGAGCTTGCAGGGCCGTCCTCGCCGCTCCGGCTTCCCCGAGCCGGCTGCCGGTGTGCTGATCTCGGGAAGGCTTGCGCGTCGCTGCCTCCACCATATTCCATCTCGCACTGCCAAACAATAATGTTGGTAAGAACATTTAGCACCGGATTTCATAACCATTTCATACATATGCGTGCCGAGGGACAGATCAATCTAATTTGAGTTATCAGTTATGTATCTCAACTTGAGATTGTCACTGTTGCATTCAAGACCAGTGTTTCAGATTGTGCACGTACGTACCTGTATGTGAGCCACGATGTCGGCGACCGTCAAAGTTGGGTCCTCCGCGCGCCTCCTCAGGATCCACTCGGAGAGCTTTAACTGCATCCACAACGATCCAGTAAGGTAAGAACCATGCACGGGATCGAACGGGCGGTGATCATAGAAAGAAGAAGAACCATGGAAAAGTGAGGTCTGGTGGGGTTCACGTACGAGTGCGTGGAGCTCGCCGGCACGGGAGGCGTGCCACTGCTGCGCCATGGCCTGGGAGTAGAGCCGGGAGACGGAGCTGGCGGCGTCACGGAAGGCGGAGTAGAGCGTCCGGTCCGCCTCGTCCAGCCCCGGCGCCGCCTCCAGCTTCCTCTTCCGCGCCATCCTCGCTCCAAGTCGAACCCTAGGCTAGAACCAGACTATGTCTAGCCTCTTCATGCCAGATGGATATATATGTACACGCTGGAGTGCTTGTATGTGTGCAGGATTTGTGTGGACTACCTAGTCCGTGCGTGTCTCGAGTTATTGTCCGACTAGGCGTCCCCTTGGTAAATAAATCCATATATATAATAACCGACCGCATTGCGGTTCTGGAGGGAGGAAGTACCGCTACCACTACGAAAGACGTCGCCGTCCATCGCCATGGAGCCAGAGGCAAGCTCGCCGTTCATCCCATGCGAAGGCACGGCCGCGGCCAAGCTCCCTCGTGTTCTCTTCAGGCCGCCGTCGCCGACGGCCGATGGGAGCTCAGAATCAGATACGATCTCGGTCATGGACCCCCGCACTGGGATTGTGTTGCCGGTGAGCGGCGCGGGCTACGGGCACGCGTCGTGCCTCCACTCCGCGGGAGGCCGGCTGCTCATGCTCTCCGGCGACTTGAAGCCGTACCTGGCCGAGCCACGCACCGGCCGGCGCGTCGACCTGCCGGTCATGCCTCTCCGTCCCTACGTGGCCGCCGTGTTCTCCGTCGCCCGCGGTGCCCCGGACACCGTCGTGCTCTTCGACCGCGAGCCAGCCCACCCACATTTGCTCGTATGCAGGCTCTCCAACGGCGCCGGGGAGTGGGAGAGCTATCGGTACACGAGCTGCGTGCGGGACTTCGGGGCGTTTACCTACGGTGCCATGGTAGGGGACGACGAGGTATGCTACGTGGACGCCATGGGCAAAGCCATCACGCTCGACCTCCGCAGCCGCTGTTGGCGAGTGACGTGCGCGGCCGGGTGGGGGAGACGCAACGTCGGCCCGGAAGGCAGTTCTTCCTGGCGGACGAGACGACGATCGTGAGGATCCATTGCCCGCCGCCGTGCTACCACGAGTTCCGGTTCAGCAAGCTGGACCGGCACCGCGGGGAGTGGATTCCGTTGGCCGAGGAGGAACTGGACGGCACCGGCTGGTTCTTGTCGCCCTGCATGAGCGGCCAGCGCTGCTTCGTGGTCAGAGGGGTGCACGGAAGGAAGGTGTATCTCCTGTCGCCGGACGACGAGAAGAGAGATAAGATCGGCGGCCCTAACAGGATTCTTCGGCCTCTCCCGGCGGTCCGGCATGGAAACGTGTATGTCCACGATCTGGAGGCCGACACGTCGGAGCCTCTTCTCCCGGAGCCGTTCTTGACAACGTCAAATATTTGGGTCCACCCCGGCTGCTTCTAGCAACGACGGTGACTTATATATCTCCTCAGTCGATCTGGTGTTTGTTTTTCTGTGAATGTGTTCGCAAAGATTACATCACAGATTCACAGGCATGCATGATAAGTTTGAAGTAAATAAAGATCTAGTAGTAGTTTAATTTGACAAGTTCATTATGAATGTGTGTTCCATAATTTTTCAATCCATGTTTGGAAAACAAAGCAAATGTGATCATCTTTCTTTTTCCTCCTTTATTGGGTGGTTAATTGTGATGAACTCTGTCGTGTTTAGAGTTGAGTGTAGAAATCCAGAAAAGGGAGCGATCTATTTAGTTAATGTGAGTTGCCATATGTTCCCTTGGAAGCTTTGAGCCCTTCTGCATTTGGATCACCTAGATATACAGTGAATAATAATAATAAAAGTTTTCATAAAAACATCGATGACTGATCCTGCGGCGAAGGTCAGTGTTAGAGCAAGTATAATAAGATGATGTAAGCGGACTAAGGATTTAAATATCGGGTTTGTTAATTCTCATCTTGAGAATTATTTATGTCAGATCTAATGTTTTCACCTTCTTTGAGAAATAATTTTTTTTTCACCATTTGATCAAGGCCGCTTATGTATTTGCAAATTCTGTGATTGGCTTTTTTAAGGAACACCTGTAACCACTGATTTGGACCTAAAATCCAAGAAAATACAAAATAATTCCTATGCCTAAGAATTACAATGAAATATCTTGCAAACATCTTCTTCGCGGTATCAATCTCTGCTCGAGGAAATACTCCAAAGACTTCGGCAAAGGGGTTGTAATTGGACTGGAACAACGATGTTGTCACTCTTTCACCGCACGAACATTACCAATAATAGTTTTTGAAAGCGCATCGAGTCACTCATCCAAAAAGATAGGAAACCTTGATCGATGAATGTACTTGGGCCATGGATGATCCCCTAGAAGTGCAGCCGTCGAATCATTATATCTTCACCATGGTGTCGATGAAAAATTTCACCTCCACAATGTCAAACCAACAAAAAAAAGCTTGACACAAGAACATAAACTTCAGATCCGAATAATCAGATATGAGAGGACAAAAAACTCTCCAACATCATGGCAACGCCAAAAGAATGAGAGGAAATTTATTCTTACAAAACTATGATGATCACTAGACATTGACGAAAAACATAGAGGTCTTAAAGATCTGAGGTCTTCCCACCTCTCAATGCTAAGATGGCAGCTGGAGGTGAGGGGACCTAAATTTCTCATATAGCGGCAGGGACGGCGGTACCAGAAACCCTCGTGTCCAACGAAAATTCCTAAATTTGAAATACAACATACACAGAGAATTGGAAGAGCCGGGGGAGCATTTCTCTTCAAGTCTTGTTTTCATGTTTGTATTGTTTGGAGACCTCCTTTTTTTAGCAACATTTGGAGACCTCCTAATCAGTGCCTTTTGCGTTAGTTAGACGTTCTGCCGCCCACGTGCCTGCAGATATGGGCCGGCCCATCACGTGGTGATCGCTCGCCAGGGTACACCTGGTTGCTCGGTCAATATTTGACCAGTTGACGGTCAATCCTTGACTTTTGGGAGCAACCGCCCCCCCCCCCCCCCCAAATTGCAAAAAAATGAAAAATGTGGGAACTAAAAGAATCACGGATTTGGAAACAAATATGCAAATTCAAAAAAGTTCATAGATTCGGGAAAAACTTGTGATTTTGAACCAAAAATCACAATTTTTTTAAAAAAAAGTATGCGGATTTTAAAAAGAAGTTAGAGGATTTTAAAAAAATCACCGACTTTGAAAAATAAAATACGGATTTTGGAAAAAAACATTCAAAATTTTGAAATAAGCTTGTGAATTTTAAAACTAAAGTTCACGGTTTTAGGAAACCTCAACGATTTTGAAAAAAGTTCATGAATTTTAAACAAGTTTGTGGATTTTGAAATTTTTTTAGAAAAATCTAGTGCATGAATTTCAAAAAGAATGTGGGATTCAACGAAAAGTTCATAATTTGAAAAAAAAATCAGGAATTCAAAAAGTATTCACTAATTGAAGAAGGTTGCAAATTTTAAAAAGTTTCATCATATAAAAAAGAAAGAACAGAAAGGAAAAAAGAAAGAAAAAAGAAAAAAATGATATAAAAACAGAATAAAACAGAGAGAGTTTTTGTGAAAACAGAATAAAAAACAGGAACTATTCCAGAAAACCTCAAAACTAGCTGGAAGCTTCCACAAGCTTTGCAAAACTGGCCTGGGTTGTTTCTGCAATCTTCTCAAACCGAGCGGGCTTTCCGCGAAAAGCTGCCTCATGGGCCGGGCCAACGTGATCAAAAGATGTGCGGCAGTTTGCAAAAATAAGTAAACTGGCGCATATGGCGGCAAATAGGACTCGAGGTTGTTTGTATTGTGTTCTTTGTCTAGCTCTGCAGTTGGGCTGTTTTATATTGTCTGCCGTGCAGTTTTCACGTTTTGTTTTGTCTTCTCCTCTCTTTTTTTCCCTCTTTTTGGGTTGCTGCAGCTGGGCTCCAATATTCTCATTTTGTTTTCTCTCGCCCGTGCATTTTTCATCTTTTGTTGGGCTGTAGTGATTCATTCTTTTACGTGGCAGATGGCGGTGAACGTAAACGCCACACAAACGGATCGCCACGTAAATGAGTTTTATCGGTTTTGGGAAGATTCTGAAGGTTCGTATTTTCCTTTTACTGTGTTTTCTCTTTCTCCGTCGGTCTTTAATGGTTTCCTTTTGTTTGACATTTTTATTTTAAGTCGTGTTTTTTTTAAAAAAAACTAGTGATTTATTTTGTAATTTTGAATTTTTTTAAAATGGATTCGGTAATTCTCTTCTAAAACAACACATTAATTCTTCGTAGTTTATATTCTTCTCTTTGTCTAATATTTATTTCCATTTGTTGTAGTACTTAGAACCGTTTCCCTTAGCAATCGACATCAATGAACTGTTTCCAAACTCCGGTTTGGGTGTGAGGGTAGTTGCATAAGTGATGACGTAAATGTGAGGATAGTAGTGCCTTCCTTTTGCTCCATATGACAGATCGACAAGACTTAATTATCACGAGATTGTTGTGCACTTGCAGGCGTCAATACTACAAACTAAAATAAAATTATTTGACTTGCTATATGCGATATTTTCTTAGCATATCTCGTATTCTAGTACTCTCTTCCTTCTTAAATATAAGTTTTTTTAGATATTTCAATATAAACTACATACGGAACAAAATGAATGAATCTACACTCTAAAACATGTCTATATACATTCATATGTACTCCTTCTGTTCCTAAATATAAGTCCTTTTAGAAATTCCACTATGGACTACATACAGAGCAAAACAAGTGAATCTACACTCTAAAATATGTCTATATACATCTGTATGTAGTCCATAGTAGAATCTCTAAAAAGACTTATATTTAGAAACAGAGGGAGTGGTCCATATTGAAATCTCTAGGAAGACATATATATATTTAGAAATGGAGGGAGTACCAAGTATAGATCATGCAGACATTGCAAATTTATTATTGGACCTGACTTGCTAGATATATCTAAAAATAATTCAGCTTGTGCCTTAGAAGCTTCTAAAAATATGATAATCTTGTAGTGCACTAGAAACCACTTCTAAGATGTAGTTAGATTGTGCTTTTAGAGGTCTACACCATAATATTTAAGGATGTTAAATATACATGAACACACCGAGATATTGTGCACACTATATAATTAATGCAATTGTTGGATACTATTCATAGAGACTTTTTGTTGCATCATATAGTTTAACTTTAGCAAAAGCAATTTTTTGGGTGATATATGTTGAGTGCATAAAGAAAAGGACTATAGTTAATGATCAGTAATGTTATTATGTCTTTAACTATGACGACTAAATGATATTATGAAATTGTACCCATCAACACTATACTATGATACAAATGAATTTAAAATTATAAAAGTTTAGTATAAAACATATATTTCTATTTCTTCCCGAGTTCAGTGGCAGCGAGGACAAACACGTCACGTTGTTCCAGTGAATCGATTCCGCCAATGACTGCTCATCTTCTCTTGTTCAACACGTACCACGCGCTACGGTCACCATCTTGGTTTGATTTATTACGGTAAGTCTGCTTACCAGGGCACGGATTCACAGAGGTTACCAAAATTTCTTATATTCCTGCACAGAGGTTACTAATCCGGGCTCATCATCTCCCATGTAACCTCATCATACAGTAAGCCACCCGTTTTGTAGGGAATGGATCGATTCGCCGCGTCGACGGATCGATTGCGCGTCGATGGATATATCCAGACTGTTCCAACTATCGATGGTTACGTACTCCCTGCTGTTTAAGGTAAGACAGCTAGGCAGCGTTTCTTTCTTAGAAGAGCTATACACACAGCATTTACGGTAAAATGAGCTAGGCAGTGTTTCTTTTGTAGACGAGCACAACATGGCTACTGGATTTTTCTTCCATCAAGCAACATTGACAAAGATTTACTTCCGTAGATGAATACTAGAAGAATGGTGCACATAGATATCTCTTCGTCCTTCTCCTCCTCTAACAATAATGGCAACAACTATGCGCTCGATCCTAATGACAACAACCTAATCCCGATGTGTACAAAGAGAGGTGGCCCACACCGACGGTGATTAACACTCTTCTTAGGGAGGACGCAAGTTCTTGGGTTGACTCAAGGTTGAAAAACAAGGTAGAGTATTCGTACAAAAAGAATAATTTATGGTTATTGGTATATGAACATGCATTTGGAATCTATTTATGTCTAGTTTTATGTTTAGCATATGTTTATCTTCAGTACTATGGACAGTCTCCTTCAAGTTGTTGCGATCAATACTCAGTTATTATCACATACACATGCATTCAAGAGAAAACTAAATAATATTCAATGTGATATTGCCACTACGTATCGTAACAAACTCATAGCCGGAATCTGAGCCAAAACTCTAGTGGATCGTTCATTAGCCAGCGAACTTCTTGTTGAAAATATTAGCACTTTTCTGATTAGACTTATCCACGAGTAAACAGTAAGCATGGCATAAAAGGTATGCATCTCATAGCAATACCTAAACATACTAGCACGTACAGAACATAGAATCGAACCTTCTATGAGCAGCACATATACGGCTAGCATAAGTACGAGTAAACGAGGGATGAACAGATCATACCCTCCGGTTGGCCAGGCCAACGCGGCGGCTGCAGCAGCAGCCTCGGCGTCGTCTGTGGCCTTCTTCTTAGCGGCGGCGGCGTTGGCCATGGTGTCGATGCAGAGGAAGTAGTGGAAGCAGAGGCGAACAGAGTTGGGGACGGATCGGGAGCAGTCGCGTCGAGACGCTTCCCAAAAACCTTATTGTTGTTCTCCCGGGCAGGATCTCGAATGACAGGGTTCCGGAGGCACCTGCTCTCCCGACCAGCCGTGCACGCGGCCGTCGGGATGGGACCGCCGGAGGCAGCACAGAGTGAGGAATAATAGATGACGGCTAGGTCACGCGAGAGGGAGTGAGTGAACCGAACTAGGTTACTTCACTGGCCAGAGCCTTCTTATATAGTCCGTAAGGAAGAAAGTCATGGGCCTTGGCAAGGCCCACGACCGAGTCGGCCCACTCCCGGCAAGGGAGTCGTTGTTCCCGGCAAGGGTCGCACTCCCGGCAAGGGAGTCAACGAATACGCGGGTCCCGGCAAGGGTCGCACCCTCGGCAACACAAGTCAGCCTACAGTCCAACGTCTTGGACAGTGGCCCACATGTTAGCGACTTGTTAATTAATCCCTGATTAATTAATTCATTCCTGAGCGGCAAAAATAAGCTTCGGCTCGGATCATTCCCGCAACCCGCGGCGCATGCGCATCGTGACGAGGCGGGCGGCGGAGGAGGAGGAGCGCGCGTGTATCACTCCTCTTCCCAAGCTCCCAATGGCAAGTGGTAGAGCAGCCGTTATAAAGGGGTCTCAATTCTCCTCAACTAGCAAGGTGGGACTAAACTTCCCACCACCTGCCATCTCATACATGGGCCTCAAGATTAACTAGGGATTATTGTCTTATATGGGCCTAAGCCCATCCATAATCCAACAATCCCCCACCAGATCTCGAGGCACATAAGTTTGTTAACTATTCCAAACAATGTTTGATATACCGGAATTTTCAGTGGAGACTGTTAAGTTGAACTTCCACCTAGAGCAACATGATTAGACTTCTTCACAACTGAACAATGGACTATGCCTTGAATTGTCAGTTTGGCGTGCAGAAATTTCGCCTATTGTCAGCCCATACATGGCTGCCGAAGGCTAAACCCCACGTGTGGAGCCTATTAGTCATACTCCGTACCTTCTCATGAGCTTACTAGAGATTACCCAATCTCATAGACTGCGACCAGCAATCGGGCTCACATAGGTGTGTTCCTCCAAAGAATGCTCTGTAGGTTAGCATCTTGCTTACACAAGCTTTGGAACACATTAAGACAAAAGTCAGCCTGCCTTACAGAATTGAGAGTATTGTGCATCTCCAACGGAGTGGGTTAATTAAGGATACTCTCCTCAGTTGACCGCTGGATTGTTTTATCAGGTCCTAATTCACGGGATCTCCGATCACATAGGTTGGGTTACCCCCATGGTAACTTACGTGGGTCTCATACCCATCTCCCTCGATGCATTTTCTATTACAATCCGTGATAGCCCTTTCGTAAAAGGGTATGCCAGATTCTTAGCCGTCTGGATGTAATCCAACGCTATTACTCCGGAGTTTCTTGATTTTCTGACAGATTTCAATCTTCTTCTTATGTGCTTTGTGGATTTCATGTTGTCCTTTGAACTCTTAGCCTTGGCAATCACTGTTTGATTGTCACGGTTCACAAGGACAGCCAGCACTGGTTTATCAACCATCGGCAAATTCATCAAAAGCTCTCGAAGCCATTTTGCTTCAACGCATGATGTGTCTAATGCTGTGAGTTTTGCTTCCATAGTCGATCTGGTTAAGATCGTCTGCTTGCAAGACTTCCAGGAAACAGCACCACCACCAAGTGTGAAGACATGTCCACTTGTGGCTTCCATCTCATCAGCATCAGATATCCAATTCGAATCACTATACCCCTCAAGTACCGTAGGGTACCCAGAATAGTGAATTCCATAGTTCGCAGTACCTTGCAAATAACGCATCACTTTCGCAACAGCATGCCAATGCACATCTCCCGGATTGGAAACAAACCGGCTCAGTTTGCACACAGCAAATGAGATGTCAGGACGAGTAGCACATGCTAGGTACATCAGTGAACCAACCACTTGAGAATATCTCAATTGATCTACAGCCGTGCCTTCGAACTTTCGAATCCGCACGCTAGGATCATATGGTGTTGCAGAAGGTTTGCAGTCCGAATATCCAAAACGGCTCAAAATCTTCTCAACATAGTGGGATTGCAAAAGTGTAATTCCACCCTTAGAATTTCTTACTAGCTTTATGTTCAGGATAAAATCAGCCACACCCAGGTCCTTCATCTCAAAGTTGTGAGATAGAAAAGACTTGACCTCCTCAATGACCTTGAGGTGGGTCCCAAATATCAGTATGTCATCGACATACAGACACAGTATAACTCCTTCGCCCCCACCATAGCGATAGTATACACATTTGTCAGCTTCGTTTACAACAAAGCCAGCAGATGTTAGAGTAGTGTTGAACTTCTCATGCCATTGCTTAGGCGCTTGTTTCAGGCCATACAGAGATTTCACTAGCTTACACGCCTTTCCTTCCTAACCATTTACTACAAAGCCATCCGGCTGTTGCATGTAAATTTCCTCGTCTAGCTCTCCGTTAAGGAAAGCCGTCTTAACGTCCATCTGATGAACGAGAAGACCATGCGAGGCAGCCAAAGCGAGTAACACTCGAATGGTTGTCAGTCTAGCCACAGGTGAATAAGTGTCAAAGAAATCCTCTTCTTCTTTCTGGGTATAACCCTTGGCCACAAGCCTAGCCTTGTACTTCTCAACAGTACCATCGGGCCTAAGCTTCCTTTTGAACACCCACTTACATCCTAATGGCCGACAACCATAAGGACAATCAGTGATCTCCCATGTCCCATTAGCCAAGATGGAATCCATCTCACTACGGACCGCATCCTTCCAGTAGTCAGCATCCGGAGATGCATAAGCTTCTGAAATGGAGCTGGGAGTATCATCATCCAAGAGGTACACAAGGAAATCATCACCAAAGGACTTTGCAGTCCTCTGTCTCTTGCTCCTAACAAGAGCTTCCTCGTCATCCTCCATGAAACTCTTATCACTTTTATGTTCATAATATTCCATCGGAATAGCAGGTTCAGGAGTCTCATCAGATTCCAGTCTAGAATTGCTTTGCATATTTCTCATGGGGAAAATATCCTCAAAGAATGTAGCATCCCTGGACTCTATAATTGTACCGACGTTCTGGTTAGGTACCTCAGATTTCACCACTAGAAATCTATAGCCAACGCTATGCTCGGCATAGCCAAGAAAAACACAGTTCACTGTCTTTGGTCCCAACTTGCGCTTTTTGATTATCGGCACATTGACTTTCGTCAGACAGCCCAAAGTGTGCAAGTAAGAGAGTGTAGTTCTTTTCTTTTCCCATTGCTCATAGGGAGTAGTCTCATTATCCTTTGTGGGAACTTTATTCAAGACATGTCAAGATGTCAATACAGCCTCCCCGCACCATGCCTTGGATAAACCCGATGTATCTAACATGGCGTTAACCAAATCAGTTAGAATACGGTTTTTCCGTTCGGCAACCCCGTTTGACTGGGGTGAGTAGGGAGGCGTCCTCTCATGAATAATACCATGTTCCACACAGAATAAATTGAACTCATTAGAAAAGTACTCTCCACCACGATCAGACCGGACTCGTTTTATTTTCTTCTCAAGTTGCTTCTCAACTTCATCCTTATAGACTTTAAAGTAGTGTAGAGCCTCATCCTTAGTATTTAACAAATACACATAGCAGAATCTAGTGGAATCATCAATCAGAGTCATGAAGTATTTCTTTCCACCTTTAGTCAACACACCATACATCTCACAGAGATCTGAATGTATGAGCTCTAGAGGTGCCAGGTGTCTCTCCTTCGCAAGCTTGTGAGGCTTACGAGGTTTCCTAGCTTGCACACACGCATGGCACTTAGAGCCTTTGGCTAAAGTGAAACTCGGGATTAAATCCATCTTAGCTAGCCGCGTCATACAACCGAAATTTATGTGACAAAGACGTGAATGCCAAACCTCGGATTCATCCACATTAGAATGAATTTGGTTCATGACTTTATTACAGAAATCCTCCAGGGAAAGGCGAAACAAACCACCACAATCATATTCTTTTCCAACAAATAGTCCATACCGAGATACGACTACTTTGTTAGACTCAAATACTAACTTAAACCCTTCTTTACATAGAAGGGAGTCACTAACGAGATTCTTCTTTATGGCGGGGACATGCTGCACGTTCTTCAGTAAAATTCAGATCTACTGTGCCAACACCATGAACAGAAGCATGCGAGCCATTCCCCATCAGGACGGAACAATCTCGTGTGACCTGGTAAGAAGAGAACAAAGACACACCAGCATACACATGAATGTTGGCCCCAGTGTCAACCCACCAATCGGTGGACTGACAAACTGAAAGTATGGTAAACAGATTACCATACCCATATGCCGCATCATTGTTGCTCAGAGTGACATTCACAGACTTAGAGTCCTGTGCTGGCTTCCTGTACTTGTTTGGGGACTTGTTTGCCCAATGTTCATCTGAACCACAAGTAAAGCAGTCGTCTCTCCTTTTGTCTTTCTTCTTACCCTTCTTCTTAAAGGTAGTATTCTGCTGGACAGAGTTCTTTCCCTTGAGCTTGTGGAAATTCTTCTGCACCACATTGGCGCTAGAAGAACCCTCTGCCCCTTTCACGTGTGAGTCCTTTGCTCTCGAGTTCTGCTCAACACTGAGATGACAAATGACATCCTCAACAAAGAATTCACGTCTCAAGTGCTTGAGAGAAGTAGCAAAGTTCCTCCAACTAGGAGGGAGTTTTGCAATAATGTAACCCGCGACAAACTTTTCCAGTAACCCACACTTCAGGAGCTCCAGCTCCTTAGCAATGCACTGTATCTCATGAGCCTGGTCCAATATAGAACGGTTATCAACCATCCTGTAGTTATGGAACTGCTCCATGGCATACAGCTCACTGCCAGCATCAGTTGCGCCGAATTTGACTTCGAGCGCATCCCACAAGTTTTTGGCAACGCCCATATGAATATATGCGTCAACCAAGTTGTCTCCAATCACACTCAGAACTGCTCCCAGAAAGATTGTGGTTGCCTCCCTAAACGCCTTCCCCTGTTCAGGAGCAATCGTTTCTGTGAGGGACACACCACCAACCCAGAACACGTTCATCGCTGTGAGCCACAAGGTGGTCCTAGTCTGCCAACGCTTAAAATGTGTCCCGGTAAACTTCTCTGGTTTCAAAGTAGCAGCAAAGCCTTGAATCGAAAAGTGCCTAAAATAAGGTTTTTGGATTGTTGGAAATATTAGCACTTTTCCGATTAGACTTATCCACGAGTAAACAGTAAGCATGGCATAAAAGGTATGCATCTCATAGCAATACCTAAGCATACTAGCACGTACAGAACATAGAATCGAACCTTCTATGAGCAGCACATATACGGCTAGCATAAGTACGAGTAAACGAGGGATGAACAGATCATACCCTCCGGTTGGCCAGGCCAACGCGGCGGCTGCAGTAGCAGCCCCGGAGTCGTTCGTGGCCTTCTTCTTAGCGGCGGCGTCGTCGGCCATGGTGTCGATGCAGAGGAAGTAGTGGAAGCAGAGGCGAACAGAGTTGGGGACGGATCGGGAGCAGTCGCGTCGAGACGCTCCCCAAAAACCTTATTGCCGTTCTCCCGGGAAGGATCTCGAACGACAGGGTTCCGGAGGCACCTGCTCTCCCGACTAGCCATGCACGCGGCCGTCGGGATGGGATCGTCGGAGGCAGCACAGAGTGAGGAACAGTAGATGACAGCTAGGTCACGCGAGAGGGAGTGAATGAACCGAACTAGGTTACTTCACTGGCCAGAGCCTTCTTATATAGTCCGTAAGGAAGAAAGTCAGTCGGCCCACTCCCGGCAAGGGAGTCGTTGTTCCCGGCAAGGGAGTCGATGAATACGCGGGTCCCAGCAAGGGTCGCACCCCCAGCAAGGGAGTCGACGAATCCCGGCAACGCAAGTCAGCCAACAGTAAGCTTCGGCTCGGCTCATTCCCGCAACCCGCGGCGCGCGTGCGTCGTGACGAGGCGAGGCGGGCGGCGGAGGACGAGGAGCGCGCTTGTACCACTCCTCTTCCCAAGCTCCCAATGGCAAGTGGTAGAGCAGCCCTTATAAAGGGGTGTCAACTCTTCTCAACTAGCAAGGTGGGACTAAACTTCCCACCACCTGCCATCTCATACATGGGCCTCAAGATTAACCAGGGATTAGTGTCTTATATGGGCCTAAGCCCATCCATAATCCAACAGTTCTCATCATAACATTAAGAAAGATGGCGAAGCCACTTTTACACACATAAATGCACACAGAGTAGCAAGGCCATGACATCACTGATAAGCTGGAGCGTCATGTAAAAATGCAACACAGATTTCAGCATCATCTCGTTCACCTTTCAACTAGATTTATCTGGACAACTTTATCCACAAGGGCCATTCAGTCTATTAAAATCAACACTGTGGGATTGAATATCTTTAACATATTTTTTTCTATAATTTTTCTCAACGCCTAAGTCTTCGAGACTTTCTCTTATGCATGGTTATTCTTTGTTAACATCATTTCATTTTTAAAACTAGTCCCACAACAAGTCTTGATTATCTAGATTAAACAGAACAAATGTTACTAAATTATTTTAGCTACTAGAACAAAAAAATTGTCTTAATTTATCAAGACTTACTCCCACTTAAATACTTCACACATACTACTACTACAACTTTCTAAGTAATTCAAGTGCAAAAGACAGGAGTCGTAGGACCTACCTTCACGATCATGAATTTGCACACTTCTCTTCCTTAAGATTGCATTCCTTATCGTATAATGTAGATCAAGTCGTCTAAAATATAAGCAAGAATGCAAACAAAATCCAAGGGCAAAAAGAATGTGCAAAGCAGAGTTTAATTTTTGGGGTTTTTTGGAAACTAACTAGTGTTCTGCAACATGGGTCTTGTTTCAAAAGAAAAAAATGGTTCAGGGGACATTGTAACAGGGCTAATTGCAACATTGGTATTGTTTCAGAGGAAGAAATGATTCAAGAGAGATTGCAAAAAAGCTCATGTTGCAAAGGGTCGAGCACAACACTAGGCTTATTGCAAAGGTTAATGCTCATGTGGGAGAGATCAGGCGGATATTTAGGGCTTCATCCAACGGCTGCCAAGGTGATAAATCTTTTTAAATTATCACCCGACCAACGCGTAGCACTACCTGTCGTGGATCTAAGACTGACAGTAGAATGGGGGGTAAGTATGAGGAGGCAAGATCCTAGCTATGAAGAAGTTGTACACGCGAGTTTTACGAGTTCAGGCCCTTCTCGGAGGAAGTAACAGCCCTACGTCTCGGTGCCCTGAGGCGGTCGACTGGATTATATGTGTGTGTGCGAGTTTACAGAAGATGCGAACCCTTGTCCCAGAGGAGGGGGTGGCTTATATAGAGTGCGCCAGGACCCCAGCTCCCCTCTGTTACACAGGATTCAATGTTCATAAAGGAAAGGCGTTACTGGTAACGTCTACAGTAAAGCGTCATAAATGCTCATAATGCTATGGTTTAAGTCCTGACCGTTGCAGAGTGGAGGGTTCCTCATCTTCTGGTGGTCGAGTGTCTTCAAGGTGGTCGAGTGAGTGCATCTCCACAGTCGAGTGGTTGGTGGTTTCTCTTTGACTGTTTCTGATTCTTTGTAGATATGTCCTTGGGGAGGGTAAGTTGGACAGGTCCATGACCCTACCCTAGGTACATAGCTTCATCATTAGCCCCCGAATGGATCAGGGTTTGAGTAAGGAAGGGGTCGAGAACACTTCCGACCCACTCTTTGTGCTATGAATATGCCTTGTCTGGAACAACGAGTTGAGGTGACGACATCGACTCCTTTCTCAATCGCCTTGGTCCATTCTTGGTTGTTGTCGAGTGAACCTTCATGGCAAAATTCCGAATGATGATGTAGAGGGTGTTTGTCTTCAGTCTGACAGGTTGTTCTGCTCTCCGCGGATCTCGCGGGATTCGAATTTTGGGAAGTGCGCCAGACGGGCGGAACCAAAATTATCGGGACGGATTAGGCAAGTCTCCTCAATCCCCACGCCACCTTTTTCGCCACGTACTGCGTGCGCGACTGTTGCGGGATTTGTTTAGATCGCTTGGGTCCACCAGTCAGCCACTCGGTGAAAGGCCTTATAAAAGGTCCCGGGCCAGGCCTCTGCTCCGCGTGCTAACATTCTCTCTTCTCTTTCCTCCGATCTCTCCGCCACTCTCGCTTCCGCTTGGTCGCCGGACCTCTGTTCGAGCTCGATCCATCACCATGGGAGAGAAGACGGCGGCGCTGGAACACGCGAAGAAGGCGACCGCGAAGGCGAAGGGCAAGCGAACCAGCCAGGGCGGATCCTCGTCGAGGTCCGGCCTGCCGGTGGGCTGGATCCAGGGTGACTGGATCCGCTCGGCAATCACGCAGGATGACCTCGACGACCTGGTGGAGGGGGGATTGATCCCTCACAAGTCGGCTCAGCTCCCGGGGGACGAAACCGAGCCGCAGCCTAGAGAGGGTGAGTGTGTCCTCCTCACAACCCACATAGATCGCGGATTCTCACTGCCTCCCCACCCTTTCTTCCGGGTTTTTTTGAACTTCTTTGGGGCTCAGCTCCACCACTTCACTCCGAACACCATAGTCTATCTGGCCGCTTTTGTGTCCATGTGCGAAAACTTCTTGGGCTGTCGACCGCACTGGGGGATTTTCAAACACATCTTCACTTGTCGTTCCCAGTCGGTCAAAAAGGCCAAGTCGAGTGACGAGAGGACGCGGGTGATCCAGATGTGCGGTGGTCTGGGGATCCAGATGAGGAGCAAGAGTACTTTCTCAGCCATGATCCTTCCTGACTCGGTCCGGGGCTGGCAGTCGACTTGGTTTTACTGCAAGGATCAGCCAACCCCTTGCCAGTCGACTGGACTTCCTCCTTTTTCCTTGGCTCGAGTGGAGAAGCCTGCTCCCCTGAAGGTAGTTCCAGAAGAGAAGGCGCAGGTCAAGGAGCTGGTTGAACGGGTCGTCCAGCTTGTCCGTGATGGAGTGACCGGGATGGATCTGCTAGAGGTCTTTCTCGGTCGACGCATCCAACCTCTTCAGGCGTGCGATCATCCGATGTGGATGTACTCGAGGCTCGAGGATACCACTCGGATCCACCCGGAGGAGGTTAGCGAGGATATCTTGGAGAACTAGTTGAGGGGAATCACTGGCAACAAAGACAACCCTCGGGGATCCAGGAGGGTGATTTCATTCGACAATTCGCACCAGCCGGAGCAGGTATATTTCTGTTTTATCAAGTATCTTTCCGATTCACCATGTGATGTCCCGTTTGTGGTCGACTGAATGTCCTTTGATTGTTATCCTTTCAAATGTACTCGATGCCCAACGGAGTGCAGGACCCAGGCGCTGAAGAAGAAGGGAGCGGGGGCGAGAGCAGCGAGGAGCATTCGGAAGCCGAGGAGGACGAGGAGAGCGATGAATCGACTGATGAGGAAGAAGTCGACTCGCCTCCTCGCAGGGAGAGGAGGTCCAAGCACACTCATGACCTGGCAAGCGTTCCGGACTTGGTGGCTGTGCCAATCGGGCAGTCCTCGAAGCGCCCCAGGACGTCTTCCCCGACGCCGACTGAGAAGGCTCCAAAGAAATCTAAGGTCGCACCGCCCCCAGCGCCGAAAGTGCCGAAAGCCATCTCCTCCAAACTGCCAAAAGCTTTGCTCAGGATCAAAGTGGCCGTTCCTACTATCTCCGGGTAACCATCTGACTTGTCCTTTATGTGGATTCGATTAACTGGGTGTAACTAATTGAATGCTGGCTTTTGCAGTGCTGCTACGTCAGGTACCTCTTCATACCAGTATCGGGACGAGGAAATGGAGGATGCGGTAACCTCCAACTCAGGTATAAACTCTTGTGATTTCGATTCTTGATCCTTTTAGGGTTGAGTGGTTCACTTGGGGTCGAATGCTCTGTCTTGTAGCTCCACCCAACATCATTGATCTTCTGGACGACGACGAAGATGTGGCTCCTAAGCCTAGGAAGAGCAAGAAGGTAACAACTGGCAGGGTGACTCGGCAAGAACCAACTGCAACGCCTCCCGTCCGTCAAGCTGAAGACGCGGGCAAGACCACTGTGACGTTCGCTGCACCCTTGCCGAGTGGGCATCCCACGCGGTCGACCGCGCCTGTGGTTCCTTCAACTATCCAACTCCACACCATGGAGCTTCAAGCAGCCGCACCTGGGTCATCTGCACACTTTTTCACCAGCTACCCCGTCCCAGACAACCAGTCGAAAGCGGCTGCAGAAGCCATCCGACAGGCTGATATGATGATGGAGCGGGTGAAGATAGTGCATGAGAGCAGCCAGGCTACCTACGACGCTAGTGCTGCCCTTCGGGCCAATGTCCAGGTGAGTAGACTTTCCGACTGTTTTTGTTCTCGAAAAATCTTCTTCTGCACAATCTCCTGTTGTTCACGTCGAATTAGAGCACCCACTGGGTGTCGCTGTTGTTTTTGGTAGTTTCGCTCTTCCACTCGATCTGGGCGAGTGGGACCAGAACTGGTGGGGGCACGCTAAGTGCACCCACTGGGTGTAGTCCCCGAGACCGTGGTCGACTGCTGGCAGTCGACTGTGGTCTGAGTTCTTCTTTCTTGACGGCACAATTGTTCTTTCTCTCTTTTTTTTACTCCTTGCACTCGACTCCGGCGGGCCGGTCGAGTCGGATCAGAACCAGTGGGGGCACGCCAAGTGCACCCACTGGGTGTAGTCCCCGAGACCACGGTCAACTGCTGGCAGTCGACTGGGGTCTGAACAGCTTGTTGCCCACTTCTTTAGGTTTTATTCACTCGGAAATGAACTGCCTTTGAACCTATCGATTGATCTGTCTCTTGCCTCCTGCAGAAGTCATGTACTATTATCTCCAAGTTTGCCGAACTCAAAGAGAAGCATAGGCAACTCAACTTAGACTTGGAATTGGCTCAGCAAAATCTGAAAAAAGCTCAAGACGAGGCTGCTGGTATGGAAGGTAACTAATTGCCGACTGAATTTCAATATATCTCTTTGATCTCTTCTTTGATTCGATTATTTCTTTTGTAGAGAAAATGAAGTTGGCTCTGGACAAGAAGGACTCGGACCTCGCCGCCGCGCAAAAAGCAGCCCAAGACAAAACCGCTCTCGCAGACAAGAAGCTTGCTTCAGTCGGAACGCTTGAAGGAGAGGTGAATAGACTGAAATCTTGTCTTAATGAAGCTAACCGCGAAGTGACCAGCCTGAAGAAGGACAAGGTCGTCCTGAACGAAAAGTTGGAGTCTGCGATCCGCAAGAGGAATGACACAGAAGCTTATCTGAGGACCCTCGCCAAGAAGCTTTATCTCGTGCTGGAAGGTATTTCTTTTAATCCGACTGTGTTGATGCTTGCAATTGGGTCTTGCTCGGTTGATGGACTGGCTTTTGGCTGCAGAACTCTGCCAAGACTTCGACGAAGAAACTGGAAGGGTCGAGACGGGTCTGGACCCTATCGCTTCTCCAGTCTGCGACGAAACTGCGATGAACGTGCTCCGACTGGAGTCCCGTATCACCAGCGCCACAAGCTACCTCGCACGCCTGAAGGAGGTTGTCTCTCGAATCGACTCGACGCTTTGGCCGGGGGCGACGCTTTAGAATGATCTGGAATCTCTGATGACTCATCTGAACGAGATCCTTGACCGAGTGCAAGAATGGAAGAAATCCTCCGCGCGGTGTGGTGCTGATGTGGCGTTGTCCTTGGTGCGAGTCCATTGCAAGGTGGCTCGTGAAGACAAGCTGGCTGTAATCAAAGTTGCTAACACCAAAAAGCACGACTTCCAGTCCTTCATGGAGACTTTCATTGCTGCCGCCACTCGGATCGCTGATGGGATCGATCTGGGCTCATTCATGGAGCCTGCCAGCCCTCCTCCGGCCGAGTGAACAATCTTATGAAACTTGGATACGCTTTAAATTTGCCTCGGAATGCCGAGTGGTTTCTATAACCGTTAAACTCCTTCGGGCTTGGTGCCCGAGTACTTTTGATTTGCTGCTTGGAACCTTTTAGGATTTATTTGAATTTGGTTTATCTCCGAATGTGCTTGTGTTTGCCTCCGGATGGACTTTGCTCACTGCACCTCGTCGCCCTTGAGGATAGGGATAGAGCGGACGTTGTATTTGTGCCGCAGCTCTGAAGGAGAAGGTTGCAGTCGACCTACACCTCGTCGTCCTTGCGGATGGGGATGGAGCGGATGTTGTATTTGTGCCGCAGCTCCGAAGGAGAAGGTTGCAGTCGACCTGCACCTCGTCGTCCTTGCGGATAGGGATGGAGCGGACGTTCTATTTGTGCCGCAGCTCCGAAGGAGAAGGTTGCAGTCGACCTGCACCTCGTCGTCCTTACAGATAGGGATGGAGCGGATGTTGTATTTGCGCCGCGGCTCCGAAGGAGAAGGTTGCAGTTGACCTGCACCTCGTCATCCTTGCGGATAGGGATGGAGCGGACGTTGTATTTGCGCCGCGGCTCCGAAGGAGAAGGTTGCAGTCGACTTGCACCTCGTCGTCCTTGCGGATGGGGGTGGGTCTCAAACTTAGGCGAGTGCTGGACTGCCGTTAAGCCTCTTAGTGAGAGAACTTAGGCGAGTGCTTGACTGTAGCTAAGCCCCCCGAGTGGGAGGATTGCTCTCCACTCGGTAGGATTTTTTCAAACTTAGGCGAGTGCTGGACTGCCGTTAAGTATCTTAGTGAGAGAACTTAGGCGAGTGCTCGACTACAGCTAAGCCCCCGAGTGGGAGGATTGCTCTCCACTCTGTAGGATTTTTCCAAACTTAGGCGAGTGCTGGACTGCCGTTAAGTCTCTTAGTGAGAGAACTTAGGCGAGTGCTCGACTGCAGTTAAGCCCCCGAGTGGGAGGATTGCTCTCCACTCTGTAGGATTTTTCCAAACTTAGGCGAGTGCTGGACTGCCGTTAAGTCCCTTAGTGAGAGAACTTAGGCGAGTGTTCGACTGCAGCTAAGCCCCCCGAGTGGGAGGATTGCTCTCCACTCGGTGGGATTTTTCAAACTTAGGCGAGTGCTGGACTGCCGTTAAGTCTCTTAGTGAGAGAACTTAGGCGAGTGCTCGACTGCAGCTAAGCCCCCGAGTGGGAGGATTGCTCTCCACTCGGTGGGATTTTTTCAAACTTAGGCGAGTGCTCGACTGCCGTTAAGTCTCTTAGTGAGAGAACTTAGGCGAATGCTGGACTGCAGCTAAGCCCCCGAGTGGGAGGATTGCTCTCCACTCGGTGGGATTTTTTTCAAACTTAGGCGAGTGCTGGACTGCCGTTAAGTCTCTTAGTGAGAGAACTTAGGCGAGTGCTCGACTGCAGCTAAGCCCCCGAGTGGGAGGGTTGCTCTCCACTCGGTAGGATTTTTCCAAACTTAGGCGAGTGCTGGACTGCCGTTAAGTCTCTTAGTAAGAGAACTTAGGCGAGTGCTCGACTGCAGCTAAGGCCCCGAGTGGGAGGGTTGCTCTCCACTCGGTAGGATTTTTTCGAACTTAGGCGGAACGGATTCGCGACTAAGCCCACCCACTGGTGGATTTCAAAAGTAGATAAGAACAACACAATCGAATGAGAGAACCGTAAGCTCTTGTCTTTGATAAACGAATTACAAAAGGTGTTGCTTATTACATTTTATTCGAGCGAGTGTTTAAGTATAAAAGGGGCGGAGCAGCTACGCGTTCCAAGCCTGTGGCTCGTCTTTCTGATGCTTGATACTGTAAAGATGATATGCTCCGTTGTGGAGAACTTTGGTGACGATGAAGGGGCCTTCCCAAGTTGGAGCGAGCTTGTGTGGTTTCTGCTGATCCACTCGAAGAACCAAGTCTCCTTCTTGAAAGGCCCGACCCCTCACATTCCTGGCATGGAATCGACGCAAGTCTTGCTGATAAATGGTCAAGTGGATCAAGGCCATCTCTCTTTCCTCCTCTAGGAGATCGACTGAATCTTGTCGGGCCTGCTCTGCTTCCACTTCGGAGAAGTGTTCAACTCGGGGGTGCATTGTGGAGCAAGTCACTTGGCAGAATAGCTTCAGCTCCATAAACTAAGAAGAAAGGAGTTCTTCCAGTCGATCGATTAGGAGTTGTCCTTAAGCCCCACAGAACCGACGAAAGTTCATCAACCCAAGCACCTGCTGCGTGTTTGAGATCACGCATCAGTCGGGGTTTCAGTCCTTTGAGAATTAGGCCATTGGCTCTTTCTGCTTGTCCGTTCGACTGCGGGTGAGCGACAGAAGCATAGTCGACTCGAGTGCCCTGAGAGGCGCAGAAAGCTCTGAACTCATCGGAATCGAAGTTCGACCCGTTGTCCGTGATGATGCTGTGTGGGACTCCATATCTGAATGTCAATTCCCTGATAAAACTAACAGCGGTGCTAGCATCAAGGTTCTTGATAGGTTTGGCTTCGATCCATTTGGTAAACTTGTCGACTGTAACGAGCACGTGAGTGAAGCCGCTTTTGCCGGTTCTCGGCGGTCCAACCATATCCAGTCCCCAAACAGCGAAGGGCCAGACGAGGGGGATGGTCTTCAGGGCTGACGCTGGCTTGTGAGACATATCGGAGTAAAATTGACAGCCTTCACATCTGTCGACTATATCTTTTGCCATCTCATTTGCTCGTGGCCAATAGAATCCAGCTCGGTATGCTTTAGCCACGATGGCCCGAGAGGACGCATGGTGACCACAGGTCCCCGAGTGGATGTCATTGAGGATCATTCGACCTTCTTCTGGTGTTATGCACTTCTGACCGACTCCAGTCACACTTTCCCTGAACAGCTGCCCTCTTATCACAGTAAAAGCTTTGGATCGACGGACGATCTGTCGAGCTTCTTCTTCATCCTCTGGGAGCTCTTTCCTAAGTATGTACGCAATGTAGGGCACTGTCCAGTCAGGAGTAATGGCCAGAACCTCCATGATCAGGTCGACCACAGCTGGGACCTCGACTTCAGTCGGATCCGTGGCGCTCTTGGGTTGCGGGGGCTCTTCAGTGAAAGGGTCTTCCTGAACTGTCGGCGTGTGAATATGCTCCAAGAACACATTGTTGGGAATGGATTCTCTCTTGGAACCTATCTTTGCCAATTCATCGGCTGCTTGATTTTTCAATCGGGAGACGTGGTGGAGTTCTAACCCCTCAAACTTCTTCTCAAGCTTTCTCACCGCATTGTAGTAACCAGTCATGGCTGGACTTCTGACGTCCCACTCCTTCATCACTTGATTAACTACCAAATCTGAGTCGCCATAGACCATGAGGCGACGGACGCCGAGTGAGATGGCCATGCGCAACCCATACAGGAGTGCTTCATATTCTGCTTCATTGTTGGAGGAATCAAAGTGAATCTGGAGGACATATCTGAGCTTGTCTCCTCGGGGGGATACCAGAACTACTCCAGCACCAGAACCGTTCAACATCTTGGATCCGTCAAAGAACATGGTCCAGTGCTCAGAGTGAACTTGAGTCGGCAGTTGCTGTTCGGTCCACTCGGCGAGGAAATCTGCTATTGCTTGGGACTTGATAGCTTTCTTTGCCTCAAACTTGATATCCAAGGGAAGGAGTTCAATCGCCCATTTTGCCACTCGACCAGTTGCATCTCGGTTGTGCAGAATCTCTGACAATGGAGCGTCGCAGACGACTGTAACAGAGTAATCTGAGAAGTAGTGTGCAACCTTCTTCGTGGTCATGTAAATTCCATAGACAAGCTTCTGATAGTGAGGATATCTCTGCTTTGACGGGGTCAAGACTTCAGAAATATAATAAACTGGGCGTTGGACTTTGTACGCTTTTCCTTCTTCTTCCGGCTCGACCATAAGTACTGTACTGACGACTTGTCCAGTGGCTGCTATATAAAGCAGTAGAGGCTCTTTGCTGACTGGAGCAGCAAGCACCGGCTGGGTGGAAAGCAGGGCTTTTAGCTCTGCGAATGCTGTATCAGCTTCTGAAGTCCACTCGAACTTATCTAATTTCTTCATCAGTCGGTAAAGAGGCAGTGCCTTTTCACCGAGGCGAGAAATGAATCGACTTAGGGCGGCCAAGCAACCCGTGAGCTTCTGGACATCATGCACACGCACAGGGCGTTTCATTCGGAGTATAGCGCCTACTTTCTCTGGGTTAGCATCAATTCCTCGTTGGGAAACAAGAAAACCGAGTAACTTGCCGCCTGGAACTCCAAACATGCACTTTGATGGATTGAGCTTGATATCATACCTTCGGAGGTTGGCAAAGGTTTCAGCGAGGTCGGTCAACAGGTCAGAACCTTTACGTGACTTGACCACAATGTCATCCATGTATGCTTCCACATTCCGACTGATCTGAGTGAGCAGGCACTTCTTAATCATCCGCATAAATGTGGCTCCGGCATTCTTCAAGCCGAATGGCATTGTGACATAACAGAAGCACCCAAACGGGGTGATAAAAGCTGTCTTTATTTCGTCAGGTCCGTACAGACGGATCTGGTGGTACTCGGAGTAGGCATCCAAAAAGGACAAACGCTCGCACCCAGCAGTCGAATCGACTATCTGATCGATGCGAGGGAGAGGGAAGTGATCTTTCGGGCAGGCCCGATTGATATGCTTGAAATTGATGCACATGCGGAGTGAGTCATCTTTCTTTGGGACCATGACAACATTGGCTAACCACTCGGAGTGGTAAATCTCTCAGATAAACTCAGCTGCCTAAAGCCGAGCCACCTCTTCGCCGATTGCTTTTCTTTTCTGGATGGCGGACCGTCGAAGATGCTCTTTGACTTGTTTCACTTTCGGGTCGACTCGCAAACGATGCTCAGCCAATCCCCTGGGAACACCTGGCATGTCAGAAGGCTTCCATGCAAATATGTCCCAGTTCTCATGGAGGAACTGGATGAGCGCTTCTTCCTATTTGGAGTCGAGTGTGTTCGAAATGTGGGTCGGAGCTGCATTGGGGTCCGTCGGGTGAATGTGAACAGACTTCGTCTCGCCAGACGACTGGAATGCTGAATCCGTGGCTGGCTTCTTAGCTCGCAGCAAGTCACTCGGGTCTGCATTTTTCTGGTATTCTTGCAATTCTACCATGGCCATCTGGGCATCGACGATCTTTGAGCCCTTCTAGAAACACTCTTCTGCCTTTTTCCGATTACCAGAGATAGTGATCACTCCTCTGGGACCAGGCATCTTCAGTTTGAGGTACACGTAACAAGGTCGAGCCATGAATCGTGCATAAGTTGGCCTGCCCAGAATTGCATGATACGCACTCTGAAAATCCACGACTTCAAACGTCAACTTTTCTTTGCGGTAATTTTTGGCATCACCGAAAACCACGTCGAGTGCAATCTGACCGAGGGACGCAACCTTCTTGCCTGGAATGACCCTATGGAAACTCATATGGCTTTCACTGAGTCTGGACATCGGAATGCCCATTCCTTTCAATGTTTCTGCATACAGAATGTTCAGGCCACTGCCACCGTCCATCAGGACCTTTGTCAGTCAAGTGCCTTCGACCACCGGGTCGACCACCAGCGCTTGCCTCCCAGGGGTGGCGATGTGCGCTGGATGATCAGACTGGTCAAACGTAATGGCAGTCTGCAACCATTTCAAGTAACTGGGTGTCGTCGGAGCGATCATGTTCACTTCTCTGTTGATGACTTTCAATCGACTCTTGTTTTCAACATCAGCAAAAATCATCAGAGTGGAATTCACGTGAGGATAACCACCATCATCTTCTCCTTCACTCTCAGCCTTGTCTGCCTCCTTCTCCTTTTCCTCGGGCTGTTTCTCTTGGAACTGCTGGATCAGGAGCCGACATTGTCGAGTGGTATGCTTTGGATAAATGAAATTACCTTCTTCGTCTTTTTTGGTGTGGATATGGCACGACAGATCCAACACGTCATTTCCATCTTGATCTTTTACTTTCTTGGGGTTCCACGGCCCTTTGGGCTTCCCCTTGAACTTTCCTTGAACCACAGCCAAGGCCTCACCCGGAGCAGCTGGTTCGGCCTTGCGTTTTTGTTTCCGACTGGAGTTTCCTCCTCCGGTTTCGTGGGCGGCTGCTTTGTGCTTGCCGCTCCGCAGTCGCTCTTCTTCTTCACCATTGGCATACTTGGTAGCAATTTCCATCATCCGAGTCAGAGTCATGTTTCCTGTCCGACCAAATTTCAGATTCAACTCCCGGTACTTGACGCCTTCCTTGAAAGCACAAATTGCCTGATGATCAGACACATCTTCCACTGTTTGGTGCAGGGTGATCCACCTCTGGATATAATCTCTCAAAGTTTCATTCAGTTTCTGGACGCAACACTATAATTCTGTCAAACCTGCTGGCCATTTGCAAGTACCCTCAAACGTTTTGACAAACACTCGGGCGAGATCTTCCAACGTATAGATGCTGCCAGGTGCCAACTGATTCAGCCACGCTCTAGCCGAGCCCTCCAACATCAGAGGAAGGTGTTTCATGGCCACCTCATCATTGCCGCCACCAATCTGGACAGCCACTCGGTAGTCTTCGAGCCAGGTGTCAGGCTTGGACTCTCCGACGAACTTACTGACTCCATTCGCCAACCTGAAGTTGGGGGGAATCACTGCAGCTCTGATAGCTCTGCTGACGCACTCTTGGCCAGAGACATGCACTCTATTGTTGGTTTGCGGGCCTCTGTCATGACCATCTCGGTGAGCTCTGTTTCTGTCGACCAAGCTCTGCACGAGAATAGATCTCGCATCAAAGCCTGGCTCCCTGGGGTCGACTGGAATACCTCTTCCGACGCTGTTGGGGCGTCTGTCTTCGTGTGGCCGCGGCACGTATGACCCACTCCTTGGAGGAGGCGTGGGCACTCGACGGCGACCATCGCGATCGGCTCGACGATCATACTGCTCCTGGTTTCTGTACTGATCACGCCACTCTCCACGTCCCTCACGCCTCGGGGGCGATCTCGGGCTATGGGCCGACTGGACCGTATCTGCGACCACAGATTTGCTATGGATCCTATCCCACGACTGAGACACGACCGTATTCTGCTCTCCCGCTGCCCGGAGCAAGGCCCTGATTTGCGCCAGACCTCGGCCAGCTTCTGACTGGGAAGGTCGAATCGACTCTGCTATCCGAGCAGCAGCTGCTAGGTTTTGGATCGGTGTTCGGTATACCTGAGCCAGAGGTGGAAAAAGTTGGCGTCGGCTGGACTCAGGAGCACGTTGACGAGCGTGATCGTCGAGTGCGCGCTGGAGGTTCTCCAGCCGAGTGCGCTCAGCCAGATTGGCGAGGCGAGCCTGCTCCAAGGCCTGGGCCTCGGATGTATCTCCAACTGTAGGAGTATGCAGGGCATCCATGTTTCGGCGACAAAGTTCTTCTCTCTGCTGCGAGGAGAGAGGCTCGGGGCGGTACTCCTCGTGAACGCACGACGGATCGCCGTTCCCGTCGCCTCCGTCTTCACGATCGAAGCCAGGAGGGCCGCGTGGTCCATTGACCACCAGGACTTCCGCCGCCGAGTCATTGCTGCCGCACTCGGATGCAGTCTCTACAGAGCCAGTCGACAGATCGAACAGGCCGTAGAGAGACTCGTCGGGCTCGATCGCCGCGACTTGAGGGGTGGCGGACTGGCGGGCCGCCGCATGCTTCACCCACCGTTGAAGCCTCGACCGGCCGGTGCGCTTGCTCCAGCGGGTCGCAGGGAGGGGGAAAGCCGTTGGAGTCGACTGGTACTGGGTCGACGGTTGCCGCAGGAGGACGCCGCGGACGCACGCGTGAAATGCGTCACCCCGCGGGCGGGGAGCGCGTCGACGTCGAGTGGTGCCTCCTGAAGCCAAGCGGAGTCGTCGGCGACAAACACGAGCGCGCCGAGACGGATCTCGCGGCCCTCAGCCAAACCTCCACCTGGAATCATGATGATGGGGATCGGAAAAAATGCAACTTCTCCAATAAGTCGCTAAGACACCTGCCCCACGGTGGGCGCCAACTGTCGTGGATCTAAGACTGACAGTAGAATGGGGGGTAAGTATGAGGAGGCAAGATCCTAGCTATGAAGAAGTTGTACACGCGAGTTTTACGAGTTCAGGCCCTTCTCGAAGGAAGTAATAGCCCTACGTCTCGGTGCCCTGAGGCGGTCGACTGGATTATATATGTGTGTGTGAGTTTACAAAAGATGCGAACCCTTGTGCCAGAGGAGGGGTGGCTTATATAGAGTATGCCAGGACCCCAGCTCCCCTATGTTACAAGGATTCAATGTTCATAAAGAAAAGGCGTTACTGGTAACGTCTATAGTAAAGCGTCATAAATGCTCATAATGCTATGGTTTAAGTCCTGACCGTTGCAGAGTGGAGGGTTCCTCATCTTCTGGTGGTCGAGTGTCTTCAAGGTGACCGAGTGAGTGCATCTCCACGGTCGAGTGGTTGGTGGTTTCTCTTCGACTATTTCTGATTCTTTGTAGAGATGTCCTTAGGGAGGGTAAGTTGGACAGGTCCATGACCCTACCCTAGCACTAGTAGAAAAAGGGTCAAATGTGAAGCACATTAGTGACGGTTTGAATTTGAGCCGGCACTAATGTGTACATTAGTGCCGGTTCCAACGGCTAGCCGGGCCGCTCTCATTAGTACCGGTTCGTGGCGAACCTTTAGCACCGGTTCGTGCCACGAACCGGTACTAAAGTGAGTGGTGGCAGGATGTTGTCAGTCCGGGGCCCCTCCAGCACCTTTAGTACCGGGTCGTATCACGAACCGGTACTAAAGGTCGTCCTACATAGACCCTTCGTCCACCCGAGCTCGCTCTGTTCTTCCCCTTTCCCCTCTCCTCTTTGTTCTTTTCCCTCTTCCTCTCAAGCTCATCACACATTTTGCCCAAGATTTGAAGGCCCCCATCCATTCAAATGATCACAAAGGTTAGCAACTCTTTCCTTTCATCTCTCATTGCTAGATTAGCTCGTGCAATGCTTTATATAGTGATTGATTTTTGAGTTTAGTAATTTGGAAGGAATTATATATATGTGCTAGTATTTGATTTATATGCAATTTGAGGTCAAAAATAACACTTAGTTTTGCATATGTAGGTGTGGTTTACTTAGTACCTTCTAAATCTCTGTCGTAACCACCGTCGATCGCTTGCAACGTCTCGTCGCCGGCACCACCTTGTGGTGAGCCTCTTGTTCATGAAGTTTTATATAAAAAATTGATGTTTGTGTGATTTGGATATATAGTTACTCGTATAATTATCTTACCCATACGTTTTTTGTTATGCATAGTGCCATGGTTTTGATATCCGTCCCCGTCGGCCCTCGTCCGGGTTATGATTCGGATGTGGTATATTCTCTTTTAAAACTATTCATTGCATTTCGTGTTTATGACAAATTATGCCCATCAAGTTGACATAGATATTTCTATGTAGTAGGTAGTTGAACCCGAAATTCCAACCGACCCTATTGTCGAGAGGTTAAATTTAGTTGAAAGAGAAAACGAGGATTTGAAGAAAAAATTGAAAATAATTGAGGGGGGGAAGATGGAATTGGAGTTGCATGTTGCCGATGTCGTCGCTGATCACAAGATTAAGATGGAGAAAATGCGCTTGAAGATTAGAAAGATTAGAAAATATGCCATTCATAGTGAGGCTTGGTATCATTATGCTGTTGGATCAATTGTTACCTTAGTTGCAATCTTGATCGCATTTGTTGTTGCATTTAAATTCTTTAGCTAGAGAGTTATTTGTTTGTTGCATTGAAGTGTTGTATGCTCTTTATGTATGAACTTTATGTATTGTATTAATTTGATGTTTTCGGTGCTGTGTATTGAAGATGAGCCGGCAATGGATGTACGATGACCGATGCTCTCCCGAGTTCATTAATGGTGTGCGTACTTTTCTGCTTGCGGCTGAGGCAAACAAGTGAGCGGATGGTTTTATGCATTGTCCATGTGCTGACTGTAAGAATGGTCGCAATTACTCTACGTTAAGAACCATTCACGTCCACCTGTTTGAGTCCGGTTTCATGCCCCACTATAATATTTGGACCAAGCATGGAGAAAGAGGGGTTATGATGGAAGACAATGAAGAAGAAGAGGACGACGACAGCTATCCTGGCCATGGGTTCCCTGAATACGATGATACAACAATGAGGGAAGAAGCTGAGCCGGTAATGCGGGAAGAAGCTGAGCCGGCAATGCGGGAAGAAGCTGAAGAAGAGGCATCGGATGAGCCCGTTGATGATCTAGGTCGGGCCATTGCCGATGTAAAGAGAAACTGCGCAAGTGATTTGGAGAAGAAGAAGTTGCAGCGCATGTTAGAGGATCACAAAAAATTGTTGTACCCGAATTGCGAAGGTGACAAGAAAAAGCTGGGCACCACACTGGAATTGCTGCAATGGAAGGCAGAGAATGGTGTATCTGACAAGTGATTTGGAAAGTTGCTGGTAATGATAAAGGATATGCTTCCAAAGGACAACGAATTGCCCGAGAGTACGTACCAAGCAAAGAAGGTTGTCTGCCCTCTAGGGTTAGAGGTGCAGAAGATACATGCATGCCCTAATGATTGCATCCTCTACCGCCGTGACTACGAGGATTTGAATGCTTGCCCGGTATGCGGTGCATTGCGCTATAAGATCAGCCGCGATGACCCTGGTGATGTCGAGGGTGAGCGCCCCAGGAAGAAGATTCCTGCCAAGGTGATGTGGTATGCTCCTATAATACCACGGTTGAAACGTTTGTTCCAAAACAAAGAGCATGCCAAGGCGATGCGATGGCACAGAGAAGACCGTAAGAAAGACGGAAAGTTGAGAGTACCCGCTGACGGGTCGCAGTGGAGAAAAATCGAAAGAAAGTACGGGAAGCAGTTTGCAGATGACGCAAGGAACGTATGGTTTGGTCTAAGCGCAGATGGCATTAATCCTTTTGGGGAGCAGAGCAGCAACCATAGCACCTGGCCTGTGACTCTATGTTTGTATAACCTTCCTCCTTGGTTGTGCATGAAGCGGAAGTTCATTATGATGCCAGTGCTCATCCAAGGCCCTAAGCAACCCGGCAACGACATTGATGTGTACCTAAGGCCATTAGTTGAAGAACTCTTACAACTGTGGAATGGAACAGGTGTACGTGTGTGGGATGAGCACATGGGGGAAGAATTTGACCTAAAGGCGTTGATGTTAGTGACCATCAATGATTGGCCTGCTCTCAGTAACCTTTTAGGACAGACAAACAAGGGATACCGCGCATGCACGCACTGTTTGGACGATACCGACAGTATATATTTGGCTAATTGTAAGAAGAATGTGTACCTAGGACATCGTCGATTTCTTCTAAGCAGGCATCCCGTAAGAAAGAAAGGCAAGCATTTCAAAGGTGAGGCAGATCACCGGACGAAGCCTCGCCACCGTACTGGTGCTGATGTACATGATATGGTCAAGGATTTGAAGGTGGTCTTTGGAAAGGGTCCTGGTGGACAACCTGTTCCGAATGACACTGACGGGCGTGCACCCATGTGGAAGAAGAAATCTATATTTTGGGACCTGCCCTATTGGAAAGACCTAGAGGTCCACTCCGCAATCGACGTGATGCACGTGACGAAGAATCTTTGTGTTACCCTGCTTGGCTTCTTGGGCATGTATGGGAAGACAAAAGATACACCCGGGGCATGGGAGGACCAGCAACGTATGCACGGAAAATACGGCATACATCAGGGTCATGCAAGCTACGCTCTTACCAAAGAAGAGAAGGAAATCTTCTTTGAATGCTTGCTTAGTATTAAGGTACTGTCTGGCTTCTCGACGAATATAAAGGGAATAATAAACATGGCAGAGAAAAAGTTCCATAACCTAAAGTCTCATGAATGCCACGTGATTATGACGCAACTGCTTCCGGTTGCATTGAGGGGGCTTCTACCGGAAAACATTCGATTAGCCATTGTGAAGCTATGTGCATTTCTCAATGCAATCTCTCAGAAGGTAATCGATCCAGAAATCATACCAAGGTTAGAGAATGATTTGGTGCAATGTCTTGTCAGTTTCGTGTTGGTGTTCCCACCATCCTTCTTCAACATCATGACACACGTCCTAGTTCACCTATGCAAAGAGATTAACGTTTTGGGTCCTATATTTCTACACAATATGTTCCCCTTTGAGAGGTTCATGGGAGTCTTAAAGAAATATGTTCATAACCGTGCTAGGCCAGAAGGAAGCATCTCCAAGGGCCATGAAAATGAGGAGGTCATTGAGTTTTGTATTGACTTTATTCCTGACCTTAAGCCGATTGGTGTTCCTGAATCGCGGCATAAGGGCAGACTGGATGGAAAAGGCACGCTAGGAGGGGAACAAATAATATGTATGGACGGACATTCTCTCGCTGAAGCACACTACACAGTTCTACAGAATTCCGCCTTGGTGGCTCCGTATATGGATGAACACAAGAATTTGCTACGCTCCAAACACCCGGAGCGGCCTGATGACTGGATTACATGTGAACAAACCAGGAGTTTCGCCAGCTGGTTGCAGACACGTACCATGCATGACACCTCTATTGAAGATGACCTGTACTTGCTGTCCCAGTTACCATCTTCGAATATAATGACTTTCAAAGGGTACGAGATAAATGGTAATACATTTTACACGATCTCCCAAGATAAGAAGAGCACCAACCAAAACAGTGGTGTCCGCTTTGATGCAGAAACCAAGACACGAAAGGAAACATATTATGGTTATATACAGGACATATGGGAACTTGACTATCGACGTGGTTTGAAGGTCCCTTTGTTTCGGTGCAAATGGGTCAATATGACACGAGGCGGGGTAACAGAAGACCCGCAGTACGGAATGACAACAGTGGATCTCAACAATCTTGCGTATGCAGACGAACCATTCGTCCTAGCCAATGATGTGGCACAGGTTTTCTATGTGAAGGACATGTCTACCAAGCCAAGAAAAAGAAAAGATAAGGAAGGGAATGCATCGTACGATGAGCCAAAGCGGCACATAGTTCTTTCTGGGAAGAGAAACATCGTGGGAGTGGATGACAAGACAGACATGTTAGAAGATTATGAAAAGTTTGATGAAATTGCTCCATTCACAGTGAATATTGACCCAAGCATCTCGTTAAATGATGAAGATTTTCCATGGTTACGGCGCAAAGGGACACACGCGAAGAAAAAGTTTCACACCCAAAGATCTGGGATGTGATCGGCTTCACTATAATCACTTCCTTCTGTGTTTCACACCCAGGAGGGAATCTCTGTAATAGTTAGGGTAGTTATGTGTTTTGGCATTTGAAACGCGAAGAAATTTTATGTGCAAACAAATTCTTTCATGCCTTTACTGATTTTTTAAGCTAAATGACCCTGAAATTGAAAAGCATTTCAAATGAACTCAGAAAAGGTTGAAAGTTGGCATGGTATCATAATTTCACCCACATAGCATGTGCAAAAAAGTAGAGAGGGTTACCGCAAAAACTGGATGTATTTCGTGTACTAAATGGACAATCTCTTTCGAAGTATCAGGGTTTCGGACGAAAACTCATCCGTTACAAAAGGCATTTCATTTTTTTAAATAACCTAAGCATTACCAAATTGAATATAATGATAAAACACTGATATTAAACATAAGAAAAAAAGAATCACTGAAAAATCTATTCTCAAAGTTAAGTTATTCACAAACTAGTGATTCACACAAATTTCAAATAAATCAAAATTTAAACTATTCAAATTTGTAAACTACCGGTACTAATAGAAAGTTTGTAATTTTTTGTACCTAAAGCAAAAATATTCACAAAGAAACTCTAAATACAGCAAAAAAACAACTCAAGCAAAAATAAATAAAGCAAAAAAAATAAGAAAAAAAAGCCCACCTACTGCGCCACAGCGGCCTGCATACGACTAGAAACCCAACCTGTTGTTGGGCCAGGATGCAGGCCCGCAAAGGCCTAGTAGGCCCACAGGGCAGCACAAAACATTTAGGCCCAATAGGCCTGCTTTGGAGAGGAGCTCGAGGGAGCTACCGCACTGGGGCTTATAAACCAGTGCGGGGGCTTATAAACCAGTGCGGACGGCCCTCGGCTAGCGAGGTGGGACTAAACATTTCGCACCGCACTTGCGCCAGCGCACCCCCTTTAGTGTCGGGTGGTAGCACCAACCGGTACTAAAGGGGGGGGGCCTTTAGTACCAGTTGGAGCCACCACCCGGCACTAAAAGGGGTGCGGTTCCCGCCGCTTGGCCTGGCCAAAACAGGCCTTTAGTACCGGTTGGTGGCTCCAACCGGTACTAAAGGTCCATCCTATATAACTAAACACTTCAAAAATTTCAGTTTCTCCTCTGCTTCTTCTCCTCTGCCCCGTCGCCCGCCGCCCTCGTCTCCATAACCCTCGTCGCCGCCCCCGTCGCCGCCCCGTCGTCCCCGACCCCGTCGTCCCCGTCGTCGCCGCCCCGACCCGTCCCCGTTGTCGCCGCCCCGTCCCTGTCCCCGTCGTCGCCATCCCCGTCGTCGCCGCGCCCGTCGCCGTCACCGTCGCCTCTCGCCTCGCTGGTGAGCACACACACACACATAGTTAGTTATAGAAATGTTAGAATTGTTAGAAATTTTTCTGTTTTTTAGTTATAGAAATAGTTATAAAATAGTTAGAATTGTTAGGAATTTTTCTGTTTTTTAATTATAGAAATAGTTATAAAATAGTTAGAATTGTTAGAAATTTTTCTGTTTTTTAATTATAGAAATAGTTATAAAATAGTTAGAAATTTTTCTGTTTTTTAGTTATAGAAATATTAGAAATGTTATACAAATGTTAGTTATATATATAGAAATGTTATAATTTTTTTTTGTTTTTTAGTTATAGAAATATTAGAAATGTTATAGAAATGTTAGTTATATAGCATTGTTAGAAATGTTATAGGAATGTTAGTTATATAGAAATGTTAGAAATTTTAGTTATCAAAATCCAATCATTAAAAAAATGTTACTTTTTGCGGGCATATAGCTAGTATTTGTTCTGGACGATGCCTGGCCCGCATCCTCGCCGTCGACCCGTCCACGACAACGTCCGGCTGACCCATGTCCGGGATTGGGCTCCGCCGGGCTGGCACTGGGAGGTGCTGCCTGGAGGGGTGCGCCGCTTGATGAGGAACCCGGCCCCGGGTCCCGTCGTCGACCCTGATCTCGTTTGGTGGCGTTCGCGTGGGCCAGTTTCGGTGCGGAGGGAGCCGGCCCCGCCGGAGGAGGTACGTTGCCGTGTCAGGGAGGAGGACGAGCACGTCCATCGCTACATGGTTGCGTTAGAGGGCGGCAGGTTCTCCAATACCTGGCAGTTTCTTCAGGGATCTCACTTCAACTATGATCCTGTGAGGGTTCCTTCTTTTTGGGTGTCCACCGCCCGCGTCGAAGGAACCGCGAGTGTCCTAGATTCTTCTGTAGTATTCGATCTTTATTAGCTACCTAGCCAGTGATGTACTCGATATATAATATTCGAGACGATGTATTCGAGATTATATATTATTCGAGACGATGTATTCGAGATTATATCTATTATTCGAGACGATGTGTTCGAGATTATATCTATTATTCGAGACGATGTATTCGAGATTATATCTATTATTCGAGACGACGTATTCGAGATTATATTCGATGATGCTTATTATGTACTATGATTGATTCAGTTTTTCCTTATTAATTGATTGCATCCATGCATTGTAATTTGAATATATTTCTTTTGGATTAGTTAAACAAAGCCTATGGCGGACAATACCGGCAGAGAGGGAGAAGAGGCCCTGTTCAATATCATACGCAATCCTCGCGGGCCAGATGATGATCAGAATGAAGAAGATTATGACGGCTCCGAATATCTAAACAACACCGGGGAGGGTGATACGATATTCGATCGCGACGACCGAATTGATGAAGTCGTGAACTATGAATATGACGAAGAAAATGTTGATCTTGAAACAACAAAGACCGGCGAGGTATATATATTTATATAAGCAGGCATCTGGTGATCATCACATGTTTTAAATGACTTGAAGATATATTAACGAATCGATCTTTCTGCTTTCAGCCATCCGGATCGAGCAAATCTTCAGGCAACAGGACGAAATGAGGCCCGAACAAAAAGTTGAAGGAGAGCGTAAAGTACAATATCGAGGCAATCAAACCTAATGGCGAACCATTCGCGCCTAAGAAGATTGCGGACAAGTTCGTTCATCAGTGCGGAGTTCTTGTGAAGGACCTACTCCCGATCTCCCTTCAAGAATGGAGAGATCCATCAAAGCCACGTCCAGGAGTTACTTTTGTCGATGACAGACAAAAACATTTGCTTTGGGAAACGCTCATGGAACATTTCACCCTGCCAGATCATTTCACAAAAGCAGATGTGGACAAAGTCAAGGACCATGCTCTTAGGAAGATGGCGGTTGCATTCAAGAACCACAAGATTCATGAATGAGCCAAGTACGTCAATGGAGGAAGGAAGACTCCAGTATTCGAGGGAGTAATAGAGAAGAAAAGTGCTCATTGGGAAGATTTCGTGAAATTCAAGGATTCGGAATTATCTAAGGAACGATCGAGAATAAACAAGGCCAATGTCGCAAAAAAGGATAAGTTCCATAAGCTGGGGCCAGGTGGCTATGCGGTGGGATTGCCTAAGTGGGATAAGTCTGAGAAAGAGATGTTGGATGCAGGTGTCACTCCAGAAACATTGAGCTGCCCCCCCAGGTGCAGGACTTGGTTCTATGCGCATGGGGGGGAGTTGGACCCGAAGACAGGCAAAGTTTCCAAGAAGACATGTCTAGACGGAGCCGAAGATAAGCTACTTGTTGCAATAGAAGAGGCTCGATCCGGGTTGTTCGAGCCCAACAGAGAGAACGACGAGCTTACGCATGCCCTGGGAAATCCTGAACACCCGGGAAGAACACGAGGCATGGGCGCTATTCCGTGGTATGAGGGGTTTTCGGACTGGAACGCCGACTACAGAACCCATGCGAGAAAGAAGATTGCGGAGGAGAAGAAGAGGAAGATGGAGGAGGAGCAGAGGAAGCTAGACTATGAACGCCTTCAAGGCCTAGAATCAGCGCACGCGGACTTGGCAATCAAATTCCAGCGGCAGCAGGAGCAGATCGACTCACTTAGCCAGCAAAGGGGGTCTCAGCAGCTAGCGGATGATCCACCAATGGATAGCACGGTCCCATCCATGCCGAGAAGGAGTGTGGGTTCTGCCCCAGGCGACGCATTGCTGGATAGCTACCCAGTGGATGACATCATGGAGAACACTAACTGCGAGCTACACTTCAAAATGAAGAACATATCCATGAAGGTGGCGGATGCCCTTACTTTTACAAATCCCCCCGAGGCAACCTTCCATTGCAACCCGATTCCAGCGGGCTATGCTCGTGTCTTGGTTGATGAGGTGGTGGACCAATATTCGGGGCTAGAGCTTGACATTCCTGGAGGTGACGATGAGCACACACTAGGAGAGGCCAACCATCGTATCATCCTAGGGAGAAAGGATTGCATCATCTTTCCAAGGCCACCGACACCGCGTCATCCGACTCCTCGTCGCAGTCCGCCATCGAGTCAGCATACTCCCGCTCCTCCAAGTCCACCAACGCGTCAGACCACTCCTCCTCCAAGTCCGGCACAGCTTCAGGCCACTCCTCCTCCATGTCCGGCAAAGAGTCAGGCCACTCCTCCTCCAAGTCCGGCACAGCTTCAGGCAACTCCTCCTCCAAGTCCGGCACAGCTTCAGGCCACTCCTCCTCCTCCAACTCAGCCACGTTAGCCGTCTTTACCGCCTCAGCAATCACGGAAGAGAGACGCCTCAGCTATGGTGCGTAGCGGTACAAGTCGAGGTAGTACTGCAGGTACAAGCGGAGGCAAGCGATTTCAATATGGTCCAAGAAGCCCCGCGCCTCTTCCGTAGAGGCCTTACGACAAGTCCGAGGAGGAAAATGTAGCCATATCGAAGGCCGAGGTGGAAGCCCATTTTGCACCGAAACTGCCACCGCCGCCAAGGGAGAAAGTGCCTGTGGAAAAGATTGACCACTTCATTCGTATGGCTAGACCACCAACTCCCAAGCCTGTTGACTCAGACTATGAGCGCCACATCAAGAAGTTAAATCGAGCACGTCTACAGAAAGAGGCGAGCTCGAGCTCGAGCAAATCAGCTGGCAAAAGGAGCGGTAAAACCGTTCCCCAGCTGGGAGAACAGGCGGCGCAATCAATCCCCCCGCTTGTTGTGCCAACAACACATGAGAGTGGGCGCACCCAATATTATTGTGGGCAAACCGTTAACGTTCCCGGGCTGGGCGATGTCGTAATAACCGAGGAGCATATTGCGCAGGCTGAATCGATCGGGATCACTGTTGGACAACTCCTCGATATCAAGCCCATGTCTCCGACTAGAGAGGAGGAAATAAAACGAAAATATGCCCGGGGCCAACCTTTGGTCGAGTCAGAGGAGGTCAATAACCTCCCAACGAGAATGTATGCATTGCATCAATGGTACATGGACATTACCAAGATTTCCAATCGAGAGTCCCTCATGGTGAATGTCAATGAGGAGCATTACTACCATAAGAAACTTGTGACTGTTGACTATTCAGAACTTTTTCAGCTATACAATAAAGATGCACTCGACAAATCTATCGTCAGTTGCTATTGTCTATAAGTGATTTCTTTCTGTAATTTAAGTCTCAAGCTAGCTGATCATTTTGATCAATCATTACCTGTAATTATCCTCACACTAGTAGAAAAAGGGCCTGTTGTCCCGGTTCGTAAGGGCCTTTTGTCCCGGTTCTAGAACCGGGACTAAAGGGTCGGTACTAATACCCTGTCCCTTTAGTCCCGGTTCAATCCAGAACCAGGACAGATGGGCCTCCACGTGGCCTGTGCGCGAAGCCCAGGCAGGAGACCCTTTGGTCCCGGTTGGTGGCACCAACCGGGACCAATAGGCATCCACGCATCAGCATTTCTGTGGTTGGGGTTTTTGTTTTTTTGAAAGGGGGGGGGGTTGGGGGTTTTGGGGGGTTAATTTAGGTGTTTCATATATTGTGTTAGCTAGCTATAATTAATAGAGAGAAGTGTCCTCTCTTATGTCCGTGCTTGGTCGACGCTACGTACTATACATACGTATAGAGAGGACTAGACACGCTAGCTAGCTAGTAAGCAAACAAAGGAAATAGAAGATCGTCATGAACATATATGCATACAGAGAGAAGTGATATCGACCACCTCTCCTTCTCCGAGAGATTGGTCGAACAACAAGTTCTCATATATCTATCCGACACTACCGGCTACATATATACAATAATTATCTCTTACAAATATAATCATACGGACTCAGGGTCCACATAGTATTCTCCGTATTCAGGGATCACGTGGTCAAGAAAGAATGCCGCCAATTCCTCTTGAATTGCTCGCATGCGAGCTGGTGCTAGGAGTTCATCCCGCTTCCGAAACATCTAACTTAAAGAAGGGGGTCAATACATATATATATATGCATGAATGAAACTCAACACAAATGATGGTAATAAAATAAAATTGTGAATGTTGTTATTTACGTACTTCATATTGTTCGTCAGTGTAGCCCCGCTCACAGGTCATGTGGCGGATGGACTCGCAAACATAGTATCCACAGAAATCATTCCCTTGTTCCTGCCACAACCACTTTACAAGAAATAGAGGTCAATCAAACTGATAAGCAAGAATGTCAAATGGTATTGATGAAACTAGCGCTTGAATGACTAGTAGGTGCGCGGAACATGCTACTATAGTACTTACTTTCGGGTGTCTAAATTGCAGCTCCTTCGGCAGTCCCGGAGCTTTTCTGGTGAATTTTCTCCAAACCCTGCCGGACAAAGAAAACAATTACTTGATATATCAGGAAATGAACAAAGTTGCTGATATGGTGGATAATGATCGATTTAACTTACTTCTCGAGTATTTGAGTCATGTCTGCATAGTCCTGGGGATCTTTTCGTCTTGAGTCTAAGACGGTTACTAGTCCCTGCTCAAGCTTAATCTCTAGGAGAATATAGTGGAAACTGCACATGCATGCATAACTCATCAATTACATTACTATAACCTTGACTAATATATAAGGGAAACCGAATACGCACAAGACAGTAACACTCACTTGAAGTTGTAAGGAAAGAGTATTATATCTTTGTTTTTATTTATTACCAACGATCGTAGCAAGTTGGCCTTGGTAGCTGCGGCATGAAATTTAACCTGAGTTGCATCTATGAGATATGTGTTAATGAACCCAATATCACCGACTTGTCTTTTCTTCAATTCGGCGATCTTCAATCTGCATAATATAGTGAGGATGATTATAAATACATGCAATGAAAGAGCTGAGCTATATAGAGAGACTTAATGACAGAAGTAGTACTACTTACAGACAGTAGCAGGCGACCGTTGTTTTATCGAGGGCCAATTGATTGAAAAACTGATAGAACTCCTCAAATGGAATAGGCAACAGTTCAATTCCAACGAGGTCATGCTCATGTTTAACTTTCACATACAAAGTACTCCTCCCCCCAGAGTCTCTGCAGATTTTCAAGTACCAATCATGCAATCTTCGCATCATCATTGATAGAGATCTTTCATCTTTGACGAGAGGCTTCCCGTACTCATATCTTTGTATCTGCACCTCCATGGGTTCATAATGTACATTGTCGGGCAGGTAATCTGCAAGATTGCTATAACCGGGCACCATCCTCGGATCATTAGCGACGTTGTGGCTAGGCACCTTGAGCGGGGGGCACGATTGCTTCGCTTGTTCGCCGAGCTGGGCAATTTGTTTCCCAGCTCGTCATTCTTTCAGCCTTTGATCACTGACAGTACTTCCCGACCACTCCGCTTCGGCAAATTCCTTTCCAATAATGCGCTCATAGTTTCCTTTCGGCGGAGACTTGGGTGGTTTTGTCAGGGCAGCCATAGTGCGCTTCGCTTTCACCGGATCTACCTTCTCCTCCGAAAGTGGATGTCTCTTTGCTTTCAACCCTTGAAACCAGTCATCCACTTCGGTTCATGCGATCTCAGCGTTCTCCTCCGGGGTCCTCTCGTATGGTAACTTCTCTGGAGTCTTCAGAGAAGGACCGAATCTGTATGTCCTCCCGCCTTTGGCTGTACTGCTAGACGCCGGCCGAGCAGACAGAGTGGTTGTCTTCTTTACTTGCTTACGAGGCGGAGGAGAAGGACTATGATGCGCCGGAGCAGCTGGAGCGGCGGCAGGTCTCTTCTACCCTTGCTGACGAGGCGGAGAAGGAGGAGGCTGGCTGCTCGGGCGCGTCGGCGCAGGCGGAGAAGGAGGCAGAGTGCCGCCACGCGCTGGAGAAGGAGCCGGTCGAGTGCCCTGATCGTCACTCGCCGGAGGAGGAGGCGGTGGAGGAGGCGGAGTGCCCTGACTCGCTAGAGGAGGAGGCGGTGGAGGAGGCGGAGTGCCCTGACTTGCCGGAGGAGGAGGAGGCGGAGGCGTCCAGTTCGGAAGGTTGATGAGCTCCTTCCGCCATAGGCATGGAGTCTTTAGAGAAGACCCCAGCCTAGTCTCCCCTTCATCGGTAGGGTGGTCAAGCTGGAGGTCCTCAAATCCCTCCGTTATTTCATCCACCATCATCCTAGCATATCCTTCTGGAATCGGCCGGCAGTGAAAAGTTGCGCCGGGTTCAGTAGGATAAACAGAGCCAACAGCCGCCTTGACCTTCAAATTCATCCATTGCGTCATAAGGTGGCAATTTTGAGACTCTGTGATAGTATCCACGGGGTAGCTGGCAGGAGCCGTCAAGGCATGCTCCGGCTGAAGCAGCTCGGTGGAAGCCACGCTGCTTCTCCGCTGAGATGGCGGGGTAGCTTCGGGGGAAGCTTCGGCAGTACGTTTGCTGCGATTTGCTTCTCGTTCCTCTATCGCTTGTACCCTTGCTTGCAGCGCCTGCATTTGGGTCTGCTGCACTTTTTTCCTCCTCTCATGGGATTTGTAACCGCCTGCGTCTGGAAACCCAACCTTCCACGGAATGGAGCCTAGCGTGCCTCGTGTCCGTCCAGGGTGCTCAGGATTCCCGAGGGCCATTGTGAGCTCGTCGTTCTCTCTGTCTAGAAAGAACGTCCCTTGCTGCGCTGCTTCGATATAGTGCTGAAGCTTCCTGACTGGTATGTCCATTTGATCGTTCGTCCAAATGCACTTCCCTGTTACAGGGTCCAAGGTTCCGCCAGCCCCGAAGAACCAAGTCCGGCAATGGTCTGGCCAGTTAATTGTCTCTGGTTCGATCCCTTTATCAACCAAATCATTCTCAGTCTTGGCCCACTTTGGCCGGGCTACGAGGTAGCCACCTGACCCCGTGCGATGGTGATGCTTCTTCTTCGCAGCATTTTGCTTGTTTGTCGCTGACATCTTCTTACTCTTTTCCGATGTCTTGTGGGCCACAAATGCGGGCCAGTGATCTCTGATCTTCTCATATCTGCCCTTGAATTCTGGTGTCTCATTATTTTTGACAAACTTATTCAGCTCTTTCTTCCACCTCCTGAATAGTTCTGCCATCCTCTTAAGAGTAAAAGACTTGATTAATTGCTCTTTAACCGGCTTCTCTGGATTATCCTCTAGCGGTAGGGTGAAATTTGACTACAGCTCAGTCCAAAGATCATTTTTCTGCATATCATTGACATAAGACACCTCAGGGTCTTCTGTAGCCGGCTTAAACCATTGCTGGATGCTGATCGGGATCTTGTCCCTAACCAAAACCCCGCACTGAGCAACAAATGCGCTCTTTGTCCGGAGGGGTTCAATCGGTTGGCCGTCGGGCGCGATTGCTATGATCTCAAACTTTTCATCCGAGCTCAACTTTTTCTTCGGGCCTCGTCTCTTTACCGAAGTTGTGCTCGATCCAGAGGGCTAGAAAAAAGAACAAAGACTTAATTAATATGTGTACATACCAAAACAATGAATGCATCAATTAGCTAGTCAGCAGAAGATTAACTAATATATATACCTGGCCGGACTCGGTTCGGTCACCGGAGACGTCATCACGGTCTCCTTCTTGCACCGGCATTGGGTCACCAGAGCCGTCCTCACGGTCTCCTTCTTGCACCGGCATTAGGTCACCGGAGCCATCACAATCAGCTGCTTCCAGACCATCGGTCTCGTTGAGAAACAACGAGCAGATGGCATCACTTCCTCGTGCGATTATGTCCCCCAACAACTCTTCTTGTACTTCGTCTCGGGCGGTGTCCATAGTTTCTACAAATATTGACAACATGGAAATTATTATTCAAACATGACAGATGGATATATTAGTGGCAAAAACGTAGAACTAATATTAATTAGTGGCCTCGACGCTGCTTCTCTAGGGTTTGGGGTGGCCTCGACGCTGCTTCTCTAGGGTTTGGGGTGGCCTTGACAACGCTTCAAGGATAAAAAAAGAAGAGGAAGAAGAAAAAAAAGAGGACAAGAAAGAATAGAGGAGTAAGAACTCCTCTATTCTTTCTTCTCCTCTTTTTTTCTTCTTCTTCCTCTTTTTTTATTGGGAACGGGGGTCGTCGAGGGTCACCGAGCGATAGAGGAAACCTTAAATAGCAAGTATCGTGGGTGTGAGATACATGTGGCCGTCGGTGTCGGACACTACATCCACGTCCGCCCACGTCACTTGTGGGATGTGGATGTAGTGTCCAACACCGACGGTACATGTATCTCACACCGACGGTACTTTCTATTTAGGGTTTCTCCTCTACCGCTCGGCGACCCTCGACGACCCTCGTTCCTGATAAAATAAAGAGGAAGAAGAAGAAAAGAATGGAGGAGAAGAAAGAACTCCTCTATTCTTTCTTCTCCTCTGTTTTTTTCTTCTTCCTCTTCTTTTTTATCCTCTTCTTCCTCTCATGTTCGAGAGGATCGCCAAGGGGTCAGGAGGTTGCCTAGTGTCAAAGAATTCAACAAAACCATGTCTTCATCATTAGGCGAAAGTAACAGGTGCATGATGGTACGAAGCTCTCCAAAGTTATTTTGGAACGGAGTCCCAGATAAGATAATTTGCTTTTTGGTACAAAGTTCAGCAAGAACCTTCCACATATCGTTATTTGGAAGGCCTTTTCTGAAATTCATACAAAAAGGCAAATTATCCTATCCGGGACACCATTCCAAAATAACTTTGGAGGACTTCGTCATGCCCTGGTTACTTCCGGCTAATGATGAAGCCATGGATTTCTTCAATACTATGACACTAGGAAACCTCTCTCGACCCCTCGGCGACCCTTGACCCCTCGAACCCTCAACGACCCTGGACCCCTCGAACCCTCGACGACCCTAGACCCCCTCTCGACCCCCTCATGTCGAAGTTATCGGGTAGGGGGTATATCGACAACGACATACCCAATACATGCATACATACATACATACATACATATCACATGCATCCATACATATATGAACAAAATTAATATCTACTAATTAACAACCTAATAAAAAAACTAATACATATAGGAAGAAGAAGAAAAAAGAAGAGAAGAAAGAATAGAGGAGAAGACTTCCTCTTCTTCCTCTCCTCTTCTTCTCCCTCTTCTTCTCCCTCTTCTCCCCCTTCTTCCCTTGACCCCCTAAACTAGTTCTCAACCCTCGACCCCCTAAACTAGTTCTCGACCCCCCCTCATGTCGAAGTTATCAGGGAGGGGGTATATCGACCCCCCTCATGTCGAAGTTATCGGGGAGGGTTATATCGACCCCCCTCCTGTCGAAGTTAACGGGGAGGGGGTATATCGACAATGACATGCATACATGGAAAAAAATTCTATCCATCTATACATACATAGCCACATACATATATACATGGAAATAATGCTATGAAAAAAATATGAACAAAAAAATGCTATGAACAAAAAAAATAATACACATAAACAAAAAAATACATATATGAACAAAAAATGCTCTGGACAAAAAAAATAATACACATATATGAACATCTATACATAGATGTAGCCAAATACATATATACATTATATATAGGTACAAAAAAATGAAAAAAATGATAAATAGGTGGCGGCGGCTCACAACAGCGAGGTTGACTGGCGAGGGCGACGGCAGGGGCGGCGAGGGCGTCGGCGAGGGCGGCGGCGAGGGCGGCGGATGGCTCAGGGAGGAGGGCGGTGAGGGCGGCACGGGCTCTGGGAGGAGGGCTCGAGGACGACGGCGAGATCGGGGGCGGCGCGGGCTTGGGGACGACGGCGAGCTCGAGGGGCGGCGTGAGCTCGGGGAGGAGGGCTCGGGGACGACGGCGAGCTCCGGGGCGGCGCGGGCTCGAGGGCGGCACGGGCTCGAGGGCGGCAAGGGCTCGGGGGTGGCGCGGGCTCGAGGAGCGAGCGGCGACGGCGACGAGGAGCGGGCGGTGACGGCGACAGCGACCTCGGGGCGGCGATGGCGAGCGCGGGTAGCCTGGCGTCGTCGTCGGGGCGGGATCGAAGAAACTGAACCAAAATTTTCACAAGTGTGGCTTATATAGACGGAGCATTGGTCACGGTTCGTGGCACAAACCGTGACCAATGCCCCACTTTAGTCCCGGTTGGTGCCACCAACCGAGACCAAAGGCCTCTTTTCAGCAGCCCAAAGGGCGGGAAGCGGCGGCCTTTGGTCTCGGTTGGTGGCACCAACCGGGACTAAAGGGGGGCATTGGTCACGGTTTGTGCCACGAACCGTGACCAATGCCCCCCTTTAGTCCCGGTTGGTGCCACCAACCGGGACCAAAGGCCTTGTGCGGCTGCTGCGTCGAAATTTTAGTCCCACCTCGCTAGTTGAGAGGGGTGCGCAGTGGTTTATAAGCCCCACTGTCGCACCCCTCTCGAGCTCCTCTCCATTGCAGGCTTACGGGCCTAATTGTCACTGCTATGCCTCTGGGCCTACTGGGCCTCCTGCGGGCCTGAATCCTGGCCCTTGGATGGGTTTCTAGTCGTATTCAGGCCGTGGGGGCCCAGTAGGTGGCATTTTTTTTTGTTTTTTTGTTGCTTAATTTATTTTCTTTTTTTTTCTTTATTTTTTAATTCTTTATGCTTTTAGTTTTAGAAAAATTATAAACTTTTTGTTAATGCCATTAGTTTTCAAATTTGAAAACACTTTTTTTGTTTTTTTGTTTTCTTTGTTCCTTTATTTATTTTATTTTGTTTCTACTTACAACAAAATACTTATTGTTGCTATTGTTTTCCAGTTTTTTTGTTTTGTTTTCTGCATTATTTATTTTCTTTTGTTTTTTGCTTTATTTTTTTATTCTTTTAGCTTTTAGTTTTAGAAAAATTATAAACTTTCTGTTAGTGCCATTAGTTTTTTAAATTTGAAAACACTTTTTTAGTTTTTTAGTTTTCTTTGTTGCTTTATTTATTTTATTTTGTTTCTACTTACAACAAAATACTTATTGTTGCTATTTTTTTCCAGTTTTTTTGTTTTGTTTTCTGCATTATTTATTTTCTTTTGTTTTTTGCTTTATTTTTTATTCTTTTTGCTTTTAGTTTTAGAAAAATTATAAACTTTCTGTTAGTGCCATTAGTTTTCAAATTTGAAAACACTTTTTTAGTTTTTTTGTTTTCTTTGTTGCTTTATTTATTTTATTTTGTGATTAACTTTACTATAAAAATAGTTTTTTCCTGTTTTTTTGATTTGTTTTTTGCATTATTTATTTTCTTTTGTTTTTTGCTTTAATTTTTAATTCTGTCTGCTTTTAGATTAGCAAAATTATAAACTTTCTGTTAGTGCCATTAGTTTTAGAAAAATTATAAACTTTCTGTTAGTGCCATTAGTTTTCAAATTTGAATAGTTAAAATTTGAATTCTTTGAAAATTGTTTGAATCACAAGTTTGTGATTAACTTACTAAAAAATGAGAATAGATGCGCTTATAGAGAAATTCAACCTAAATTCCTAGTAAATTTCTATGAATTTCAGAGAAATTCACTATGAATTTAGGTTAAACTTTTCTCTATTAGGGCATCTATTTTCACTTTGAGAGGAGCTCAACAAGGCAGAGAGGGAAGGGCTTATAAACCGGTGTGAGCCCCCTTCGGTTGGCGAGGTGGGACTAATGGTCATGGGCCAGGGGCGAGGAGCAAAATTATAAACTTTCTGTTAGTGCCATTAGTTTTAGAAAGTTGAAAGTTGAAAGTTGGCATGGGCCAGGGACTAATGGTCATGGTATTACGAGGGCCGAACCATAAGACATGAAAGCATTTCAAATGAACTTTGAAAAAGTTGAAAGTTGGCATGGTATCATAATTTCATCCACATAGCATGTGCATGTACAAAACGGACAATGGTAGCATGTTCGTGTGTTACAAAGTTGGCATGGTATCATCATAATAGTTGCGGGACAAAGTCTTCACTTTTACTTCGCTTGTGTCATTTGCTTATTGCACCATAACCATGGATAATCTTCATTGTTTATCAGGATGCTTGGGTCAGCATTGACATTGAAGGGAGGAATTTCATGAAACTTGGATGCGATGCTTATGTCAAGAAACTTCAACCTGAAAAGCTCTAACCCAAGTCGGAAAAATGCGTCTTCATAGGATACCCTAAAGAAACTGTTGGGTATACCTTCTACCTCAGATCCGAAGGCAAGATCTTTATTGCCAAGAATGGATTCTTTCTAGAGAAAGAGTTTCTCTCGAAAGAAGTAAGTGCGAGGAAAGTAGAACTTGATGAAGTATTACCTCTTGAACCGGAAAATGGCGCAACTCAAGAAAATGTTCCTGAGGTGCCTGCACCGACTAGAGAGGAAGTTAATGATAATGATCAAGATACTTCTGATCAAGCTCCTACTGAAATTCGAAGGTCCACAAGGACACGTTCCGCACCAGAGTGGTACGGCAACCCTGTCTTGGAAATCATGTTGTTAGACGATGGTGAACCTTTGAATTATGAAGAAGCGATGGCGGGCCCGGATTCCGACAAATGGCTAGAAGCCATGAAATCCGAGATAGGATCCATGTATGAAAACGAAGTATGGACTTTGACTGACTTGCCCGTTGAACGGCGAGCCATAGAACATAAATGGATCTTTAAGAAGAAGACAGACGCGGATGGTAATGTGACCATCTATAAATCTTGGCTTGTCGCTAAGGGTTATCGACAAGTTCAAGGGGTTGACTACGATGAGACTTTCTCACCGGTGGAGAAGCTAAAGTCCGTCCGAATCATGTTAGCAATTGCCGCATTTTACGATTATGAGATATGGCAAATGGATGTCAAAACGGCATTCCTTAATGGTTTCCTTAAGGAGGAATTGTATATGATGCATCCGGAAGGTTTTGTCGATCCTAAGAATGCTGACAAAGTGTGCAAGCTCCAACGCTCGATTTATGGGTTGGTGCAAGCATCTCGGAGTTGGAACATTCGCTTTGATGAGATGATCAAAGCGTTTGGGTTTACGCAGACTTATGGAGAAGCCTGCGTTTACAAGAAAGTGAGTGGGAGCTCTGTAGCATTTCTCATATTATATGTAGATGACATACTTTTGATGGGAAATGATATAGAACTCTTGGACAGCATCAAGGCCTACTTGAATAAGAGTTTTTCAATGAAGGACCTTGGAGAAGCTGCTTATGTATTAGGCATCAAGATCTATAGAGATAGATCAAGACGCCTCATAGGTCTTTCACAAAGCACATACCTTGATAAGATATTGAAGAAGTTCAATATGGATCAGTCTAACAAGGGGTTCTTGCCTGTGTTACAAGGTATGAAATTGAGCTCAGCTCAATGTCCGACCACGGCAGAAGATATAGAAGAGATGAGTGTCATCCCCTATGCCTCAGCCATAGGTTCTATTATGTATGCCATGCTATGTACCAGACCTGATGTAAACCTTGCCGTAAGTTTGGTAGGAAGGTACCAAAGTAATCCCGGCAAGGAACACTGGACAGCGGTCAAGAATATCCTGAAGTACCTGAAAAGGACTAAGGAAATGTTTCTCGTTTATGGAGGTGACGAAGAGCTCGTCGTAAAGGGTTACATCGACGCTAGCTTCGACACAGATCTGGATGACTCAAAGTCACAAACCGGATACGTGTATATTTTGAATGGTGGGGCAGTAAGCTGGTGCGGTTGCAAGCAGAGCGTCGTGGCGGGATCTACATGTGAAGCGGAGTACATGGCAGCCTCGGAGGCAGCGCATGAACCAATTTGGGTGAAGGAGTTCATCACTGACCTAGGAGTCATACCCAATGCGTCGGGGCCGATCAAGCTCTTCTATGACAACACTGGAGCTATTGCTCTTGCCAAGGAGCCCAGGTTTCACAAGAAGACAAGGCACATCAAGCGTCGCTTCAACTCCATTCGTGAAAATGTTCAAGATGGAGACATAGAGATTTGTAAAGTACATACGGACCTGAATGTAGCGGATCCGTTGACTAAACCTCTCCCTAGAGCAAAACATGATCAACACCAGAATTCCATGGGTGTTCGATTCATCACAATGTAACTAGATTATTGACTCTAGTGCAAGTGGGAGAGTTAAACTTTTCTCTATTAGGGCATCTATTTTCACTTTGAGAGGAGCTCAACAAGGCAGAGAGGGAAGGGCTTATAAACCGGTGTGAACCCCCTTCGGTTGGCGAGGTGGAACTAATGGTCATGGGCCAGGGGCGAGGAGCAAAATTATAAACTTTCTGTTAGTGCCATTAGTTTTAGAAAGTTGAAAGTTGGCATGGGCCAGGGACTAATGGTCATGGTATTACGAGGGCCGAACCATAAGACATGAAAGCATTTCAAATGAACTTTGAAAAAGTTGAAAGTTGGCATGGTATCATAATTTCATCCACATAGCATGTGCATGTACAAAACGGACAATGGTAGCATGTTCGTGTGTTACAAAGTTGGCATGGTATCATCATAATAGTTGCGGGACAAAGTCTTCACTTTTTCTTCGCTTGTGTCATTTGCTTATTGCGCCGTAACCATGGATAATCTTCATTGTTTATCAGGATGCTTGGGTCAGCATTGACATTGAAGGGAGGAATTTCATGAAACTTTTCATAATCTTCAGACATGTCTGTCTTGCCGTCCACTCCTAGGATGTCCCTTTTTCCTGAAAGAACTATGTGGCGCTTTGGCTCGTCGTATGATGTATTCGCTTCCTTATCTTTTCTTTTCTCGGTTTGGTAGACATGTCCTTCACATAGATAACCTGTGCCACATCATTGGCTAGGACGAACGGTTCGTCAGTGTACCCAAGATTTTTCAGATCCACTGTTGTCATTCCGTACTGTGGGTCTACCTATACCCCGCCGCCTAACAGATTGACCCATTTGCACTTAAACAAAGGGACCTTAAAATCAGGTCCGTAGTCAAGTTCCCATATGTCCACTATGTAACCATAATATGTGTCCTTTCCGCTCTCGGTTGCTGCATCAAAGCGGACACCGCTGTTTTGGTTGGTGCTCTTTTGATCTTGGGCGATCGTGTAAAATGTATTCCCATTTATCTCGTATCCTTTGTAAGTCAATACAGTCAAAGATGGTCCCCTGGACAACAAGTACAACTCATCACAAACAGTGGTGTCACCTCTGAGACGTGTTTCCAACCAACTGCTGAAAGTCTTGATGTGTTCACATGTAATCCAGTCGTCGCACTGCTCCGGGTGTTTGGAGCGCAGACTGTTCTTGTGTTCATCGACATACGGGGTCACCAAGGTAGAGTTCTGTAGAACTGTGTAGTTTTCTTGAGACCAAGAATATCCGTCCCTGCATATTATTGAGTCTCTTCCAAGAGTGCCTTTTCCAGTCAGTCTCCCCTCATACCGCGATTTAGGGAGACCTATCTTCTTAAGGCCAGGAATGAAGTCAACACAAAACCCGATAACATCCTCTGTTTGATGGCCCATGGAGATGCTTCCTTCTGGCCTAGCGTGGTTACGGACATATTTCTTTAGGACTCCCATGAACCTCTCAAAGGGGAACATATTGTGTAGAAATACGGGCCCCAGGACGACAATCTCGTCGACTAGATGAACTAGGACGTGCGTCATGATATTGAAGAAGGATGGTGGGAACACCAGCTCGAAACTGACAAGACATTGCGCCACATCACTCCTTAGCCTTGGTACGATTTCTGGATCGATCACCTTCTGAGAGATTGCATTGAGGAATGCACATAGCTTCACAATGGCTAATCGGACGTTTTCCGGTAGAAGCCCCCACAATGCAACCGGAAGCAGTTGCGTCATAATCACGTGGCAGTCATGAGACTTTAGGTTCTGAAACTTTTTCTCTGGCATATTTATTATTCCCTTTATATTCTACGAGAAGCCAGTCGTGACCTTCATACTGAGCAGGCATTCAAAGAAGATTTCTTTCTCTTCTTTCGTAAGAGCGTAGCTGGCAGGACCTTTATACTGCTTCAGAGGCATGCCATCTTTTTCGTGCAAACGTTGCAGGTCCTCCCGTGCCTCAGGTGTATCTTTTGTCTTCCCATACACGCCCAAGAAGCCTAGCAGGTTCACGCAAAGGTTCTTCGTCACGTGCATCACGTCGATTGAGGAGCGGACCTCTAGGTCTTTCCAGTAGGGTAGGTCCCAAAATATAGATTTCTTCTTCCACATGGGTGCGTGTCCCTCAGCGTCATTCGGAACAGCTAGTCCACCGGGACCCTTTCCAAAGATTACGTAGTGTAAATCATTGACCATAGCAAGCACGTGATCACCGGTGCGCATGGCGGGCTTCTTCCGGTGATCTACCTCGCCTTTGAAATGCTTGCCTTTCTTTCGACATTGATGGTTGGTCGGAAGAAATCGACGATGGTCCAGGTACACATTCTTCCTGCATTTGTCCAGGTATATACTTTTAGTGTCATCTAAACAGTGCGTGGATGCGTGGTATCCTTTGTTTGTCTGTCCTGAAAGGTTACTGAGAGCGGGCCAATCGTTGATGGTCATGAACAACAACGCCTTAAGGTTAAATTCCTCCTGTCTGTGCTCATCCCATGTACGTACACCGTTTCCATTCCACAGCTGTAAAAGTTCTTCAACTAATGGCCTTAGGTACACATCAATTTCGTTGCCGGGTTGCTTAGGGCCTTGGATGAGAACTGGCATCATAATGAACTTCCGCTTCATGCACATCCAAGGAGGAAGGTTATACATACATAGAGTCACGGGCCAGGTGATGTGATTGCTGCTCTGCTCCCTGAAAGGATTAATGCCATCCGCGCTTAAAGCAAACCATACATTCCTTGGGTCCTTTGCAAACTCATCCCAGTACTTTCTCTCGATTTTTCTCCACTGCGACCCGTCAGCGGGTGCTCTCAACTTCCCATCTTTCTTTCGGTTCTCACTATGCCATCGCATCAACTTGGCATGCTCTTCGTTTCTGAACAGGCGTTTCAACCGTGGTATTATAGGAGCATACCACATCACCTTCGCAGGAACCCTCTTCCTGGGGGGCTCGCCGTCAACATCACCAGGGTCATCTCGTCTGATCTTATACCGCAATGCACCACATACCGGGCATGTGTTCAGATCCTTGTATGCACCGCGGTAGAGGATGCAGTCATTAGGGCATGCATGTATCTTCTCCACCTCCAATCCTAGAGGGCATACAACCTTCTTTGCTGCGTATGTACTGTCGGGCAATTCGTTATCCTTTGGAAGCTTCTTCTTCAATATTTTCAATAGCTTCTCAAATCCTTTGTCAGCCACAGCATTCTCTGCCTTCCACTGCAGCAATTCCAGTACGGTACCGAGCTTTGTGTTGCCATCTTCGCAATTGGGGTATGACCCTTTTTTGTGATCCTCTAACATGCGATCGACCTTTAGCTTCTCCTTTTGACTTTCGCATTGCGTCCTTGCATCGACAATGACCCGGCGGAAATCATCATCATCACCTAGACAAATATTATGGAAAATGGAAAATGGAGCTTGGAGGTCGAGATTGGAGAGGATAAAGCTTAAGTAGTGCGGCTCGGGCATTCCATCGAACACCTTGTGTGCATAGGAGGTGAGCTAGAGCACCACCAATGTTGGAAATATGCCCTAGAGGCAATAATAAAGGCATTATTATATTTCCTTGTTCATGATAATTGTCTTTATTCATGCTATAATTGTGTTATCCGGAAATCGTAATACATGTGTGAATAACAGACACCAACATGTCCCTAGTAAGCCTCTAGTTGACTAGCTCGTTGATCAACAGATAGTCATGGTTTCCTGACTATGGACATTGGATGTCATTGATAACGAGATCACATCATTAGGAGAATGATGTGATGGACAAGACCCAATCCTAAACATAGCATAAAGATCGGTTAGTTCGTTTGCTAGAGTTTTTCCAATGTCAAGTATCCTTTCCTTAGACCATGAGATCGTGTAACTCCCGGATTCCGTAGGAGTGCTTTGGGTGTACCAAACGTCACAACGTAACTGGGTGACTATAAAGGTAGACTACGGGTATCTCCAAAAGTATCTGTTGGGTTGACACGGATCAGGACTGGGATTTGTCACTCCGTATGACGGAGAGGTATCACTGGGCCCACTCGGTAATGCATCATCATAATGAGCTCAAAGTGACCAAGTGTCTTGTCACGGGATCATGCATTACGGTACGAGTAAAGTGACTTGCCGGTAACGAGATTGAACGAGGTATTGGGATACCGACGATCGAATCTCGGGCAAGTAACATATCGATTGACAAAGGGAATTCCATACGGGGTTGCTTGAATCCTCGACATCATGGTTCATCCGATGAGATCATCGAGGAGCATGTGGGAGCCAACATGGGTATCCAGATCCCGCTGTTGGTTATTGACCGGAGAGCAATCTCGGTCATGTCTACATTGTTGGGGTTTCGTAGTAATTTCAAAAAATTTCCTACGCACACGCAAGATCATGTGATGCATAGCAACGAGGGGGAGAGTGTTGTCTACGTACCCAATGCAGACCGACTGCGGAAGGGATGATACGACGTAGAGGAAGTAGTCGTGCGTCTTCACGATCCAACCGATCAAGCACCGAAACTACGGCACCTCCGAGTTCGAGCACACGTTCAGCTCGATGACGATCCCCGGACTCCGATCCAGCAAAGTGTCGGGGAAGAGTTCCGTCAGCACGACAGCGTGGTGACGATCTTGATGAACTACAGCAGCAGGGCTTCGTCTAAACTCCGCTACAGTATTATCGAGGAATATGGTGGCAGGGGGCACCGCACACGGCTAAGGAATAGATCACGTGGATCAACTTGTGTGTTCTAGGGTGCCTCTACCTCAGTATATAAAGGAGCCAAGGGGGGAGGGGGGGCGCCGGCCAGGGAGAGAGGCGCAGGAGGAGTCCTACTCCTTTCGGGAGTAGGACTCCCCCCCCAATCCTATTCCAACTAGGATTCCCCAAAGGGGGAAAGAGGAGAAGGGTGGCCGGCCACCTTTCCTAGTCCTAATAGGACTAGGGGAGGGGGGAGGTGCGCAGCCCCCTTGGGCTGCCCTTTTCTCCTTTCCACTAAGGCCCATGAAGGCCCATATGGCTCCCGGGGGGTTCCAGTAACCTCCCGGTAATCCGGTAAAATCCCGATTTCACCCGGAACACTTCCGATGTCCAAACATAGGCTTCCAATATATCAATCTTTACGTCTCGACCATTTCGAGACTCCTCGTCATGTCCGTGATCACATCCGGGACTCCAAACAACCTTCGGTACATCAAAATGCATAAACTCATAACGTAACTGTCATCGTAACCTTAAGCGTGCGGACCCTACGGGTTCGAGAACAATGTAGACATGACCGAGACACGTCTCTGGTCAATAACCAATAGCGGGACCTGGATGCCCATATTGGCTCCTACATATTCTACGAAGATCTTTATCGGTCAGACCGCATAACAACATACGTTGTTCCCTTTGTCATCGGTATGTTACTTGCCCGAGATTCGATCGTCGATATCCAATACCTAGCTCAATCTCGTTACCGACAAGTCTCTTTACTCGTTCCGTAATACATCATCTCACAACTAACATATTAG